>NC_141014.1:28248722-28662148 GCF_052327205.1 Somniosus microcephalus | reverse complement strand
TCGGTTTAACGTCTCATCTGAAAGACGGCACCTCAGACAGTGCAGCACTCCTGGAGTGGGACTTGAACCCACGACCCTCTGACTCAGGGGAGAGGGTGCTACCCACTGAGCCACGGCTAACACCCGCGGAAGTTCAGTGCAATAGGAAGACTTCACGGCAAACTCTGCACAGGTGTAATTATCTTCCACCACCGCGCAGCCCCGCTCATCAACGCACTGCGTCAGAGGCCCAGAATGACCCCAGTTCATTTCCTGGTTTGTGCGGAGTTGCTGAGCTCAGGTTGGCACGACTGGCGTTGGCGCCAGAGCTTGAATGGGGGGTTTGGGGGGGGGGGGGGGGGGGGGGGGGGAAGGGCTGGAGAGGCGACGAGCCAGGTTTCCTCACTCCGGATCCCTCTCCCCCAACCGCCCGCCCGGGTGTTATGCAAGACTGAAGGGTCGATAACCAGAGGGCACAGATTTAAGGTGATTGGCAAAAGAACCAGAGGTGACAGGAGGAAAAACTTTTAACACAACGAGTGCTGAGGATTTGGAATGCGCTGCCTGATAGGGCGGTGGATACAGATTCAACAGTAGCCCTCAAAAGGGAATTGGATAAATACTTGAAGGAGAAAAAATTGCAGGGATGTGGGGAGAGAGCGAAGGGAGTGGGACTGACTGGATTGCTCTTCGAAAGAGCTGGCGCAGGCTCGATGGGCCGAATGGCCACCTTCTGTGCTGCGCTATTCGACGACTCTATAACAGGACTAGCCTCGGCGGTGAAGCCCCTTGCAGTCGAATAGTCTGCCGACACTCGTACACCATTAAGGGCCACTTGGGAGGGGGCAGCCAGTGCCCTTGGAAGTGCACCCGAGCAAGGAAACCACACCTTTAGGCAAGGGGAAGGGATGGTTACAGTTAACAAAATCCCACACTGCCTGGTACTGTAGTTTGATTCACTGTCCCAATCACCCAGGCTGCTCTCACCCACCCTCTAGTGGCCGGAGCACACCAAAGGCCTGGGCAAAGATTGCTACAGTTTGGGGAAGGGGAGGGGAAGTAAAATACATTTTCTGTTCAGATTAAGTTTAGGCTCCATTTTGATCAGATTTTCTTTTTTTCTAAAAAAAAGAGGCTATCTGGAGAGGGCAGCCTGAGCTACCACACGCACAGATCCTGGGAGCACTCGGACCCCCTTCAATCCAGTTACAAAGCATCGGTTTTAACTCTTTCAGGGCTAGACGCCGACAAATTTAAAAGGCGCCACTCCCCCCACTGGTCTTGAAGCTGCTGCCTGGCGCTGGCGCTCTCCGGCATCGCACCACCTCTCCAAAAGTGCAGGCAACGATCGGCAGGCTATTCCGCTGTAGAGGCCTTCACAGCCGAGCCAGTTCTCAGCCAACGGCCCCAAACCTTCCGTGCACCTTCCAGCAGGAATAACCGGACAGCCATCCGGAGCGGATTTCTTTCGCTCGTGCCTTTCCCCAGTCGCGGATGTTCAGGCCGATTGTAACGCCCGACTGAAGCCATCGAAAACATAAGAGAGTGTGCACCGGGACTCGAACCGTACCAATTTGTTTGGCCCTGCACCACACTCACGGTGGTTGCAGCGACTCACCTCGGGCACCAGTGAAGCCCGGCTGAGTGTTTGACCACTCGTGCATTTGACATCTTGCACCAATCCTATCAGGAGGTTGCTGTGGCTCAGTGGGCAGCACCCTCGCCTCGTGAGTCAGAAGGTTGTGGGTTCAAGTCCCCACTCCAGAGACTAGAGCACAAAAATCCAGGCTGACACGCCCAGTGCATTGCTGAGGGAGCGCTGCACTGTCGGAGGTGGCGTCTTTCGGATGAGGCGTTAAACCGAGGCCCCGTCTGCTCTCAGGTGACTGATTCATGTCATGGTCATTATCACGTTGCTGTTTGTGGGACCTTGCTGTGTGCTAATTGGGTGCCGCATTTCCTACATTACAACAGTGAATACACTTCAAAAGTACTTCATTGGCTGTAAAGTGCTATATAAATGCAAATGCTTCCTCCCCCCGCCCCCCCCCCCCCCAATGACACCTTCAGCAGGGAAGACAAATCGGTAAAGGATAAGAAATGAATTCATGCAATTGACCCCATGATGTGGGCAATGTTCTCTATAAGCTGCGAGGCCGCACGGCGCTCTGCAAGTCTTGGTTTTTGAACAGAAAAAAACGCGCAAGCGTGTAAATGTGAATGGCCCGTTAAAGGGGCTGGGCGGGTAAAAAAAAAAATAATTCGAGGGAACATTGGACACAGGCGGCCTGGGTGTCGGACCCTGGTTTTATTGTTGGGGTGTCGAGGGAGGGTGGTGGGGAGCTGCTGCTCTTGCTGGCCAGGCTATGGTTCGTGCGAATAAAGCTTCTTCGAATGCGGTCGCCCACAGTTAAAACATTCCCCAAAAATGGAGCCTCGGGCCGGCGGCTGAGCACCTTCCAGTCAGCAGAGGGCGCGCTGCTCTGCTGACAACTCACAGTCAGACTGCGGCCGCCGGCCCCAGCGACTTCAGCAAGTTAATTGAAGCCATCCGATCAGACCTAGCAGGATGTGGGTCGATAGCGCTGACGCAAGGACCAGGCACGTTTTATTAGAAACATAGAAGATAGGAGCAGGAGTAGGCCATTCGGCCCCTCGAGCCTGCTCCGCCATTTAATGAGATCATGGCTGATCATCCAAATTCAGTACCCTGTCCCTGCTTTCTCCCCATATCCCTTGATCCCTTTAGCCTTAAGAAATATATCCAACTCCTTCTTGAATATATTTAATGAATTGGCCTCTACTGCCTTCTGTGGTAGAGAATTCCACAGGTTCACCACTCTCTGGGTGAAGAAATTCCTCCGCATCTCTGTCCTAAATGGCTTACCCCTTATCCTTAGACTGTGACCCCTGGTTCTGGACACCCCCGCCATCGGGAACATCCTTCCTGCATCTAGTCTGTCTAGTCCTGTTAGAATTTTATAAGTTTCAATGAGATCCCCTCTCATTCTTCTAAACTCCAGCGAGTATAAGCCCAATCGACCCAATCTCTCCTCATACGTCATTCCTGCCATCCCAGGTATCAGCCTGGTGAATCTTTGCTGCACTCCCTCCGTGGCAAGAACATCCTTCCTCAGATAAGGCGACCAAAACTGCACACAATACTCAAGGTGTGGTCTCACCAAAGCCCTGTACAACTGCAGCAAGACATCCTTGCTCCTGTACTCGAATCCTCTCGCTACGAAGGACCAACATACCATTTGCCTTCTTAACCGCCTGCTGCACCTGCATGCTTAGGACCCTCCAGGAACTGCTTCCAGTGGCGGGAGGCTCGGGGAACCCGAGGGGACAAATTGGCAAAAGAATCGGAGGCAATACGAGGCAACATTTTATTTATTTATATATTTTTTTTAAACTCAGCTCGTTTACACGTTCTGGAATGCGCTGCCTGATGGGGCGGGGGGAAGCAGATTCAGCAGTCGCTTTCAAAAAGTAACTGGATAAATACTTGAAGGGAAAAGATTTACGGGAAAGGGCAGGGTGGTGGGACTAACTGGATGAGCCGGCACAGGCACGATGGGCCAAATGGCCTCCTTCTGTGCTGCATCATTCTATGATTCTAAAGAAAATGTATATTTTATAAAATGTACATTATTCTTCTTCAGCAGATTAAAAAAAAAAAAACAAGGGGTTGGACAGTGAATAGAGAATCACCACATTTCAAAAGGAAAAATACAGCTTGGCAAGAACAGGCACTCGGAGAAGGGGGGGGGGGGGTGTCAAGGGCATCTCTTCTTTGCCCCTACCCCAAACCAGGACTGCTCTCAGCCATGGCTCAGTGGGCAGCACCCTCGCCCGTCAGAAGGTCATGGGTTCAAGCCCCACACCAGAGTCTCGAGCACAAACATCCAGGCTGACACAGGAGTGCTGCACTGTCGGAGGTGCCGTCTTTCGGGTGAGACGTTAAACCGAGGCCCCGTCTGCCCTCTCAGGTGGACGTAAAAGATCCCCGGCCACTATTTCGAAGAGGAGTAGGGGGAGTTCTCCCCGGTGTCCTAGGGCCAATATTTATACCTCAAATCAACATCACTAAAAAAAGTGTTATCTGGTCATTATCACATTGCTGTTTGTGGGAGCTTGCTGTGCGCAAATTGGCTGCCGTGTTTCCTACATTACAACAGTGACTCCACTTCAAAAAGTACTTCATGGGCTGTAAAGCGCTTTGGGACGTCCCGAGGTCGTGAAAGGCGCTATAGAAATGCACGTCTTTCTTTCATAAAATGCCCAGTAGCGGGCAGGTACCTGGGCACGGACTGCTCCGCCTTTCACTTCAGTGGGAGACTCGGGAAAGGGGAACGGATTTGGGGAGGGGGGGGGGAAACCGATTTATTAAAAAAAGGCATCCAACAAGATCGCATCAATCCTACCTGGCGAGGCCGCTGCACCAACACCACCCCTGCCCCCCCGCCACCCCCCCCCTCCCCATTTCTCGACACAAAAACAGGACGCTCACCTTGCCAGAAGGAGAGGAAGATGACAGACTTCACCATGAAGAACTTGAGGACCGGGCTGTAGGGGCTGAGGAGTTCCCGCGTGGCGAAGTAGAAGAGGAAGAGCGCGTAGAGGGCAAGGCTGACCGAAATGTTGTAGACGATTGTGACGTAGAGGTAACCACTGGCGACGCTGGATTGGGGGGGGGGGGGGGGAAACGGCACGGTTAAACAGCGCTCCAAAATAAACAAACAAACACTTGCCCGTTATTGCAAATGGAGACCAAAAATCACCATGCGAAATGGGAATCACAGAATCAGAAATTCACGGCACAGGAAGAGGCCATTCGGCCCATCGTGTCTGTTCCGCCCAAAAAAGACGCACCCAGCCTAATCCCACTTTCCAGCTCTTGGTCCGTAGCCCTGTGGGTTACAGCACTTCAAGTACATATCCAAGTAGTTTTTAAATGTGATGAGGGTCTCTGCCTCTCTCACCCTTTCAGGCAGTGAGTTCCAGACCCCCACCACCCTCTGGGTGAAAAAAATTCACCTCAACTCCCCTCTAATCCTTCTACCAATTACTTTAAATCTATGCCCCCTGGTTATTGACCTCTCTGCTAAGGGAAATGGATCCTTCCTATCCACTCTATCTAGGCCCCTCATAATTTTATACACCTCAATTAAGTCTCCCCTCAGCCTCCTCTGTTCCAAAGAAAACAACCCCAGCCTATCCAATCATTCCTCATCGCTAAAATTCTCCAGTCCTGGCAACACCCTCGTAAATCTCCTCTGTACCCGCTCGCTAGCGCAATCACATCTTTCCTGTAATGTGGTGACCAGAACTGTCCGCAGTCACAGGCAGCATCAAGATACAGCATGTGGACGAAATGTTGAGATCCCATTCCACCTGGGGGCTTGGCAACCAACTTATTGGCAATCTGCCACTGGCCTAGGAACTCCGCTTTCCCCCCCCCGCTTTGGCCTCTTGCCCATCACCCCCACTCCTTCGCCCCACCATTGGCGGCCATGACTTCAGCAGTCTAGGCCCCAAGTTCTAAAATTCTCTCCCTAAACCTCTCTGCCTCTCTCTCCTCCTTCAAGACCCTGCTTAAAACCTACTTCTTTGACCCAAGTTCTCGGTCACCTGTCCCAATGCCGCTTTCTTTGGCTCCGGGTCAGTTTGGAATTGGCAGCAACGTTGCGGGAGGGTTAATGTGACCGGGGGTTTTCTGCTGCTGCCCAGTGACCTCTGCTCTGGAAAGTGCCCGTGTGTGTGTGTGTGTTGGCATCGGGTAAGGACAGGATCAGGCGAGGCTGTGATGCTCCTCATGGTTGAATCACTTGTCGACACACACACAAAGTTCGTGCAGGAGGAACGAAGATTCGACGGTGTGCCAGTGGGCACCTGGCACTAGTGGAACTGTGCCCCCCACTGGCACCCATGATACTGTACCTCCAAAACTGTGCCCCCCCCCCCCCACTGGCACCCATGATCAGTGAAACTGTACCCCAAAACTGTGCCCCCCAGGCACCCATGATCAATGGGACTGTATCCCCAGAACGGTGCCCCCACAGGCATCCAGTACCAGTCCTGTACCCCCATAACTGTACCCGCGCCCCCGCCCCTCCAGCACCAGTGGAACTGTACCCCCACTAGCACCCATGATCAGTGAAACTGTGCCCCCAAAACTGTGTCCCCTAGGCACCCAGCATCAATGGGACTGTATCCCCAGAACGGTGCCCCCACAGGCATCCAGTACCAGTCCTATACCCTCATAACTGTAACCCCCCAAAACCCAGCATCAATGGGACTGTACCCCCAAAATGGTGCCTCCACAGGCTTCCAGTACCAATCCTGTACCCCCATAACTGTAACCCCCCTCCCCCCACCCCTGGCATCCAGCATCAATTGGACTGTACCCCTAGTAGGCGCCCTGTACCAGTGAAACTCTGCCCCCAGTATAACTCAGTACCTTCAGGGGAGGGGGAATGGTAGGTGGGGGTGGGAAAGGAGTCAAATGATGAAGTTACAGTTAATGGGTTCCTCACTTGAAGTCGCCGTCCTTGTATTTGCCGAAAGCTTGGAGAATCACGGTGATGATGGCCATCAGCGGTTTCACCACACAGAACTGGAGGGTCGCCTGTGAACAGCAAACAGACTCAGCCGAGATGATCAAAAGGAGACGGGCCGGAGGACGGTTATTAAAAGAACGCCAACAGATTTCAAATCAAGTACACGAGACAACCACATCAACCACCCAGACTGTTCTACACACACAGTGTTACATGGAGCCTCCAGGCCATTTGGTCCAACTGGTCTGTGCTGGCAGTTATGTTCCCTTCAAGCCTCTTAATCTAACTCCATCAGCATTTATATCTATCCCTTTCGCCCTCATGTACCTATCTAGTTTCCCCTTAAATGACTATTCGAGGATGGGTTTGACGCTATAAAGTCACGACCTGATATTTGCAGTTAATCCAGAGAGGCTGCATCCATCACAATCCCGCCGTGATCAAGCACAAAACAGCCAACAATATACTTTTTAAATTTACAGGGGGAAAAATTCGTTAGTGACCATTTTGGGTCACTAACCTTGTCTGGGCGCTAAATTTAGCGCCCGGCGAAAAATAGCGCCGGCGATCGCCAACTTCAGTGTTAGCGCCCCAAGAGGGAGGTGGAGCTAATTCAAACGCTCCACTTCTTTCTTAGAGCGCTAACCCTGAATATCGGGGCGGTGCGTTCTGCAGCGCTGCGCACTGGGCCACGTAGCGCTGCCGCAGGGAAGGGCTCTTCCCCGCATTAAAGGGGAGGGCCCAAGCCCACAGGGCCCTGCCTGGACCACCGGGGAGCGGAGAGCTTGCTTAAAACCGGTTACATCTCTAACTTTTTCCAGTTTGGACGAAAGCTCATCAACCAGAAACGTTAACTCTGGTTTTTCCCTCTCCACAGACACTGCCCGGCCCGCCGAGCATTTCCAGCCTTTTCTGTTTTTAGGATGCATAGTTCAGGAGTGCCTCAGTCTGGATGTTTTCATCATCATTGTACTGGGATGGGGGGTGGGGGGGGCAACGTCCCCTGTAAGCTGCGCTTTGTTCTGCGCGGCCGGTTTCTGTTAATGCGCGGTCCCTTTAAATTTCCGCGTGGTCCCTTTAAAGTTCCGTGTATGGGCGGGATTTACAATGGAGAAGCCGGTGAGCGGCCTGTGTGGGACCTTTCCCATTACTGTGCGGCCACTTAGAGGGAAGGTTCGATGGGGACCCACCCAACACGAGTGGTTTGACTTGTGTTAATGTGCGAGTGGCCGAGCTAGTCTCTTCGAATCTACCCAGACCTGGTCCACAAACATCTCCTGGGTTGGAATTGCCATAGCTCATGGCAGTCAGCCTAATTGAACGGGATAGTCTTTTCAATGTTCCCTTGTTTCACCCAAGACCTTGCTCTGTCAAGCCCGTGTGCTAGCTGGTGTGCAACGGCCACCCCACGTTAAAAGAATTCACGCACAGGCATCTTCCACCCTTTTAAAATGAAGTTCGGGACCTGGAACATCAGGACCCTCATGGACAACCCCAACGTCAACCCAAGCACCCCACCCCTCAACCACCGTCTGCCCCACCTGTGACAGAGACTGTAGGTCCCGCATTGGACTCATCAGTCACCCGAGAACTCATTTTTAGTGTGGAAGCAAGTCATCCTCAGTTCCGAGGGACTGCCTAAAAAGACATCTTTTTTTAAAAAGGGATAGCGACACACATAAATCAATGGCTGCCTTTGCGCCAATAGCCAGTGTGTTTGAAGACGGGAGACACACCAAGGTAGGTCAGTAGCTCCATGGCAGACTTTGCAAGCGATATGAAGTGACCAAGGACGAGGAGAGATTGTCCTACAAGGAGAGATTGAGTAGAATGGGTCTATATTCTTTGGAGTTTAGAAGAATGAGAGGTGATCTCATTGAAATGTATAAAATTCTAAAAGGGCTCGACAGGGTAGATGTTAAAGGCTGTTTCCCCTGGCTGGAGAGTCTAGAACTAGGGGGCATAGTCTCAGAATAAGTGGTTGGCCATTTAGGACTGAGATGAGGAGAAATTTCTTCACTCAGAGGGTTGTGAATCTTTGGAATTCTCTGCCGCAGAGGGCTGTGGATGCTGAGTCGTTGAGTATTGTAATGAAATCTGTTTGTCTTGATCCTGTATTCGTTTTGCACTCATGTATATTACCCTCCCCCACGGTGTATAGTTTCACTTCCTCTTTCCCGACTAACCTGGGAAGTTCCAGGTCTTGGCTCTTGGCTCCGCCCCGACTTCTCTTACATAAAGATCCCAAGATCTGTATGACTCATTCCTGTGAACCAGTCGGTGTGTTGAGATGTTAGCTCTGATCTTAGTGATTAAAAGCCAACTTGTTTAAGTCTATAACTTCTAGTTTTGTGGTTATTGAAGGCCCATCAATTTTAATCACTAAAGAATACTAGGATGGATCGACTCCTAAAACCAGAGCGTCTGGACTTGGATCCACATTCTGCTGAAGCATCAAATCAATTTGGACACTGGCTCAAATGCTTCGAACTCTTCGCGGGGGCCTCATCCGCTAGCGAGGTAGATAAACTGAGTCTACTGACTACTCGCGTAAGTCATCGGATTTATTCGTTCATCCGGGACGCCACCTCTTACACGGAGGCCATCACTATCCTGAAGGCCCAATACCAGAGGCCGGTAAATGAAGTGTACGCCAGACATCTGCTGGCTACACGCAGGCAGCGACCAGAGGAATCAATGGACGATTTCTTACAGGGCCTAAAGGACCTGGTCCGGGACTGTAACTGCAAGGCCATGACGGCCAACGCGTACTCTGACGAATTGGTCCGCGATTCCTTCATCACGGGCCTCAAATCGAATTATATCCGGCAGAGACTGCTGGAGGAGGTGGTCCTGGACTTAAAAAAGGCAGTGGCCACTGCGCGATCGCTGGACGTGGCCCAGAAAAACTCTGACTCTTATTCTTCCGGCCATGCGGCCCTCACCGCCTCGTGCGCGCCGAGGGGGCCGCCATCTTGGAATCAGCCATCTTCCCCATCCAGGTCTCAGATCAGCTCTACGCCGCCGGAGTCCCCACACAGAAGTTCACCCAGGAGTCCTACTACAGCGGCAATGTCTCGAGGCCCGAAATGCTACTTCTGTGGCCAGGCCAAGCGCCCCAGACAACGATGCCCAGCGAAGGACGCTACATGCTTCAAATGTAAGAAAAAGGGGCATTTTAGCAAAGTCTGCAGGGGGAATCCGATTTCCAACTCCGTCACCGCCTCGTGCGTGCCGTCATCTTGGGATCCGCCATCTTTTCCCGACTCAACGGCCGCCCAGGGCCCAACAGTGGCTTCGATTACGGTGGATCAATCCAGGCCACACCCGTTGACAAAATCCATGATGGACATACAGGTAAACGGAAAGTTAACGAAATGTTTAATTGACTGTGGGAGTACCGAGAGTTTTATCCACCCTAGCCTGGTACGGCGGCACTCATTAACGGTAACCCCTACACGGAGCAGAATTGCTATGGCTGCTAAGCCCCACACTTCGGACATTTTGGGCTACTGTGTGGTAACACTGACTGTAAAAGGCACGGACTACAAGGATTTTAAACTCCTCATGATGCCAGAACTCTGTTAATGTAATCTTGGGCCTGGACTTCCAGTGCCACCACGAAAGTGTCACGCTAGCATATGGCGGGTCCCAGCCGCCACTCACAGTCTGTGGCCTATCAACCTTAAAAATCAGCCCGCCCTCTTTATTCGCTAATCACGCTCCGAACTGTAGGCCCATAGCGACCAAAAGTAGACGGTACAGTCTGGAAGACAGACACTTTATCAAGGCGGAAGTGGACAGACTCCTGCGGGAAGGCATTATTGAATGCAGTACCAGCCCGTGGTGTGCCCAAGTAGTCATAGATAAAAATAGCGAAAAGAAACGGATGGTAATTGACTACAGCCAGACTGTTAATATTTATACCCAGCTGGACGCCTACCCTTTACCCCGCATATCAGAAATGGTCAACCAGATTGCGCAATACCGAGTCTTCTCGACTATCGACCTCAAATCCGCGTATCACCAGCTCCCCATTAGAATGGAGGACCGCCCACACACCGCCTTCGAGGCGAACGGGCGCCTCTACCATTTTCTCAGAGTGCCCTTCGGGGTAACAAATGGGGTCTCTGTCTTCCAACGTGAGATGGACTGCATGGGTTGACGAGAATAAACTACAAGCTACCTACCCCTATCTGGACAATGTCACTATCTGCGGGCACAACCAGCAAGACCACGATCTAAATCTTGCGAGATTTTTAAAAACTGCCCTAAAGCTGAATCTAACCTACAACGAAGACAAATGTGTCTTCAACACAACCCGTCTCTGTATCCTCGGCTGTGTGGTGGAAGATGGGGTAATTGGACCGGACCCTGACCGATTACGCCCCCTAAAGGAACTGCCCCTGCCACACAATCCCAAAGCTTTAAAAAGGTGCCTGGGATTTTTTTCGTATTATGCCCAATGGGTGCCCAATTACTCTGATAAGGCCCGACCCCTCATTAAATCGACGTCCTTCCCACTAATCAGCTGAAGCTCGGGAGGTTTTCACCAGTATTAAACAGGACATTGAAAGGGTTGCAGTGTGTGCAGTGGATGAATGCATTCCCTTTCAAGTCGAAAGCGATGCGTCAGACTTTGCCTTAGCTGCGACCCTCAATCAGGTTGGGAGACCTGTGGCCTTCTTCTCCCGAACCCTTCAGGGACCTGAAATCAGGCACTCTTCTGTCGAGAAGGAGGCACAGGCTATAGTGGAGGCAGTGCGGCACTGGAGACACTACCTAGCCGGCAAACGTTTCACCCTGCTCACCGACCAGCGGTCGGTGGCTTTCATGTTTAATAACAAAGGGGGAAAATCAAGAATGACAAAATACTCAGGTGGAGGATCGAGCTATCCACGTTCGACTATGATATTATGTACAGGCTGGGAGCCCTTAATGAACCCCCAGACGCCCTATCGCGGGGAATGTGTGCCAGCATTCATACGGACAAATTACAGGGTCTCCACAACGACCTCTGTCACCCAGGGGTCACCCGACTACACCATTTTATAAAGTCCCGCAATCTGCCCCACTCCATCGGAGGAGGTCAGGGCAATGACCAGAGCCTGCCGCATCTGTGCGGAATGCAAGCCTCGTTTCTACAGGCCTGACCGTGCACACCTTATCAAAGCCACACGGCCATTCGAGCGCCTAAGTCTGGACTTCAAGGGACCCCTTCCCTCTGCCGACCGTAACGTATACTTCCTCAATATCATTGATGAACATTCCCGCTTCCCCTTCGCCATTCCCTGCCCAGACATGACCAGTGCCACAAGTCATCAAGTGTCTCTGTAATCTATTCTGCATGTTTGGCATGCTGAACTACATACACAGCGATAGGGGGACGTCATTCATGAGTGACGAGCTGCGCCAGTTCTTGCTCTCGAAGGGGATAGCCACTAGCAGAACCACTAGCTACAACCCCCGGGGTAATGGGCAAGTGGAAAGGGAGAATGCTACTGTTTGGAAGGCTGTCACGTTAGCCTTAAAGTCAAAAGGCCTTCCGACCTCCCGCTGGCAGGAAGTCCTCCCAGACGTGCTCCACTCCATAAGGTCTCTTATGTACTGCCACTAACGCTACCCCTCACGAAAAGATGTTCGTTTTCCCCCGGAAATCCACCTCGGGCATATCTCTACCCGCGTGGCTGACGTCTCCGGGGACAGTACTATTGCAGAAGCACGTGAGGCCATAAAACGGGCCCCCTTGTGGAAAAGGTACAGCTCCTCCATGCAAACCCTCAGTACCCCTATATCGAATACTCTGACGGGCGAGAGGACACTGTTTCCATAAAAGACCTCGCTCCCTTGGGGAGCGGAGAGAACGATGGGAGACTACCCGATGAGGATCTACACTACAAAGAGACAGGACGCCCAGAGGTATCAATACCCAACTTTAACCTGGAGGACATTGCAGATAACCTGGAAGACACTGCGGAGGCCCGGACAGCAGAGGAACCAGAATCCACTCCCCTAGAGGCACCCCAACCGGCTTTGTGCCGATCACTGAGAACTGCAAAACCTCCTGACAGACTCACTTATACCAACTTTTAAGAAACATCACCCCGATGGACTAAATCTATAGAAGGGGTGAATGTAATGAAATCTGTTTGTCTTGATCCTGTATTCGTTTTGCACTCATGTATATTACCCTCCCCCACTGTGTATAGTTTCACTTCCTCTTTCCCGACTAACCTGGGAGGTTCCAGGTCTTGGCTCCGCCCCTGACTTCTCTTACATAAAGATCCCAGGATCTGTATGACTCATTCCTGTGAACCAGTCGGCGTGTTGAGATGTTAGCTCTGATCTTAGTGATTAAAAGCCAACTTGTTTAAGTCTATAACTTCTAGTTTTGTGGTTATTGAAGGCACATCAAGTATATTCAAGGCTGAGATCAATAGATTTTTGGACTCTAGGGGAATCAAGGGATATGGGGATCGGGCGGGAAAGTGGAGTTGAGGTCGATGATCAGCCATGATCTTATTGAATGGCAGAGCAGGCTCGAGGGGCCGAATGGCCGACTCCTGCTCCTATTTCCTATGTTCTTATTTCAACATTGAGGAGGGTAATAAAGTTTGTAATCTTACTGTAACTACACCAAACACATTTACTCGTTTAACGTTAAATAAATTTGCCAGTTGACTGATAGCCCGAGCCACGGTGTTCATAGATTGCCCATCGAAGGCTAGGAAGGCATGTCAGGCGTTGACATGTGGGGCGTGCCAGTAAGCCGGAGAACAGCAGCAAGGGCTTTCTGTTTGATCCCGCGCTCTCGCTACCTTTCGGTATTGGGCAGGTAAAGACGCACACTGGTTGACTGGAGTGATCGTCGATACGGAACCCAAGTTGTATATCCAGGGTAAAACCCCCAAAATGACAAAGCCCAACGCATTAACGGAGGAAGTTGGGAAAGCCTGTAGTCAGTGAAGGGGCAACACTCGAGCCTGACGTAGAAACAGCAGGACGTCAGACTTTCAAAATATTACAGGCGCCTTAAAATAGCTTCCCAGCTCTCGCACTGGGCCTGTGTTGTACTTGTTGCCTCGGAGCTCTACACCAGAAGGAAAACTGCAGTCATCTCATGGAGCCGTGTTGTGGGATCCTGCCCAGTTTCAAAATGGCTACGTTCTGACAAAAGGTCATCGGCTTGACACATTAACTCGGTTTCTCTCTCTCGCTCTCCGCAGAGGCTGCGTGTTTCCGCCATTTTCTGCTTACATTTCAAAATGGCCACCTTGTGGTTCCCATGCCGATTATGCGGCCTTCACCGGAACAATGCCACGGGCTGCTTAAACTTTAAAGAGACTGTGTTTCTTTACTATTCAGCCACCCTTTCCGTGGCAGGAGCGAAAGGGTTTCCTCACACAAGCACTTGCAGCGTAATATGACCAGATGCCTACTCCTCTTTACTAGAGTTTCTCAGGAGCCACCAGATGCCAGGGTTCCGAACGCAGCCTGCCCTATTGTGTGTGTGGGGGGGGGGGGGGGGGGTGGGGGGGGAGGGGGGCGTTACCATAACCTGGAGTTCCTTCCTCCTCAGGAACACCACCACCTCCAACTTCCCCTCCAAGTCGCACGCCCAAGCCCAACTTGGAAATATATCGGCCGTTCCTTCATCGTCGCTGGGTCAAAATCCTGGAACTCCCTCCCTAACAGCACCTTCACCACACGGACTGCAGTCAAGGCAGTGCACCACCACCTTTCAGGATAAGGGGTCGCCCATTTAAAACAGAGATGAGGAGGAATTTCTTCTCTGAGGGTCGGGAATCTTTGGAATTCTCAAGCCCAGAGAGCTGTGGAGGCTGGGTCGTTGAATATATTAGAGGCGGAGATAGACAGATTTTGGAGAAAAAAAAAAAGGGGAGTCAAGGGCTATGGGGAGCGGGCGGGAAAGTGGAGTTGAGGCCAAGATTGGATCAGCCATGGTCTGATTGAATGGCGGAGCAGGCTCGAGGGGCCGAATGGCCTACTGCTGCTCCTGTTCGTATGTTCAAGGGCAATTAGGGATGGGCAATAAAGGCTGGTCTTGCCAGCAATGCCCATGAATTAAAAAAAAGAGAAAGGACAGGAAGCTAACCAGCGACAAATGCCACGGTAGTGCAGCGGAGAACAGGAGCTCGCCATGTAGGGAATCGCGGGTCCGGGCTTCCGTCCCATCATCCCTCGGCATTCCCGAGGGATGTCCTTCGGTTAGCTGCTTGAAAAGTTAGAGCAGCAGGACTCGCAGGAAGTTAAAAAAGAACAAATACGAGGAAAGACCCTGCCGGTTCCACAGTAAAAAAACAAACAGGCAACGACCTGGGAGCGCTGGGGTCAAGGTTCAAAGTGCGACCGTACCTGCTTGCAGAAGCGCAGAAATCCGATGGAGTACGTCTTTCCCCAGAGACAGCAGGTCCCGTACATACAACTGGACCTGGGACAGAGAGAGAGGCTGGTTAGAAATATTCCTGGGAACAGTCTTGCCAAAAGCACTACAGATGGAATCTGGAGATCACAGAGCCGCATGCCTTTCTCACGGAGAACCAACTGCCAAGAGTCTCCAAACCAAACTATTGAGAAACCCACACAGAGTAGGGGACTGTTTCCCTGCTACCAAGAGCGTGCTCGCTCTTGCTCTCCCCATACTTCCCCTTACTTAAGCCTAAAGAGTTGAGAAGCAGGTTGACGAGAGCCAAGGCTTATCGAACCTCTCCGCTACCGAGTGCGAGTAGGGGCATTGCTGGGGTTCAACCAGCTATTGGCGGAGCATCGAGAAGCTGCCCACCGCTCCCTATAAAAGAAAGACTTGCATTTCTATAGCGCCTTTCACGACCACTGGATGTCCCAAAGCGCTTTACAGCCAATTAAGTACTTTTTTTTTTTTAAGTGGGGTCACTGCTGTAATGTGGGAAACGCGGCAGCCAATTTGCACACAGCAAGCTCCCACAAACAGCAATGTGATAATGACCAGATGATCTGTTTTTTTTGTTATGTTGGTTGAGGGATGAATATTGGCCCCAGGACACCAGGGATAACTCCCCTGCTCTTCCAAATAGTGCCATGGGATCTTTTAAGTCCACCTGAGAGGGCAGACAGGGCCTCGGTTTAACCTCCGACCTCAGCACTGCACTGGAGTGTCAGCCTAGATTTATGTGCGAAGTCCCTGGAGTGGGACTTGAACCCACAACCTGCTGACTCAGAATAGGGACATCATCTTAATATCGGAACTAGGCCATTTGGGAGGGAAATCAGGACGCACCTTAGCGGGAACATTGGCTGCAAGGTTGGAGGAGGTTACATAGACAGGGAGGGGGGGGCGAGGCCCTAAAAACTGGGCCGTGAAACTGGTGGGAATGACACAGCGCGACAAGTAGGAGACTCACTCAATGGACTTGCCACGAATCTCTGACATGATGGCGCTCTCCCCTCCGAGGTACTCGTAACACAGGCTGAGGAAGTTGTAGATCACGAAGGCTGCAAGAGAACGAGAGAAAGCCAGTCAGTGACACCATACGTGACTCGACTGTAAGCTTCCAGCAAGCAAATCATCAAGAGTTTGACGCCTTCACTATTACACAGAACACAAGTTCAAATCCCATCACAGCAGCTTCAGAATTTGTTCTAAAATTTGGAAATAAAAATCTGCGATCACGCACATGTACCCGTCGGATGGTCAGAAAAACCCAACTGGTTCAACTAATGCCCTTCAGGGAAGGGAACCTGCCGCCCGTACATGGTCTGGACCTATACGTTGTGAGAGTGTGGTTAGGAATTAATAAATCGGTGTAGGAATTTATTAATGAATTAATGTTTATGTGTAGAATCTTGCTGATTAATTAATATTTAGGAACGTATGTATGAAAGAAAAGACTTGCATTTCTATAGCGCCTTTCACGACCACCGGATGTCCCAAAGCGCTTTACAGCCAATGAAGTACTTTTGAAGTGTAGTCACTGTTGTAATGTAGGAAACGCGGCAGCCAATTTGCGCACAGCAAGCTCCCACAAACAGCAATGTGATAATGACCTGATAATCTGTTTTAATGATGTTGGTTGAGGGATAAATATTGGCTGGGACACCGGGGATAACTCCCCTGTTCTTCTTCGAAATAGTGCTGCGGGATCTTTTACATCCATCCGAGAGAGCAGACGGGGCCTCGGTTTAACGTCTCATCTGAAAGACGGCACCTCCGACAGTGCGGCACTCCCTCGGCACTGCACTGGAGTGTCAGCCTAGCGTTATGTGCTCAAGTCCCTGGAGTGGGACTTGAACCCACAACCTTCTGACTCAGAGGCGAGGGTGCTGCCCACTGAGCCACAGAGCGAGAGTGAAAAGAAGCAAGGAACAGGGAGCTGGGAAGAACAGGGAATCATTACTACGCACCCAAGTTGAATCAGCACGCTCCGCCGTCCAAAGTTATATACGGGAAGTAAAGCCTGTTTGAACTAATTAATTGCCTCCTAGTTTTATTAAGAAATGCATATAAGAACATAAGACGTAGGAACAGGAGTCGGTCACTTGGCCCCTCGAGCCTATTCAATAAGATCGTGGCTGATCTGATCTTGGCCTCAACTCCACTTCCCTGCCCGCTCCCCATAACCCTCGACTCCCCTGGAGCTCAAATATCTGTCTATCTCCACCTTAAATATATTCAATGACCCAGCCTCCACAGCTCTCGGGCCGAGAATTCCAAAGATTCACGACCCTCAGAGAAGAAATTCCTCCTCATTTCCGATTTAAAAGGGTGCCCCCTTATTCTGAAACTATGCCCCCTAGTTCTAGATTCCCCCACGAGGGGAAACATCCTCTGCATCTACCCTGTCAAGCCCCTTCAGAATCTTATGTTTCAATAAGATCCCCCCTCATTCTTCTAAACTCCAATGAGCATAGGCCCCAACCTGCTCAACCAATATATATTTGTATGTTTAATAAAACTTTTCCGACTGGTCATAAATCTTACAACGCGACACTCGCCCCACACCAATGTGGTTGACCCTTAACTGCCCTCGGAAATGGTCTAGCCAGCCACTCAGAAATGTCTAAACCCCCGACACACAAGGTTGCTCGCCCTCACCTTCTCAAGGGCAACTAGGGCTGGGCAATAAATGCCGGCCTTGCAGCAACGCCCCCATCCTGAGAATTATTATTTTTTTTTTTAAATCTACACGGATGGATTTCTGTTCAGCACTGTCTTCTTCATTGAGCGGGAAATTGTGCGTTTAAAAAAAAAAAGACAGTGTGTGCTTTGTTTGTGGGCAGAGAGACAGACACCAATTATTATCCTGGAAATAATTCCAAGGGAAAGCCACCATCTCTCTCACACCAAACTCCCAACGAAAAATAGAGAACGGATTAAATTGAGGCTGTGGGAAGGGAAGCAATAAATAAATCAACCCTTCGGGTTATTCCGGAAATTTCTGTACGAAACCAGATTCTGAATGGCACGTTTTCCCTTCGAGCCAGAAAGCTGCAGCCAAAAATAACACATGGATTTCCGCTCAATGACTCAGCCTCCCATCAACCTGGTGTGGGGCTCTGGGGCACATGGAAGAACACGGGACACTCTGCTCGTTATCCAATGCTCAGTGCTCAAGAGTATTTTGTAGCAGAAATATTTTACATAGTATTGCATACGTAGAATGCACAGCACAGGAACAGGCCATTCGGCCCAACTGGTCTACGCTCCACACGAACCTCCTTCCACCCTACTTCATCTCACCCTGTCAACATATCTTCCTATTCCTTTCCCTCTCGGGTACTTCAGAGCTGGCAGTGTTCGGAGTTTTTTTTTCTCCCTCCAGCCCCCCACCTTTTTTGAACCTGGGCTCATATGTAATCGAAAAGGAGGCATGCCAAAGACTTGTTGCTGCGCTTCGTCTGTGTCAGCTGTGGCTCAGTGGGCAGCACCCTCACCTCTGAGTCAGATAGGCCGTGGGTTCAAGTCCCACTCCAGAGACTTGAGCACAAAAAGCTAGGCTGACACTCCCAGTGCAGTGCTGAGGGAGTGCTGCACTGTCGGAGGTGCCGTCTTTCGGATGCGACGTTAAACCGAGGCCCCGTCTGCTCCCTTAGGTGGATGTAAAAGATCCCATGGCACTATTTCGAAGAAGAGCCGGGGAGTTCTACCGGGTGTCCTGGGCCAATATTTATCCCTCAACCAACATAACAAAAACAGATTATCTAGTCATGATCACATTACTGTTTGTGGGAGCTTGCTGTGTGCAATTTGGCTGCCGCGTTTCCTACATTACAACAGTGACTACACTCCAAAAAGTACTTCATTGGCTGTAAAGACGTCTGGTGGTTGTGAAAGGCGCTATAGAAATGCAAGTCTTTCTTTTCTATCTGGCTTCCCCTTAAATGCATCTATGAGAGTCGCCTCCTTGTGGTAGCAAGTTCATTTAACCTGGAGCTCTTTAATTCCAAGTTCCACCAGCGGCCCACGTCCCTCCATCACTTACAAACACCAGGCACAAACAGATCCTGCGTCTACTTTCAGCGTCCCTGCCGCCCAGTGTCATCAGTAGCCCAATCGGATGCTTTAAATCAAGTCCAAGACGTCCCATAGTGGCACGGAGCTTGAACCATTTCACCGAGTCACACATTTGTGTTTGCTCATTTCTCTTCAAGGAATATTCTGACACTGAGCCCCATCATCCAGCCTTTTGCGGTTATGGGAGGGGGCGGAGAATGGGGTTCAGAAAAACACTTGCTGATAGCCAAGTCTGCTTATTGCCTGGCTGGAGAGTCCAGAGCCAGGGGTCACAGTCTCAGGATAAGGGGTAGGCCATTTAGGACTGAGTTGAGGAGAAATTTCTTCAGAGGGTTGTGAATCTTTGGAATTCTCTACCCCAGAGGGCTGTGGAGGTTCAGTCAATGGGTATATTCAAGGCAGAGATCGATAGATTATTGGGCACTAAGGGATATGGGGAATTGGGCGGGAAAGTGGAGATGAGGTTGAAGATCAGCCATGATCTTATTGAATGGTGGAGCAAGCTCGAGGGGCCGAATGGCCTATTCCTGCTCCGATTTCTTATGTCCATTGGAGCTCTGACACAGTGCTTTTCCCACACCTTCCCTCCAACCAGGGTCGCCAACCCTCTCGGATTGGCCTGGAGTCTCCAGGAATTAAAGACCAATCGTCTGGACATTGCCACGAGCAACACCCGGGAGAAAAATCATAGCATATATTTTTAAAAAAACAAATGCCCCTATGTGCTGTTTGTTCATTTTTAATCAACGTGTTCGTTTATTAGCTATAAAAGTATTGGAGATGGTATAAGAGGCTCTTTGATGGATGAGGGCAGTTGGAGGTCAGGTGCTGGAACCTCCAGGACTACATCCAACCAGAGTTGGCGACCCTTGACCCCACACAGGTACAGCAATTTAATCCTAAATGGGCACACTCTCACTCGAGAGGCCATAGGGAAAGGGCAAAAATGCCACACTGGTACAGCGGGGGAGAGGGGAAGGAGGCAAAGCAGGAAAGTTGTCCATCAGTTACCTCTGAGGATCCAATGAAAGCCGGTTTATAAAAATAGAGCCGAGGGCGCGGAGATGAAAAGCCTCTTCAATAATTACACCCCGTCCCCATTCATTTACTCTGAAGGAACTGAAACACTGTAGGAGCCAGATTACATAGAATTCACAGCACAGAGACAGATCATTCGGCCCAACTGGTCTATGCCGGTGTTTATGCTCCACATGAGCCTCCTCCTACTCTAACCCTATCAACATAACCTTCTATTCCTTTCTCCCGCACGTGTTTACCTGATTTAATTTATTCGTTTATGGGATGTGGGCGTCCCTGGCAAGGCCAGCATTTATTGCCCATCCCTAGTTGCCCTTGAGAAGGTGGTGGTGAGTCGCCTTCTTGAACCGCTGCAGTCCGTGTGGTGAAGGTACTCCCACAGTGCTGTTAGGGAGGGAGTTCCAGGATTTTGACCCAGCGACGATGAAGGATCGGCCGATATATTTCCAAGTCAGGGTTGTGTGAGACTTGGAGGGGAACTTGGAGGTGGTGGTGTTTCCATGCGCCTGCTGCCCTTGTCCTTCTAGGTGGAAGAGGTCGCGGGTTTGGGAGGTGCTGCCAAAGAAGCCTTGGCGAGTTACTGCAGTGCATCTTGTAGATGGTGCACACTGCAGCCACGGTGTGCCGGTGGTGGAGGGAGTGAATGTTTAAGGTGGTGGATGGGGTACCAATCAAGCGGGCTGCTTTGTCCTGGATGTTGTTGAGCTTCTTGAGTGTTGTCGGAGCTGCACTCATCCAAGCAAGTGGAGAGTATTCCATCACACTCCTTACTTGTGCCTTGTAGATGGTGGAAAGGCTTTGGGGAGTCAGGAGGTGAGACACTCGCTGCAGAATACCTAGCCTCTGACCTGCTCTTGTTGCCACAGTATTTATGTGGCTGGTCCAGTTAAGTTTCTGGTCAATGGTGACCCCCAGGATGTTGATGGTGGGGGACTCGGCGATGGTAATGCCATTGAATGTCAAGGGGCGGTGGTTAGATGCTCCTAGCCTCGCCTTAAATGCATCTGTGGTATTCGCCTCAACTACTCCATGTGGTAGTGGGTTCCACATACTCGCTACTTATTCAACAAACTAAAAACCATTAAACTGGTCTGAAAGGTGCTTACTAAAAGAACTCACAATTAATAAGGATGGTTTAGCGGAGGCGCGCTCAGATAGTCAGGAACCACGCAGACAAACCCCCACCCCCAATCTTCGCTAGAAGCTGCGCGGCCTCACAGTTGTTTGGCGGCCCCGCGCAGCGCGGGATCAGCTTCTTCAACGTTAAGTTTCGCTATGAATGGGCCGCGCAGGCCCTTAAAGGGACACAGCGCACCTAAAAAAAATTTAAAACATTGGCTCCACCCCACCCCACTTAGCTTTTGCCAAGTGGGGTTTTAATTTTTGAAACGCGTCCTGTGTTGTGCGTAACGCATCATATTAAAAAGCACCGACTGCAGAACGCTGTGCTGTGGGGTGCGCACCGTCTTAAATCCACAGGAGCAGCTGAAACGCCAGCCTGTAGCGAGAGGAAGCGCCTTTTGTTCAGAGAAGCCCGTTTGTCCCACTGAGGAAACCCAGACTGTTTGTGTTCCTGATCAGCTGACCCACTCCTCCAACAAAGGGAGCAAAACGACACCCGCCCGTCATAGTCACCCTCTCTAGCACATCAGCACCTTGCACACAGAGCTTAACTCTCACTGCTAGGAGTGAATGGGACACACGCCAAGGGGAACACTCCATCACCAAGGGAAAATTACAGGGCACACAGACACCTTTCAAAGTTTTACAAAAAAAGTGGAAGGGGGCGAGGGGGCGGGATGGGGGGATGGGGGGGATGGGGATGGGGGGGGGGAGAGAGAGCGCGAGTGAGCGCACTGGAAGAAAAGGAACCATGAGCACAGAGCACACACAAGTGCGTGGAAGACACACACACACGACGATTAAACGCACGACCCACGAGCTCTTTCCAACACCCCCCACCTGCAACCCTGAAGGCGCTGATGCATGCTGGGCTGTCCCTTTAAGTAAGGCCCTGTCACTCGTGTGCGAGCCGTGACAGAGAGTGACAGCAGGCTATTCGACCTTGGTGGGTGCACCGGGGCAAGCAACACAGCTGGGTGCAATCCTGCCCTCACAGGTACAGTTACAGCGAGTGTTGCTGAATAGTGACTCGGAGCAGGAACGCAGGGGAAACGCGGCCAATGGAAACAACCCGCCTGCTGAGAGCAGCTCACTCAGCACGAGGTGGGATTAAACCCGAGACCGCCCTAGTCCGTACGGTTCAGCTCAGAGCCATTCGGGGAGCCAAATTATTGTTTCTAACAGCACACAGGGGAAGGGGTGCAAGTTTGAATAGAATCCGTCAGATGCTTCAGGCAAGGTGCCGAGACTGAGCCGAGCCCTGCTGGACAGCAGATGGCATCCGTCTGTATCCAGGGCCAAAGCACAGCGCAGAACAAGTGATGCATTGAACTACCAACGCCAGGGCATTCTTCAACATCAACACAGCGCTGCGAAGGGGAGTGGGGAAAGGAGAGAGACAGAGAGACAGAGAGAGAGACAGAGAGAGAGACAGAGAGAGAGACAGAGAGAGAGACAGAGAGAGAGACAGACAGAGAGAGAGAGACAGAGAGAGAGAGACAGAGAGAGAGAGACAGAGAGACCTAGAAATTTGGTGGCCTGCGCCACCAGCTAGCGCCCAAAGAGGGCACTTAGTGGGTTTAGCGCCACTGGCCGCGCCTCCCGCGAAATTTAGCGGGGCGCTAATGGCGGTGCTAGCCGTTAGCACTGTGCCGCCACCGATTACGTCATTGGTGTGCGCAGCGCCCCGCTGCCGCCCCGATCGCAAAATTTGGTAGTGCCCCCTGCTGTAACGCCGGTCGCAATTTGCGACCGGTTCAGGGGGGCCTACTTGCAGCGGTAGAGGCGCTGGGCGGCCATTTTTTTTGCTGGCCGCCTGCCAGCACCTCTACGCGCAGCCGTCCCCAGCCTCCTGAGCAACCCCCCCCCACCGACCCCACGTTGTGCCGGCTGTGTCCCAAGAGCCCGGCACTTCTCCTCGGTGCCGGGCTCTTTTGCCGGCACTCGCTATCTTAAATCGCGCTGCAGCAGGCCCCTCCCCTTTAAGAAGGGAAGTCCTGCAGTACCGCAGCGCGCTGTGCTGCAGCGGCACGTTGCACTGCGAACTTCAGTTGCAACGCCCCAAACAGGGGGCGCCTCGAGTAGCGCCGCGCTTCTGTTTGGGGCGCTCAAACTGAATTTCCGGTGGGCGCTCGCGACTCCTTCGGGGCGGTACTTCCGGCACCCTGGCAAGACTGGGGCGCCACCGAATTTCTAGGCCACAGTTTTTAAAAATAAATAATATGCTTACTCTCATGAAAACAATACAAATGATTTGTTGAATGTGAATTCTTGGAGTTAACGGTCAAATGAATGCTCTTTCTTATCCATGTTTCAGCCGAAACAACACCAACATCCCTTGCCTTTGGTTGGGTGCTGGTGAAGAGGCCTCAACCAATGCTGACTGCGTGCGTCTCGATGACACATGTGAACCATGTCCAGAACATAGGAACAGGAGGAGGCCATTCAGCCCCTTGTCCACTGGTACCCATGAACCATAGCCCAGCATGAAGAGATGAAGAGACAATGGAAAGCTGCTAATCCTGGGCTCAAACCCAGGGAATTGTTCATTCAAGATATCTTGAAGAGGGAACCCTTATGAAGAGCGAGAAGAGGGATCAAGAGTGGGAACCATGACTGATTTTGTTCAGGGCAACTTGGGACCATTTGCAGCCCGAAGATTAGTCGCCTCAGCTCACACCTCCTGGAGACACCCAAACTGGGAGCCCTGCATACAATAACCAAGTGCCTGTACCACTTATCGATCTATCATTTACAAAGTATAGCACAGGCTGTCATGAGACAACAGTCCCCCACAATGTTCTGTAGCTTCATGTGACATCATTTGGGGAAAGTAAAGACAGAGAGATAGCCCCTCCCCATCTCTGTAACCTCCTCCAGCCCCACAACCCTCCAAGATCTACTGCGTTCCTCTATCATAAGAACATAAGAAATAGGAGCAGGAGTCGGCCATTCGAGCCTGCTCCGCCATTCAATGAGATCATGGCTGATCTTCTGCCTCAACTCCATTCACCGGCCCTATCGCCATATCCCTTGATGCCCTCACTAGTCAGAAATCTATCGACTTCTGTTTTGAATATACCCAATGACTGAGCCTCCACAGCCCTCTGGGGTAGAGAATTCCAAAGATTCACCACCCTCTGTGTGAAGAAAGTTCTTCTCATCTCAGTCCTGAATGGCCTACCCTTTATCCTGAGGCTGTGGCCCCTGGTTCTAGACTCCCCAGCCAAGGGAAACATTCTCCCAGCATCCACCCTATCAAGCCCTGTAATAATTTTGTATGCTTCAATGAGATCCCCTCTCATTCTTCGGAATTCAAGAGAATACAGGCCTAGTTTACTCAATCTCTTCTCATACGACACTCCCGCCATCCCAGGAATCAATCTCGTGAACCTTCGTTGCACTCCCTCTATGGCAAGTATATCCTTCCTTAGGTAAGGAGACCAAAATTGTACACAGTACTCCAGGCGTGGTCTCACCAAGGCCCAATATAATTGGAGTAAGACTTCTTTACTCCTATACTCAAATCCTCTTGTAATGAAGGCCAGCATACCATTTGCCTTCCTAATGGCTTGCTGCACCTGCACATTCACTTTCAGTGACTCATGTACAAGGACACCCAGGTCCCTTTGAGCATCTGCATTCCCCAATCTTTCACCATTTAGGAAATACTCTGCCTTTCTGTTTTTTCTACCAAAGTGGATAACTTCACATTTATCCACATTATAATCCATCTGCCATGTTCTCGCCCACTCACTGAGCCTGTCGAGATCCCCTTGAAGCCTCTTCACATCCTCTTCACAACTGACACTGCCACCTAGCTGCCTCTTGTGCATCCCCCACTTCCAGCGCCCCACCATTGGCGGCCGTGCCTTCAGCCGTCTAGGCCCCAAGCTCTGGAATTCCCTCCCTAAGCCTCCCCGCCTCTCTCTCCTCCTTTAAGACGCTGCTTAAAACCTACCGCTTCGACCAACCTTTTGGTCACCTGTCCTAATGTCTCCTTCTTCGGCTCAGTGTCAATTTACATCCAATAATGCTCCGGTGAAGCAATGCTCCCTGTAATGCTTTTTCGGTGTACGGCGCCTTTAAGGGGCTTCAAAGTACCGCGATTTACCGTTTTTCCAATTGAAAAGCCGGCGAGCCGGTTGCGTGGGCGGTCCAGGCAGCCGCGGGGCTCGGAGAGAACATCGGCGCGAAGCGTCTCGGAGACGGTTTTACTACGGTAAAAGCCGCTACATAAATACTAGTTGTAAAAGATGAATCGCTTCCACATTGCTAAACCCACACATGCTGGGTGACGGCTGCGCAGTCGCTACTTTAATCAATTATTCATTACTGTAGAAAGGTGATGCTCAGTTAACGCGATCCAGTATGCGAGGTGTTTGCATTTTGTTAACACTAGACAGCCCCTGAAGGGAGGAAGCACATTGATGCAAATATACTTCAACACCCCTCTTGTATTGCTTTCGTTATTCTTTGACAGGAATGGCCTAGACTGGGGTCTGGAAATTAAAAGTATTTAATTACCGCTAATTTGAGTGTTGATTCCGATGTAGCATCAATATTTCGAGCTGTGCTGTTAAACACATGTTTGCCTCTCATCTGTTAAGTCCTTAAATGAACAGATAAGTGGAGGAGAAGCATCCGGGAAGGTGCTGAACACCTCGAGTCTCTTCGCCGGGAGCAAGCGGAGGCCAAGCGCTAACAGCGCACGTCAATCCAAGCACCCCACCCACCCGCCCCCTTCAACCACCATCTGCCCCACCTGTGACAGAGACTGTAGGTCCCGCATTGGGCTCATCAGTCACCTGAGAACTCATTTTCAGTGTTATCCTCAGGTCCGAGGGACTGCCTAAGTGGAGAAGTCCTTAAATGGGCGATTGTTAGGGTAAAAAAAAAAAAGCTGCGTTAAACCGCCCGTGGTGACGCACTTCCGCGCACCAACCCCAGCGCATCAGCACACCCCCAAACACCAGGCGGGAAAGGCACCATATTGTCCGATAATGTTGAAGTACAAGCGGTTAGATTGGTGGCAGTGCCCGTTGCCACGCCAATCCAATGTGCCATGGAGTGGCGAGACGAGAGCGTGCACCCACTCGGCAAGCTCAGGGGGGGGTGGCAGGGAGTCAAGACCAGACACTCCCTACATTGACGGCAAAGCAACCGCAGTGAGAGGATTCCAACTTTATAGCGATCCCGGTCGCGCCTCGATTGTAAAATTCTCATCCTGCTGGTCAAATCCCTCCGTGGCCTCGCCCCCTCCTTATCTCTAAGCTCCTCCAGCCCCACAACCCTCAGCGATCTCAGCGTTCCTCCAATGCGGGCCTCTTGCACATTCTTGATTTTCGCTGCTCCACCATTGGCGGCCGTGCCTTCAGCTGCCTGGGCCCTCAGCTGCCTGGGCCCTCAGCTCTGGAATTCCCTCCCTAAACCTCTCCGCCTCTCTCTCTCCTCCTTTAAGACGCTCCTTAAACCCTACCTCCTTGACCAGGCTTTTGGTCACCTGCCCGAATATCTCACGCGGCTCGGTGTCAAGTTTTGTTTGACAATGCTCCCGTGAAGCGCCTTGGGATGTTTTACTACGTTAAAGGCGCAAGTTGATGTTGGCTAATCCATTGGCAACCAAACCTCTTAATTCATCTCTGTGGACTGACCATGCCTAAACCACCCAACCAGCCCATCAGATTAGCTGCTTGTGTCTCGGTAAAACGCGCGGCTCTGCTGCTCTGTTTGCGCACGAGTGACTCATTCAGCAGGTTCGTGAATTGGGACGTGCGGAGTCAGGACAGTCAGCCACTGCTTCAGTTAGTGGCCAACTGGCTCTCCCGGAGATGTCCCGAACAAAATGGCTGCTGATCAAAGCGAAGGGTGGCGATAAACCCCAGGTGGCTCCAGCAGCCATTCACCAAGCTGTAACGGAAGAGGTATTCGGGTAGGCTGTCTGCCTCATCGCTCTCCTGGAAAATAGCCACGGTGATCGTGTGTGGGGGGGGGGGGTGAAACATAGGAACAGGAGGAGGCCATTCAGCCCCTCAACTTATCTGCTGCTGAAACCCTCACCCATGCCTTTATCACCTCGAGGCTTGACTACTCCAACGTAATCCTGGCCGGTCTGTCTAGTTCTACCCTCCATAAACTTGATGCCATCCAAAACTCTGCCACCCAAGTGCTAACTCGCAACAGGTCCCGCTCGCCCACCTCCCCCGTGCTCGCTCACCTACATTGGCTCCCAGCTAAGCAACGCCACGATTTAAAAATTCTCATGCTTGTTTTCAAATTCCCTCCATGGCCTCGTCCCTCCCCATCTCTGTAACCTCCTCCAGCCCCACAACCCTCTAGACCTCTGCACGCCACCTATTCTGGACTTTGGAACATCCCCCATTTTAAATCGCTCCACCATTGGCGGCCGTGCCTTCTGTTGCCTAGGTCCGAAACTCTGGAATTCCCTCCCTAAACCTCTCCGCCTCCTTTAAAACTCTCCTTAAAACCTATCTTCGACAAAGATTTTGGTCATCAGCCCTAACATCTCCTCATATGGCTCAGCGTCAGATATTGGATTTTCTTTCTTAACACTCCTGTGAAGCACCTTCGGATGTTTTATTATGTTAAAGGCGCTATATAAGTTGTTGTTGCTGTTGTTCTGCCACTCAATCAGATCGTGGTTGATCTGTATCTTAAGCCCATCTACCCACCTTGGTTCCGTAACACTTGATATCCTTACCCAACAAAAACCTATCAATCTCAGTTTTGACATTTTCAATTAGAGTCATAACGGCACAGGAGGCGGCCATTCGGCCCATCGAGTCCGTGCCGGCTCTCTGTAGAGCAATCCAGTCAGTCCCATTCCCCCGCTCTATCACCGTGGCCCTGCAAGTTTATTTCCCTCAAGTGCCTATCCAGTCTCCCCTTGAAAACATTGAGTCTCCGATTCCACCACTTCCGTCGGCAGCGAGTTCCAGGTCATCACCACTCGCTGCGTAAAAAAGTTTTCCTCACATCCCCCCCTGTATCTCTTGCCCAAAACCTTAAATCTGTGTCCCCTAGTCCTTGTACCATCAACTAGTGGGAACAGCCTTTCCCTGTCTAGCCTATCCAAACCTGTCATAATCTTGTACACCTCTATCAAATCACCCCTCAACCTCCTTTTCTGTAATGAAAACAAATCCAGCTTCTCCAACCTGTCCTTGTAGCTAAGATCCCCCATCCCCGGAACCATTCTGGTAAATCTCCTCTGCACCCTCTCAAGGGCCTTCAAATCCTTCCTAAAGTGTGGTGACCAGAACTGGGCGCAATACTCTAGTTGTGGCCTAACCAGCGCTTTATAAAGGTTCAGCATAACTTCTCTACTTTTGTACTCAGTACCTCTATTTATGAAGCCCAAGATTCCATATGCTTTGCTAACCACTCTCTCAATATGTCCAACTTGTTCTGTACTTTCCCCCACCAGAGGAAATAGTTTCTCGATATCTAGCAGGAAGGTTTAGGTTTGATCCTTGGTTTGTGCAGAGTTAGCCGATACTCCGTCAGGACAGCAACTGCAGTGCTACATTTAATCTGTCTCTGTCCCTTTGTAATGTACTGCTCTCCTATTCACACAACTTACTGTGCCTCCTAACTTAATCTAATCTGCAAGCTTTTTTTCTTTAAATTCGTTCATGGGATGTGGGCGTCGCTGGCAAGGCCAGCATTTATTGCCTATTCCTACTTGCCCTCGAGAAGGTGGTGGTGAGCCGCCTTCTTGAACCGCTGCAGTCCGTGTGGTGAAGGTACTCCCGCAGTGCCGTTAAAGAGGGAGTTCCAGGATTTTGACCCAGCGACAATGAAGGATTGGTCGATATATTCCCAAGTCAGGATGGTGTGTGGCTTGGAGGGGAACTTGGAGGTGGTGGTGTTCCCATGCGCCTGCTGCCCTTGTCCTTTGAGGTGGAAGAGGTCGCGGGTTTGGGAGGTGCTGCCGAAGAAGCCTTGGCGAGTTGCTGCAGTGCATCTTGTAGACGATACACACTGCAGCCACGGTACGCCGGTGGCGGAGGGAGTGAATGCTTAAGGTAGTGGAGGGAGTGAATGTTTAAGGTGGTGGATGGGGTACCAATCAAGCGGGTTTGCTTGGTCCTGGATGGTGTCGAGCTTCTTCAGTGTAGTTGGAGCTGCACTCATCCAGGCAAGTGGAGAGTATTCCATCAAACTCCTTACTTGTGCCTTGTAGATGGTGGAAAGGCTTTGGGGAGTCAGGAGGAGAGACACTCGCCACAGAATACCTACCCTCTGACCTGCTCTTGTTGCCACAGTATTTATGTGGCTGGTCCAGTTAAGTTTCCGGTCAATGGTGACCCCCAGGATGTTGATGGTGGGGGTTTCGGCAATGGTAATGCCGTTGAATGTCAAGGGGCGGTGGTCAGACGCTCGCTTGTTGGAGATAGTCATTGCCTGGCACTTGTGTGGCACGAATGTTACCTGCCACTTATCAGCCCAAGCCTGAATGTCATCCAGGTCTTGCTGTATGCGGGCATGGACTACTTCATTATCTGAGGAGTTGCAAGATACAACTCTCCATTCCTTAATCCAAGTCATTAATATATATATGGTGAAGGCCTCAGTATAGATCCCTCGGGAACACCACTTGTCACATCCCGCCAATTAGAGAACAAACCCTTTTTCTCCCCGTCTCCTTCCACCCAACCAACTGGCAACCCTTGTCACAGGGATACCAATAACAATGTCAATCTGGCTCAGTTTGTAGCACTCAGCCCAGAGTCAGAAGATTGTGGCTTCAAGAGCAACTCCGGGTCTTGAGGGCATAAATCAGGGCAACATACGTCGAGGGGGTGCTGCATTGTCAAAGGGGCCAATCCCTTGGACGAGATCTCGAGCCGTACCCCGGCCTGCCTGTTTACGATCATGTGTCCCTATTCCAGGAGCAGAGAGCTCTGCTGGTATCTTCACCAATACTGACCCTCGACCAACAGAGCCACCGGCCTTTCATCCAATTGTTTTGAGAGAGCCGACACGTGAAAAAAAAAGGACGCCCACATTTGCCTGCAAAAATTAAAATCACTTCAAAGTAATTCCTACGTGAAGTGATTGGAGAGGTTTTCACAAAGATTAATGGGTTGTTTTCCTCTTTGCTGTGATTTGGGAGGTGTAGCAGAGGAACTTTAGGAAGGGGGGGGGGGGGGCGGGTAGGCCAGAGAATTGGTGAGGGGGGAAAAAAAAAAAAAACAGGATTTGAGAAGTGGTTTTATTTCTGTCCTCCCACTCCTGTCATCGGCTATCAGGAGATTGTTCGGAGATCGAGTGAAGGAAAGTATAAAATCCACACAGAGTATTTACTAAAGATAGCCTTCCTCACACAAGCCAGCTAAATTGGTGTCAAAAGAGCCAACAAACACTGCATGGAGGATTAGAGATAGTTTTGTTCTGTAAAACAAAGGTTCTGTTTAAAATCTGCACGGCCTGGAGCGTCAATAACAAACCGTTTAAAAAAAAACACAACAGGCTGCAATTGTGGGGTCTTAATGAAGCCCTTTAAAATTGAATCTTAAAAATCAGCAATACCCATATACTCGCCCAGCAACTCCCTTCCTGCCCGCACATCCCATGCCATCCCCTAGGCAACCAGAGCAGATGTTGTGCTACTGAAGTCCCTCAAGGCCATTAACCAAAACACATCGCTAGGCAACGGCTTTTGAGCAAACATCCAATTCCTCCCCCCACCCCCCCCATCCCTCCGTAGGCCTCAAAGCAAAAACAAACATGGCTACCATCTCAGTGTGTGCCATCTGCTGTCACTTTACAGGTCACTGTGGTAAACAAAAGGCTTTGCTGGACTTGAGACACCCACACAGATTGCCCTGTCACAACTGTGGAAAAACAACATCTCGACGTCGACATAAATTACAGCCAACTTTAAATTATAAAGGGGGCAGTGCCCTTCGCCATTAGTGGCTGGTTCGTTAGCTGAACAACTGCACCACCAACAGTTTAAATAAGAACACATCCGCCTTCAGTCAGCGGTCAAACAAGTCAATGCAAATAATAATTTATTTTTTTAAATCTGGAGAGATGTAAAACAGGCTGCCAACCGGTTTTAAAAACACAAGAATTAGGAACAGGTCATACGGCCCCCTCGAGCCTGCTCCGCCATTCAATAAGATCATGGCTGATCTTCTACCTCCACTCAACTTTCCCCATATCCCTCGATTCCCCTAGAGTCCAAAAATCTTATCGATCTCAGCCTTGAATATACTCACGACTCAGCATCCACAGCCCTCTGGGGGGTTGGAGAATTCCAAAAGATTCACCACCCTCCGAGTGAAGAAATTTCTCCTCATCTCAATGGCCGACCCCTTGTCCTTCTACACTATCGCACCATGATGTCAAGATCTACCCCATTTTCTACAGAAGCCTTGGGCCCTGTGCCACAGTCACTATCGGCCTCATCACCCATTAACTAACAGAACTGATAAGCAAAGGTTCAGTACAATAGGCACCATTCACTGGGCACCAAGTTCCTGGACTTTAAAAAGAGGAGATAAACTTAAGTCGTTCAATTAGCTAACACCCAGCCCTTTCACCACAGGGGGCCTGGGATCAAATTAGCCCAGAGAGATAAATATAAGACTGACTTGCAATTATATAGCGCCTTTCACTACCTCGGGAAGTTACAAAGCCCTTTACAGCCAACGAAGTACTTTTGAAGCGTAGTCACTGTTTTAATGTAGGAAACACAGCAGCCAATTTGCGCACAGCAAGCTCCCACAAACAGCAATGTGATAATGACCAGATAATGTTTTTTTTTTTGTTTTTGTTTTTTTAAAAAGTGATGTTGATTGAGGGATTAATATTGGCCCCAGGACACCGGGGAGAACTTCCCTGCTCTTCTTCGAAATAGTGGCTATGGGATCTGTTACATCCACCCGAGAGGGGAGACGGGGCCTCGGATTAACGTCTCATCCGAAAGACGGCACCTCCGACAGTGCGGCGCTCCCTCAGCACTGCACTGGGAGTGTCAGCCTAGATTTTTGTGCTCAAGTCTCTGGAGTGGGACTTGAACCCACAACCTTCTGACTCGGAGGAGAGAGTGGTACCCACTGAGCCACGGCTGACACTGTTATAACTCCCATTGGGGGGGCATCCACCGAAAAGGCGATATAGGGATATGGGAGCAGGGCGGGCACACGGGATTAGGACTACTGCTCGTGTGAAGGATAAGTGCGGACAGGTTGGGGAAAATGGCCCAGTTCAGTGTTTATATATTTTCTATATAATTCCAAGTATGCAATTACAAACCGAGTTGCAGCCTCAATGAAACAGGACACACTTAAGGAGGACTTTTAGACTAGAATTACTGCCCTCCTTCCTTCCCCTTCAAACGCTTATTATAAAGGTTTGCCCATCCCCTCTCAATGGAGGCTGACCTTTCAGGTCTCCGCACACTAGCGGCACACTGCACTGGAGGGTCGCAGGTCAGGGTTCAGGTTGGCTGTAAACAGTGGAGCGCTCGCACCACAATGCAGTGCCATCTACTCGCGGGCAAGGTTCGTGCTCGGAGATGGAAATTCCTCCGAGCCTGGGCCTCGTTAGTTGGCAGCGCTGAACTATTTCAACAGAATTATTGGAATAAAAATCAGTGGGGGACGGGGGCGGGGTGGGTGGAGGAAGAGAGAAAGACAAAAAGGATGTTAATCTGACTGCTTTAGAATGGCTAAGCACCCGACTGCCCTCGGGGAAACTGGAAGGAGACTTCGGATCTGAAACAAAAACAGAAGGCGCTAGAAACACTCGGCAGGTCAGGCGATGTCTGTGGGGAGGAGAGAGAAGAACGAATGTTTCAGGTGTGGCTCCCTCACCAGATCTTCTCGCGAAGGGTCCGCAGGTGAACCGTTAACCAATCACCGCTCTCCCCAAGTGCTGGCGGGCCTGCTGACCGTTTCCAGCATCTTCTGGTTTTTGTGAAATTGGGGCCCCCCCGTTCTTTTTATTTTTTAATTCATTCACGTTTATTGCCCCTCCCCAAGTGCCCTCGAGAAGGTGCGGAGCCGCCTTCTACAGATAAACCATTTCAGAGAGCAGTTAAGAGTCAACCGCATTGCTGTGGGTCTGGAGTCGCACATAGGCCAGACCGGGTCAGGGCGGCAGATTTCCTTCCCTGAAGGACATTAGTGAACCAGATGGGTTTTTACGACAATCCAATAGTTTCATGGTCACCATTACTGATACTAGCTTTTTATTCCAGCTTTATTTAATTAACAGAATTTAAATTCCCCAGCTGCCACGGTGGGATTCGAACCCATGGCTCCGGATCATTAGTCCAGGCCTCTGGATTACTCGTCCAAGTAACATAACCAAGATGGCCCTCCTTTTACAAGATAGGTTGGGATCGAGGTGGCCAAACGGCCCATTCAAGATACCACTGAAGGCCCTGTGGCTTATTCAATTCAACGGTCTTCCTGCTCTAGGGATTGCTCCTTGACATGGTGGGAAAAGCTGGAGTGCTCCTGTGACCCCCGAGAGCTACGCTGGCACTCGGGTCGACGTCGCTGGTTGGACATATTCCTGGAAGGGTCATCACCTGACTTCTTGCCTCCAGCCTTCCCGCCCCCATCTTCAATATTTTTATAGATAAACAAACACAAAGTATTCAAAAGAAGAAAAAAAATGCAATTTTCTTTAACGCCCCGATAATTTCTCTCCCGGGTATTGCTCGCTGCAGTGCCCGGGAGGTTAATCTTCAATTCCTGGAGACTCCGGGAAGGTTAGCAACCAATGCGCCCGTTCAACATGTCTTGACAAAGCGTTTTGACCCAAAACGTTGACTCTATTTCTCTCTCCACGGATGTCGCCTGGCCTGCTGAGTTTTTCCAGCATTTTCTGTGGTTATTTCTCCCATTCAACTGTTCGGCTGCCTGAAGCTCCCGCGCAGGGCGTTTGCCGGTTTCTAAAATGGAAAAACAGCACATGCGCGGATTTTGAACCGGCCGCGCGGCCCAAAAAGGAACAAAAATGACGGGGAACATTGTTGGCAATCCTAGCTGGCGGGAGTTTAACTCCTGGTGGAGCCATCAAAGTCAGACAGGCCCCTAAAGGTAGGAGCCAGACTAAAGGCCAGTCCACCGGTCCTAGTGGTCAAGGCTGATGACCTCTCCACGTGAAAATGCCTTGCGTTATGGAACCTGCCCAGAGACAAGCCAAGCCTCACTACAGACTTGCAAATATAATCAACCGTGGCACACCAGGATCTGGCGGTGGTGTGGCAAGGTTGATAGTAGGCTTTGATCAGACTATCATGCTTTGGACAGAGAAGTGGAAGAAATGGCTTGCCTCATGAGCCTCTAGGCACAGGAGACTAATAGCCCATGACAGGTTTTAACAGCCACGTGAACAGGCAGGAGGGACCTTGGCTTAACATCTCATCTAGCACTGCAGCGCTGTCGAGTGCCTGCCCTCGAACCTTGGATTGGGCCTTCAGCCTCAGGCGAGAATGCTACCAACAGAGTTAAATCGGACACGTCAAAGACTCTCTCTCTTCCCCCCCTCACCACCCTCCCCCCCACCCGCCACCCTCAGCCTACAATTGCAATAAATAAACTGGAGATAGGGCTAACAAAATGACTCACTGCACAGCACCACAGATTGCATAGTGGGCTGGTATTACACCTGGATAGAAACATGCATCTGCCAAAATCAGGAGGTGGTGGGTATCTAAAAGGCATTGTAATTGTATGTCATCATTACATAGCACAGGAGGCCCTGGGAGTTAAAATCTTCTTCACTTAAAAGGACTCAAAGTGACTTGAGACTCTGCCCCACGAGCATTAGCCAGGGCCCCCACTCTCGCCTCAATACATGGGCTGGAGGGAGATCATTTTTCCCAGCCAGACCAAACAGCAAGTGTCAGTGTAATCCCGTGTATTACTCGAGAGCAGGCAGACCTGCACAATAGCAGCGAGGGATTTAGCAGTAGCGAGACAGCAGAACCCTTGCATTAACAGATGGAAAAAGCCATTATCCTCTGTCTCAACTATACAGTGTCACAAAGGCTTGCAGCCACAAGTTATGGAGAATCAGAAAAGGAGTGCAGCACTGTCAGAGGTGCCATCTTTCGGATGAGACATTAAACCTAGCCCCCGTCTGCTCTCTCGGGTGGATGTAAAAGATCCCATGGCACTATTTCGAAGAGGAGCAGGGGCATTATCCCCGGTGTCCTGGCAAATATTTATCCCTCAACCAACATAACAAAAAACAGATTATCCGGTCATTATCACATTGCTGTTTGTGGGACCTTGCTGTGCGCAAATTGGTTGCCGCGTTTCCCACATTACAACAGTGACTACACTTCAAAAGGTTGAGCGGGTTGGGCCTATACTCATTGGAATTTAGAAGAATAAGAGGTGATCTTATTGAAACATATAAGATACTGAGGGGGCTCGACAAGGTAGATGCAGAGAGGATGTTTCCCCTCGTGGGGAAATCTAGAACTCGGGGGCATAGTTTCAGAATAAAGGGTCGCCCTTTTAGAACTGAGATGAGGAGGAATTTCTTCTCTCAGAGGGTCGTAAATCTGTGGAATTCTCTGCCCCAGAGAGCGGTGGAGGCTGGGTTATTAATTACATTTAAGGTGGAGATAGACAGATTTTTGCAAGATAAGGGAGTGAAGGGTTATGGGGAGCGGGCGGGGAAGTGGCTTTGAGCCCAAGATCAGCCATGATCTTATTGAATGGCGGAGCAGGCTCGAGGGGCCAAATGGCCTATTCCTGCTCCTATTTCTTATGTTATGTTCTTAAAAGTACTTCATTGGCTGTAAAGCGCTTTGAGACGTCCAGTGGTCGTGAAAGGCACTATATAAATGCAAGTCTTTCTTGCTTGGCTGGTGGGGGAAGTTTTTGGTGCGTGCACTACACACTCACCCACCCACCCACCATCACCCGCCGCCAGCGTCTTCTCGGTTTTAAATCACTACATAACGGTGATTGCGCCATTAAATTTCCTTCGAATTTTGCCCCCTCCCAGACATTCTTCCTGCTCCCCGACAAAGGCAGGAGGGGGGAAACGAGCGACAGGACACACTCAATCCGACACGTGCGCTATTTCACAACCAAACCTCGAGCGGGCAGCATGAACTCCGGGCAATTATCATTGGCGTGGCAACGCCGGCACTTGCATTTGGCAGCCAGTGGCTGGGTGTTAGCCAGGAGAAGCTGCTTCTGGATTTGGCCTCCATTCCTGGCCAACAGCGTGCCACCCAGGGGAAAAAGAAAGAGGGCCGAGCCAATCTGTGCAGGACTGTCCCTCCAGCCTCGGCCTGCCCAAGGGAAACCTAGGGCTAGATTTTACCAGCCCCGACGAAGCGGGTTTGGAGGCAGGAGTGCTGGGAAAATGGGAGCGGGTCCCAACCCGCCCCCAAACCATCTCCCCGGGAGGCGGGTCCCCGACTCGCGCAGGGAGCTGTCTCCTCGAGGCAGGAAGGGGATTAGAGCCAATTACAGGAAACTCTTTGGTATCCAGCACCGACGGGACCGGGATGTTGCGGATTGATTAAAAATTCCGGATGACAGAGGGTTATCTACTGAGGCTATTTTTAACAAATAAAAATTTTTAAAAATCAAGAAATGTGCAATATAATTGGGTACTCACCTACAGAATGTTGTGTTAAAGAGACTATCGGCAGCGCGGGAGAGTCAGACTCCTGTTGTTGAGGTGTTCGGACTTCCGACAGCGCCACGAAGCCGAGTAGTGGCAGTTTGGAGAATTACCCCCACTGACTAACTCGGCCACTGCGGGAGACTCAGACTCGGCAACATTTCCGGTTATTGAGGTGTTATTTTCGGAGTGAGAATTTTGCCGGTTAATAGAGAATTCCGGATATTTAGGTGCCGTTTAAACGAGAGTTTCCTGTAACTGCCTGTTAGCAGGTAGTTAACAGGCAGTTTTGAGGCTTTTCCCCATTTTACGCCTGCTGATGCGGGCTTCCCGACGTCAGGAAACCCCGCCAGGGTCAGCGAGGCGAGCAGTGGGTCTGCGGGGGTGAGAGGGGTCGAAATGTCAGCTGTAGAGGTGAGTGATGGGTGCAAGTGTGGACAGGTAAGTATGAGAGGTGAGTGTAAAGTGTTGGAAAAGGTTTCCTTACCTTTGCTTCTTTCTGCAGGCTTCAACCTCTGAGGATCCAGAGGTGCCTCATCTCAACGGCAGAGATGACAGAATGGCTGCTGTATTCTCAGATGCTGCAGCCATCTGCTTTCTGCTGAGGAGCGAGGTCTTGGTGAGCCTGTGTGCAAGGGCGGGCTTAACAAGGTCAATCAAGGGAACATAGCGTGGGTTGGTCAGATGTCGCTGGGGGCGGGACTGAAACCCAGAAGTCCCACCTCCAGCACGTCGCCATTGAGAAAATCCAGCCCATAGTGTTGGCTGCCAGTTGCCCAGAAGCCACCCACAGCTGTATTACCAGCTAGCAAGGCATGTGTACAGGCATTAGACAAGGTAAGGTGTGTTGTCCATTGTACCACAGCAAATTACGTAAAATAGACTGAGCGAGAGAGAAGGCGAGAGGAAAAAAAAGGTAGTGTAGTCCATTCAGCCCCTTGAGCCTGTTATGCCATTCAATTAGATCATGGCAGATCTGTTCAACCAGATTTATTGAATTCAATTTTACAGCTGCCATGGTGGGATTTGAACTCATGCACCTTAGCCACTGTAACCATGCCCACCAAACTGCTGTGGTACCAAGAGACCAGAGATTACTGAATAGTACAGCACAGAAGGAGGAGGCGGACATGAATCAGTCATTCATGAAAGAAAGACTTATGAAATAATACTGAGCAGCCTACGGGTGGCGCTGTCCAGGGAGAGTATAAATACTCGGGCACGGGCCCAGCTTGCGCAGGACATTCTTAACAGGAACTAGTGAAGGACACAACTAGACCTCCATGTTGTAAAACAGTTGATTAAAGCTTTTTGTTTAACGCTTAGGCCAAGTGCCGAGTAGTTTTCTTACGTCAGAGGCCATTCGGCCCATCGAGTCGATATCCTGCAGGGAAAAAAAGGTTAACCATTGGTTGCAAACACCACACGCACTGCGTTCACCTACCCTCGTAGCAGTCGCGGACCGTGTCAAAGTACACGTAGTACTGGTCGTTGGTGAAGAAGAGGAGGCTCAGCCAAGAGTCGAAAGCGTAGATCGGGACAATGAAGAGGATTCGCACAATGTAGCGCTGCTCGTTCGGCATGCTGTAGCATCGCAGGTGCATGTAAATCTGCAACAACACAAAAAAAAAAATGCCAAAAGCCATCAGTACAGGAGAGGCGAGGGGAGCACACAAGAGAACAGAGCCCAGGGTAGGGTGGGTGGGACTGGCTTAAAATAGCAGCAGAGAATTTCCAGCGTATATCAGCGGCTTCGAGAGAGCGGGGGGGGGGGGGGGGGGGGGGAAAAAAAGAGAAAACGGAGGAAAACATAGACCAGCAATAAAATCCAAAGCTGGGAGACTGGTTGTTAAAGTCTCTCAGTCCACCCCTGGATTAGCGGTTGCTAGAAGTCGGTTTGAAAAGCCCTAAGATAAAAGGCTACACCTCCATTATGACTGCAGGTTTATTACAATCACATTAATGCTTCAATCCCTAAAGAAGAACAGAAGGACATAATAAATAGGAGCAGGAGTAGGCCCCTCGAGCCTGCTCCGCCATTCAATAAGATCAGGGCTGATCTTCTACCTCAACTCCACCATCCTGCACTAGCCCCATTCCCTCAGTATCCAAAAGTCTATCGATTTCGGTCTTGCATATACTGGGCGACCGAAAATTCCAAAGATTCACGCCCCTCTGAGTGAAGAAATTTCTCATCTCAGTCCTAAATGGCCGACCCCTTATTCTGAGACTGTGACCCCTGGTTCTAGACTCCCCAGCCAGGGGAAGCATCCTCTCTGCATCTACCCTGTCAAGCCCTGTAAGAATTTTATGTTTCAATGAGATCACCTCTCATTCTTCTAAATTCTAGGGAATATAGGCCTAGTCTACTCAATCTCTCCTCATAGGACAATCCCCCCATCCCAGGAATCAGTCTAGTGAACCTTTGTTGCACTCCCTCTATGGCGAGTATATCCTTCCTTAGGTAAGGAGACCAAAACTGTACCCAATACTCCAGGTGTGGTCTCACCAGGGCCCTAGATAATTGCAGTAAGACATCTTTACTCTTATACTCAAATCCTCTTGTAATAAAGGCCAACATACCATTTGCTTTCCTAATTGCTTGCTGTACCTGCATGTTAACTTTCAGTGATTCGTGTACAAGGACACCCAGGTCCCTCTGAGCACCAACATTTCCCAATCTCTCACCATTTAAAAAATACTCTGCTTTTCTATTTTTCCGACGAAAGTGGATAACTTCACATTTCTCCACATTGTATTCCATCTGCCATGTTTTTGCCCACTCACTTAGTGATGCGCTATCAATTACTCATAAAAGACTGAGAGTTAGAAGAGTAACCAAAGGCTTTTATTAACAACAGAATGGAGGTCTGCCTCGAGTGGTCGACCGGTCCAGGATACCAAGGGCTGGGGAGCAGTCACCTTTATACTAGGACCTGTGGGAGGAGTCAGCCGAGGCATGTCCAGGCATGTACACAGTGGAATACAAACAGGACAAACAGGAATACAAACAGTGGTTTACCACATTCACCCCTTGTTCAAAATTGAGTACGGCGGGGCGAAGTGTACTAAACGTTAGTGTATTGGAGTCTCTCCGGAGGTCTTGTCTGCCGCTGTGATCGGCGTGGCGACGGCAGGGGTAGTGAAGCTTCCGGCGTCGAGTCCAGCGTAGGCTGTGGCACAGGCGTGTCGTCCTCGTAGATGTCGAGCGGGTCGCGGGGCCCAGGCCTGCCGTCTGCTGGGGCTGGATATCGGATCGTGGGGGGGGGGGGGGGGGGGGGGTGGTAGTGGGTAGTGGGTTACTGTGGTCCCCGAGGGTGCAAGGTCTCTTATGGAGACTGTGTCCTCCCGCCCGTCCGGGTATGCGATGTAAGCATACTGGGGGTTGGCGTGGAGGAGGTCGACCCTCTCGACCAGGGGGTCCGTTTTATGGGTCCTCACGTGTCTTCTCAGTAGGACCGGCCCTGGGGACGTCAGCCATGGCGGTAGCGATGTCCCTGATGTGGACTTCCTTGGGAAGACGAACATTTTCTCATGAGGGGTGGCGTTAGTGGCAGTGCAGAGCAGTGACCTAATATAGAGTGGAGCGCATCGGGGAGCACATCCTGCCAGCGGGAGGTTGGAAGGCCCCTAGACTTTAAGGCTAGCAGGACGGCCTTCCAAACTGTCGCATTTTCTCTTTCCACCTGTCCGTTCCCCCGGGGGTTGTAACTGGTGGTCCTGCTTGTGGCAATACCCCTAGTTAGCAGGTACTGACGGAGTTCGTCGCTCATAAACGATGAGCCCCGGTCGCTATGGATATAGCTGGGGAAGCCGAACAGGGTGAAGAGGTTGTTCAGACATTTAATGACCGTGGCACTGGTCATGTCCGGGCAGGGGAAGGCGAACGGGAAACGGGAGTACTCATCAATAATATTGAGGAAGTACACATTGCGGTCGGAGGAGGGGAGAGGCCCTTTAAAATCAACGCTCAGGCGCTCGAAGGGGCGAGTGGCTTTTATCAGGTGGGCCCTGTCTGGTCTATAAAAGTGAGGTTTGCACTCAGCGCAGACTTGGCAGTTCCTGGTCATGGTCCTGACCTCCTCAATAGAGTAAGGCAGGTTGCGGGCCTTGATGAGGTGGAAGAACCTGGTGACCCCCGGGTGGCAGAGGTCATTGTGGAGGACCCGTAGTCTATCGATCTGCGCGCTGGCGCAGGTGCCACGCGATAGCGCATCCGGGGGTTCATTTAGCTTCCCGGGCCGGTACAAGATCTCGTAGTTGTAGGTGGAAAGTTCGATTCTCCACCTCAAGATCTTGTCATTTTTGATTTTGCCCCTCTGCTTGTTGTTAAACATAAAAGCAACTGAACGCTGGTCAGTGAGCAGGGTAAATCGTTTTCCGGCCAGGTAGTGCCTCCAATGACGCACAGCCTCCACAATCGCCTGGGCCTCCTTCTCAACAGCGGAGTGTCTGGTCTCCGGGCCTTGGAGGGTTCGTGAAAAGAAGGCCACGGGTCTCCCCGCCTGATTGAGGGTAGCGGCCAGGGCAAAGTCGGACGCGTCGCTTTCCACCTGGAAGGGGATGGATTCGTCCACTGCGTGCATGGTGGCTTTGGCAATGTCCTCCTTGATACGGTGGAAGGCTAAGCGGGCCTCTGCCGTCAAGGGAAAAGAGGTGGACTTGATCAGCGGACGGGCCTTGTCCGCATAGTAGGGGACCCACTGGGCGTAATAGGAGAAAAACCCTAGGCACCTCTTCAGGGCCTTGAGGCAGTGGGGCAGTGGAAGTTCCATAAGGGGACGCATCCGGTCGGGGTCGGGGCCGATGACTCCGTGTTCCACAACACAGCCAAGGATGGCGAGGCGGTTTGTGCGGAATATGCACTTCTCCTTGTTATATGTCAGGTTTAGGAGTTGGGCGGTGCGGAGGAATTTTTCGAGGTTTGCGTCATGGTCCTGCAAGTCACGGCCGCAGATGGTCACATTGTCCAGATATGGGAAAGTGGCCTGCAACGCATTTTGATCTACCATCCGGTCCATCTCCCTTTGGAAGATGGAGACCCCGTTGGTGACGCCAAAGGGAACCCTAAGGAAGTGATAGAGGCGGCCGTTTGCCTCAAAGGCAGTGTACTGGCGGTCCTCAGGGCGGATGGGGAGCTGGTGGTACGCTGATTTCAGGTCAATGGTCGAGAAGACGCGGTACTGCGCGATCTGGTTGACCATATCAGCTATACGGGGGAGTGGGTAGGCGTCCAGCAGGGTGTAGCGATTTATTGTCTGGCTGTAGTCGATGACCAGGCGCTGCTTCTCGCCGGTCTTAACGACCACAACCTGGGCTCGCCAGGGGCTGGTGCTGCCCTCAATAATCCCTTCTTTCAGGAGCCGCTCCACTTCGGTTTTAATGAAAACCCTGTCCCCGGCACTGTATCGCCTGCTCTTTGTGGCGATGGGCTTACAGTCGGGGGTGAGGTTAGCAAACAGTGGTGGGGGGGTGACTGAGTGTGGAGAGGTTGCACCTGGTGCGCGGCGGGCAATTTGGAAGCTGCTGGCTGCGGACTGTGAGTGGGGGGTAGGGGTCCACCGTACGCCATCGTAACACTTTTAAGGTGGCACTGAAAATCTAACCCCAGCAGGACGGCAGCGCAGAGGTCAGGCAGGACCAGAAGTTTAAAATGATCGTACACGGTCCCGTCTACTACGAGTGTCACCACGCAGTAGCCGGCGATGTCCGCCGACTGGGACTCGGAGGCCATAGAAATCCGCTGTTGCGCAGGCAGGACTGGGAGAGAGCAACGCCGCACCGTGTCGGGGTGGATGAAGCTCTCCGTGCTCCCAGAGTCAAAAAGGCAGATTGTATCGTGACCATTTACCTTAATGTCCATTGTGGAACTGGCCAGTTGGTGCGGTCTCGCTTGGTCCAGTGTAACGGATGCCAGCGTAGGGGTCGGTGTGTCGCTGCGGGTATCAGATGAGGCGGTGTCGGGGGCCTGCTGCGTCCCGGCTGTCGTCCAAGATGGCGGCGTCCGTGATCCCCATGTGGCTGGAGGCGTCCAAAATGGCTGCTGTACCGGTGATTCGCACACGGCCGGGGAGGTCCAAAATGGCGGCCCGCATGGCCCACACGCGGCGCTGCTGGGGTTCGGGGTGGCTTTGGCCCTGCAGATGCTAGCGTAGTGTCCCTTCTTCCCGCAGCCCGAGCAGATCGCGTTTTTCGCCGGGCAGCGCGCTCTGGGGTGTTTTGCCTGGCCACAGAAGTAGCATTTCTGGCCTTGGGGCACTGCTGTCTGGCCTTGGGACACTGCTGCGGTAGTTGGGCCGTTGTTGGGGTGTGGCTGGGGTGGCACGGCGCTATGAGGCGGTCCTACCGTGTCCCAGGCTGTCATTCCCCGCGGCGTCCACGGTGCAGAGGAGTAGGCATCCATGCCCTGGTAGGCTGCATCCAACGATAGTGCGAGTTCAGAGGCCTTGTTGAGGTCGAGGTTACTGTGCTCCAACAGTCGCTGTCGTGTGTAATTGGATCTGTGGCCCGCTACAAAAGCGTCCCGGATAAGTTCCTCTGTGTACACGGCGGCCTTTACATCCTTACAACCACAGGCCCGGCCAAGCACAGACAGTGCCTGAAGGTATTCCACGGTCGATTCCCCAGGTTGTTGTTTACGACTCCCCAGGAGGTGCCTGGCGTACACTTCGTTCACTGGGCGCGTGTACTGGTCCTCGAGGAGCTTGATAGCATCCGCGTACGAGGTCGCGTCTTGGATGACCGAGTACACTCGGTGGTTCACTTTGGAGGTCAGGACATCCAGTTTGTCCTCGTCCGATTTGATTGCTTCGGAGGCGGTCAGGAATTTTTCGAAACACTTAAGCCAGTGAGTAAACTTGGTGGATGAGTCCGCCTCCCGATGATCTAAGTCCAGGCATGCTGGTGTGAGGATCTTCTCCATTATAAAAATGTTGTTAATAAAATTGATGCGCTATCAATTACTCATAAAAGACTGAGAGTTAGAAGAGTAACCAAAGGCTTTTATTAACAACAGAATGGAGGTCTGCCTCGAGTGGTCGACCGGTCCAGGATACCAAGGGCTGGGGAGCAGTCACCTTTATACTAGGACCTGTGGGAGGAGTCAGCCGAGGCATGTCCAGGCATGTACACAGTGGAATACAAACAGGACAAACAGGAATACAAACAGTGGTTTACCACACTTAGCCTGTCTGTATCCCTTTGCAGCTACTTTGCATCCTCCTCACAGCTCACTTTCCCACCTAGTTTTGTAGCGTCAGCAAACCTGGATACATCACACTCAGTCCTCTGATCCAAGATATAGATTGTAAATAGCTGAAGCCAGAGCACAGATCCTTGCGGCACCCCACTAGTTACACCCTACCAATGCAAAAATGACCCATTTTTTCCCTACTCTGTTTTCTGTCTGTTAACCAATCCTCAATCCATGCTAATATATTACCCCCAATCCCATGCGAACAAATTTTGTGTTATAACCTCATGTGGCACCTTACCGAATGCTTTCTGAAAATCCAAATACATTACATCCACTGGTTCCCCCTTATCTACCCTGCTAGTTACAACCACAAAAAATGAACAGATTTGTCAAACACGATTTCCCTTTCATGAATCTGCGTTGACTCTGCCCAATCATATTATGATTTTCTAAGTGCCCTTTTACCATGCGCCTAATAATAGATTTTAGTAATTTCCCTACTACAGATTTATATAGCACCTCTCAGGAACTCAGGATATCTCAAAGCGCTTACAGCCAAAAATACATTTTAAGGCAGTCACTACTGTAAATGCGACAGTCATTTTACACACAGCAAGCTCCCACAAACAGCAATGTGATAATGACCAGATAATCTGTTTTAGTGATGTTGATTGAGGGATAAATATTGGCCCCAGGGCACTGGGGAGAACTCCCCCAGCTCCGCATAATTAAAGGTACAGGCCACTCAATCCAGCGAGTTCTGACAACCTGGGAACCAGCTCTGCCTCACTGAGTTGATAAGAGTCCAAGGCCATGAGTCAGCTGAAGGTGGGCAGTAATACAACATCGCTTCCCCCACTCGAGAAAAACGTCAGCCGTGGCAAATTAAGACCAGACTTTTGTTTAATTAAAACAAACAGGGATCTAAACATTAGATCGACCAATGCAATTTAATTATCCGCGGGGCTGCTTTATCGGCAGTTCCACGGCTCGAAAAGATCCCACGCCCAACTCCTTCAATGGGTGTTTTCCTTCTTGGGTTTTTTTTAAAAAAAAGACACGTTGGCAACTCTCAAGGTATACATCCGACTCACTGGGCTTTGGCTTCATCTGTGCTCTGCAAGAGATAGCGCTGCCACTAACCTTGTACTTGTTGAGAGTGTGAATGCCGTTGCCAAGCAACCAGCTACTGGTGCTGACGTTGGTGGTGTATCAGGGCAACAGCAGCTGACGTCAACAGTGCGGAGGGCGGGGGAAGAGCAACCACTGCAGCTCAACCTTAACCCAAGGAAGGGGCTGGGTATCATAATTACAACATATATATAAAAAACGCCTTTTAAAGTAGTAAAACGTCCCAAGGCGCTTCACAGGAGCGATTATCAAACAGAATTTGACACCGAGCCACATAAGGAGATATTAGGGCAGGTGACCAAAACTTGGTCAAAGATGTAGGTTTTAAGGAGCGTCTTAAAGGAGGAAATAGAGGCGGAGAGGTTTAGGGAGGGAATTTCAGAACTTAGGGCCTTGGCAGCTGAAGGCACGACCGCCAATGGTGGAGCGGTTAAACATAGAAGATAGGAGCAGGAGTAGGCCATTCGGCCCCTCGAGCCTGCTCCGCCATTCAATGAGATCATGGCTGATCATCCAAATTCAGTAACCTGTCCCTGCCTTCTCCCCATATCCCTTGATCCCTTTAGCCTTAAGAAATATATCGAACTCCTTCTTGAATATATTTAATGAATTGGCCTCAACTGCCTTCTGTGGTAGAGAATTCCACAGGTTCACCGCTCTCTGGGTGAATAAATTCCTCCTCATCTCAGTCCTAAATGGCTTACCCCTTATCCTTAGACTGGGACCCCTGGTTCTGGACTCCCCGCCATTGGGAACATCCTTCCTGCATCTAGTCTGTCTAGTCCTGTTAGAATTTTATATTAAAATCAGGGATGCTCAAGAGGGCAGAATTGGAGGAACACACATCTCAAGAGGGTTGTGGGGCTGGAGGAGATTACAGAGATAGGGGAGGAGCGAGGCCATGGAGGGATTTGAACAAAAGACGAGAATTTTACTATCGAGGCGTTGCTTAACCGGGAGCCAATGTAGGTCAGCGAGCACAGGGGTGATGGGTGAACGGGACTTGGTGCGAGTTGGGACACAGGCAGCAGAGTTTTGGATGACCTCAAGTTCACGGAGACCTTCCTGGATTCTGCACACAGCTATCCTCAAGAAAATGAAAAAAAAAACCCCACACAGGCTGGATGGACTACAGGCCCTTCTATGCGAGGACGGAATGTCTCACGGTTCTTCTCTTTGGGGCTCAGAACCCCTAGGAAACTGTAGAAATATTTGTGCACCCCCCCACATCCCAGCAAGGTGGTCGCGGCTTCCAAGACCCTTAAAAGCCAACGATTAAATGGGTGTGCTTTTCTTCAACTGAGGAACGCAAGGGTCAAGGCCCCGCGCGAAGGACAGATTCATGGTCGCCGTGAGAGAAGGGAACATAAATCAAAGTGGTAACATGGTACCAGACTTTGTTGGGGGGGGGGGGGGGTTACCTGTAAATTGGGGAAAGACTGGGGTTGAGGCAGGGGATGAGAGACGAGAAGAGTATAAAATTGCACTCTTCCTCCGACGTGGTACACAGGCTTTGAAAACTGTTGTTGAGAAAAATAAAAGACTTGCATTTCTATAGCGCCTTTCATGACCACCAGACGTCTCAAAGCGCTTTACAGCCAATGAATGAAGTACTTTTGAAGCGTAGTCACTGTTGTAATGTGGGAAACGCGGCAGCCAATTTGCACACAGCAAGCTCCCACAAACAGCAATGTGATAATGACTGGATAATCTGTTTTTGTTATGTTGGTTGAGGGATAAATATTGGGAATACACCGAGGAGAACTCCTCCTGCTCTTCTTCGAAATAGTGCCACGGGATCTTATACGCCCACCTGAGAGCAGACGGGGCCTCGGTTTAACGTCTCATCCGAAAGACGGCACCTCCGACAGTGCAGCACTGGAGTGTCAGCCTGGATTTCTGTGCTCAAGTCCCTGAAGTGGGACTTGAACCCACAACCTTCTGACTCAGAGGCGAGTGTGCTACCCATTGAGCCACAGCTGACCCTGGAGCGTCAGTCATTGCACTCACTTCCTAAATCCTGGGGAAAAAAACCCCAGATGTTCCACAGCCAAGTTCAAAGTGGAAGTGTGTAGAAAGTCAATTACAAATCACTCGTAATGTGTACAGTTCAAATATTTCCAAAGCTTTTAGAAACCAAAATCAGGGAGACAGCATTAACTTCCTCTTCCCTCCACAGAGAAGGACCAAACTGAAGAGATCCAAAAACTGTTGAAATAATTAAGATACGAGACGCATTCCTAGTAATAAAGGAAAATAAAATGCTTTACATCAGGAATTGTTTTTTCCCCCTGTTGTTCCCAACAGATACCAGTTCCGATAGGCTCTTTAAAACATTGAAAAGAGAATTGGATAAATACTTTATTTAGAAGAATGAGAGGTGATCTCATTGAAACATACAAGATTCTGAGGGGGATTGACAGGGTAGATGCTGAGAGGTTGTTTCCCCTGGCTGGAGTGTCTGGAACTAGGGGGCACAGTCTCAGGATAAGGGGTCGGCCATTTAATACTGAGATGAGGAGGAATTTCTTCACTCAGAGGGTTGTGAATCTTTGGAATTCTCTGCCCCAGAGGGCTGTGGAGGCTCAGTCGTTGAGGATACTGAAGAAAGAGATCAAAGGGTGGTAGAGGCAGGAACCCTCACAACATTCAAGAAGCATTTAGATGAGCACTTGAAATGCCATAGCATACAAGGCTACGGATCAAGTGCTGGAAAATGGGATTAGAATAGACAGGGCTTGATGGCCGGCGCGGACACGATGGGCTGAAGGGCCTCTTTCTGTGCTGTATGACTCGATGACTAATAGATTTTGGACTCTAGGGGAATCAAGGGGATCGGGCGGGAGGGTGGAGTTGTGGTAGAAGATCAGCCATGATCTTATTGAATGGCAGAGCAGGCTCGAGGGGCTGAATGGCCGACCCCTGCTCCTATTTCTTAAGCTTTTATGAAGCCACCTGCTCTAAGTGGAGAGACCAGCACATTGTACAGAAAGGGGGGGGGGGGGGGGGGGGGCGGCGGGGAGGGTTATATTTACATCCAGTCACCAATGCGAGTGCAAACAAGATAATCTGTTGGATACGACTGCCAAATATGTTTTCTGTCACACTACTGAGCAGAGGAACGAGCACGGGATCTTCAACATGACAGCCTGCACAACGCTGATTGAACCTGATCATTAGAGCTTGCTCGGATCAGGGACTCTGTCACGCTGCAATGAGCAGGCAGTCAGCGAGGGGCTGGCGAGGACTGCCCTTCAGCGCCCAAGATGCTGTTTGAATTAGTTATTCGATGGAACTTGCAAGGTGGGGGGGGGTCACGTCAGGTCAAATAAAAACAAATTTCCCCAACTAAAGCAGTACTCTTGTTCCCAGTTCAGCCTCCTCCTCCTCCTTCCCTCCCCCCCACCCCACTTTTAAACAGAGATCTCTACGGGTTCCAATACATAATTCCTTCAAAGTGCAAGTAGATTGAAGTACGTTCAAAATGCCTTTGGGTTTTCTGAACAGGGGGTCCCAGTACAAGAGTAAAGAGAACTGCATCAGCCCTGGCTCAGTGGGTAGCACTCTCGCCTCCGAGTCAGAAGGTCGTGGGTTCAAGTCCCACTTCAGAGGCTTGAGCACAAAAATCTAGGCCGACGCTCCCAGTGCAGTACTGAGGGAGTGCTGCACTGTCGGAGGTGCCGTCTTTCGGATGAGACGTTAAACCGAGGCCCCTGTCTGCCCTCTCAGGTGGACATAAAAGATCCCGCGGCACTATTTCGAAGAGCAGCCAATATTTATCCCTCAATCAACACCACTAAAACAGATGATCTGGTCATTATCACATTGTGGGAGCTTGCTGTGCGCAAATTGGCTGCCGCGTTTCCTACATTACAACAGTGACTACACTTCAAAGGTACTTCTTTGGCTGTAAAGCGCTTTGGGACACCCTGAGGTCGTGAAAGGTGCTATAGAAATGCAAGCCTTTCTTTCATTTGATAAATTTGCACAAAGCGATGGTTAGGCCATGGTTTAAGAGTGCTGTGCGCGGTTTTGGCCACCCTATTGAAGGACATTAAAGCTATGGAGAGCGTACATTCACTGCAATGATGCCGGGGGGGTGGGAAACTATTGTTAGGAGGAGACATTAGAGCAAATGCGACTCTTATTAGCGTGGGGATGGTTGAGATCTCTGGTAGAAGAAGTGCTCAAAATAATGGAGGGTTTGAGAAGGGAAAGTAGAGGAAAACTATTTTCACTGGTTCAGTTAGTTGGCAACTGGAAGGGAGAAATAAAATAGCACCAACTAAATAAAGGGAGATTTTTTTTTTTTTTTTTTTTTTTTTTAAAAACGTGGAAGGTTGTTGGAACACGGAACGATGCGTCACGGGGAGTGGCTGAGGCAGAGACCATCACATCCTTTAAGGGTTAGCGGGGGAAAGAGCGCAGGGCAGTGGGATTCGTTCTGGGTTGCTCTAGGTCGCGGCGTGCTGTAAACTTCTCCGGTTCCAAGTAATTTGGGAATGCATTTTGGGTGAACTTAGGAGGAAAAAAGATACTGGGTTCATTTAGGGAGAGCGGGAGAGCTTTGTTTGGAGACTCTAGTACCATGTTGACATTCGCACAGGAGTTGCAATGACTCACTACTTGCTTCCCCATCGGTCCCACACTGCCGTCTGCTACATGCTCTCTTTCCCACTTTAAGAAAAGTGCAATTGCAGAAGGAATTCGGCAAACTGCGCGCAAAGCCCAAGGGTGGGGCCAGAAATGGAGTAGGCTGGGTGGGGGGGGGGGGGGGGGGGGGGGGGGGGGAAATTATAGCACTACATAATTACATGGTATTTACACAGCAGCAAAGACAGGCCATTCGACCCAACTGGACTGTGCCGGTGTTTATGTTCCACACCAGCCTCCTCCCACCCCCTCTTCATCGAACACCATCAGCATAGCCCAGTTCTGACGAAAGGTCATCGACCTGAAACATTAACTCTGTTTCTCTCTTCACAGATGCTGCCCGACCTGCTGAGTATCTCCAGCATTTTCTGTTTGTATTTCAGATTTCCAGCATCTGCAGCATTTTCTTTTTGTATCAGAATAACCCTTCTATTCCTAAAAAAAAGGATGAGCTTCAAAAATGGCCTGAATGACCTTCGCTTGCCTTTCCATTTCTGTTGGCAGCAAGTACACAGCACCTCCTGCCTGTATAGGGATCTAGGTATCTGCAGCCAGGTCAGTGAAAGGTCCCCCCTGCCACCCCGTTAATATGATCAGTGCCACTGCAGGATGCATGGTACTCCCGGTCCGGCAACGTCTCAATTTTAAAATTCTCATCCTGGTTTTCAAATCCCTCCGTGGCCTCGCCCCCTCCCTATCTCTGTAACCTCCTCCAGCCCCACAACCCTCCGAGATCTCCACGCTCCTCCAATTCTGGCCTCTTGCGCATCCCCGATTTTAAAATCGCTTCACTATTGGCGGCCGGGCCTTCAGCTGCCTAGGGCCCAAGCTCTGGAATTCCCTGCCTGAACCTCTCCACCTATACTTCTCTCTCCTGCTTTTAAGGCACTCCTCAAAACCTACCTCTTTGACCAAGTTTTTGATCATCTGTCCTAATATCTCCTTGTGGTTCGGTCTCAAATTCTGTTTGATAATCGCTCCTCTGAAGCACCTTGGGACATTTTACTACGTTAAAGGCGCTACATAAATACAAGTTGTTGTTGTTGCTGCTCCTCCTCATTCATGACATCACTGGAGCAGGCTTGTGAGGAAAAGTCCCCCAACGTGGCGGATCGCCGTAGAAAAAAAAAAAAATCACAAGATTTACGCATCAGCTTAGCTCAGTTGGTGGTCAGAAGATTGTGGGTTGAAGCCCCGCTCCAGAACGTCAGCACATAAATCAGGCCGACATTTCAGTGCCATACTGAGGGAGTGCTGCACAGTCGGAGGTGCCGCCTCTCAAATGAGACATTAAAATCGAGGCCCTCTCCGGTGGATGCAAATAGATCTCACGGCACTATTCGAAGAGCCAGGGGATTCTCCCGGGTGTCCTGGCCAACATTTTAATCCCTCGACTCACATCACCAGACACAAATTGTCTGGTTATGTAGCTCATTGTTATTTCAGGGACCATCTTGTGTGCAAACTGACTGCCTTGTCGGTCTACGGTACAACAAGGACTATGCTTGAAAAGTAATTCATTGGAGGTGGAGCGCTTTGGGATGTTCCAAGGACCTGAAAAAGGACAAATGTTTTATAATTAGAAGAGATCATTTTGCAGATACGTGGAAGGGATGAAAGGCCTCTGAAACTAGACTGATCCCTGAGATGAGGGGGTTGTCCCATGAGGAGAGATTGAGTAGATTGGGCCTGTACGCTCTGGAGTTTAGAAGAATGAGAGGTGACCTCATTGAAACATAAGATTCTGACAGGGTAGATGCCGAGAGGTTGTTTCCCCCTGACTGGAGAGTCTAGAACTAGGGGGCACAGTCTCAGGATAAGGGGTCGGCCATTTAAGACGGAGATGAGGAGGAATTTCTTCACTCAGAGGGTTGTGAATCTTTGGAATTCTCTGCCCCAGAGGGCTGTGGAGGCTGAGTCTTTGAGTATATGCAAGGCCGAGATCTTTTTGACACAGATCTTTTTCTGAGATTTTTGGACTGTAGGGGAATCAAGGGATATGAGGATAGTGCAGGAAAGTGGAGTTGAGGTTGAAGGTGAGCCATGATCTCATTGAATGGTGGAGAGGGCTCGATGGGTCGCAGGGCCCACTCATGCTCCTAATTCTTATGTTCTTAAACAGTACGTCCTTTTGCCTTGAATGAAGTGGGGTTAAACAGAACATTCCAACGTAGGACGGGAACACAAGCATCCTTACCTGGTGGCACGTTATAAGGAGAGCCGTCCACACAAAGAAACCAGAGATGCCCTGCGCCGCCGTGGTCATCAGGAATATCGGCTGTTCCACCGCCTTCGGAGTGTCGGGCAGCCACGAGACGCTGGGGTGGGCTGTGGTGGAGCTGGAGCCCGGCTCCGGAGCCGCCATCACCGCGGAGACCATGTTGACGCTTGTGTTCGGCCTATTGCTCATCTGCCGGAGAGAGAGAGAGAGAGAAGAGAGAGAGAGAGAGAGAGAGAGAGAGAGAGATTAAAGAAACAGGAGTAAACGAGCGAGAGCGATTAAATGAGAGAAAAATTAAGAAAAAGAGAGAAATTCAGATATTCTGAGGGAAGGTCAATTCTCCAGCAAGATGCCAAAGCTTCATTGCAAAGAGAAAAGCAAGGACTTAATTGCAAGGTTGTAACCCAATCAAGGGCATACCTGACATCATAAACAGTGACAGCAACATTCCAGAGATAAAACTGTAGCCTGGAAATCATTCCCCAGAATACATCGGATAATTCTGCACTTAAAGAAAGACTTGCATTTATATAGCGCCTTTCACGACCTCAGGATGTCCCAAGGCGCTCTTACAGCCAATGAAGAACTTTTTGAAGTGCAGTCACTGTTGTAATGTGATGTTGGTTGAGGGATAAATGTTGGCCAGGACACCCGGGAGAACTGCCCCTGCTCTTCTTCGAAATACTGCCGCGGGATCTGCATTGCGACAGTGACTACACGTCAAAAGTACTTCATTGGCCGAGGTTGTGAAAGGCGCTATATACTGTAAATGCTAGTTCTTTCTTTCTGCTCGGCACTGCCATACCAGGTACAGAGACTCACCAGAGCTGGCCGGGGAAAGGGAGACCCAGCTACAATTTACTGTTCGCACGGTGCCAGACCGTGTGCCAGCACACTGCACAACCCCCCCGCCACCCCACACCAGATGGGGGAAGTTTGTTCTCTCCGCGGTTACTGCAAGCCATCCAACAGCACAGACCTGCGGTAGTTCACAAGCAACCCTGTGGCGAAACAACAAGCTTGCTGTGCGGCTTCTCGATCCGACCAGACACTCGGGTAAGGCCAGCTGTTGCCGAATTCACAAAGCAACAAGACTACGAGGTGCATGGAAAATTAAATAGCATCAGTGGACGCTCGCACCAAATCAGCCGCGGCTCGGGGGGGTAGGACCCTCGCCTCGGGGTGTAGGACCCTCGCCTCGGGGTCGAAAGGTTGCGGGTTCGATTCCCACTCCAGGGACTGGAGCACAAAGCTAGGCTGACACTCCCAGTGCAGTGCTGAGGGAGTGCTGCACTGTCGGAGGTGCCATCTTTCGGACGAGACGTTAAACCGAGGCCCCTGTCTGCTCGCTCAGGTGGACGTAAAAGGTCCCACAGATCAACTTTGAAGAAGGGCAGAGATGATGCTGCCCGGTGTCCTGGCCAATATTTATCCTTCAACCAACATCACTAAAAACAGATCATCTGCGCATTACCACACTGCTGTTTGTGGGAGCTTGCTGTGCGCAAATTGGCTGCCGCTTTTCCTACATTACAATAGTGACTGCACTTCAAAAAAAACTACTTCATTGGCTGCAAAGCGCTTTGGGGACATCCTGAACAGCGCTATATAAATGCAAGTCTTTCGTTAATTTGTTAATGTCAAACTCTCCATTCGCAGCAGTTCAGGCTCTGCGGAAGGAAGTGTACGGACAGCAGGTCAAGACAGGATTGGGTTCAGCTAGGATGGCCTTCGCGGCTGAACCGCCTGCCAATGCTGCCCAGGTTTGTTGCGGATGATTGATGACTTGGAAGGGGGGAGGGGTGAAAAATGAGTGCCGGCGGGCAGCCTGCGCATCGGTATCTCAGAGTCAGCACCTTCTGGAGTGGAGTCAGGGGGAACAAAAACACATCCACTGCATCTGAAGCAAGTGTTACAGAAGAACAGCATGAGGGTTCATTAAGAAAACAGCAGCCAGGGTAAATCTTTAACCCAGACTGCATTGCTTGTAAAGCGCTTTGGGAAATCCAGAGGTTGTGAAAGGTGCTATAGAAATGCAAGACTGTCTTAATTTCGTAAATGGGTGACCGCTTTGCGGAACACCTCCGTAAGGGGGACCCCCGAGCTTCCGGTCGCCTGTCACTTTAATTCACCGCTCCATTCCCACTCAGGCCTCACCGCCCTCGGCCTCTTGCATTGTTCCACGGAAGCTCAGCGTAAGCTCGAGGAACAGCACCTCATCTTTCGATTAGACACTTTACAGCCTTCCGGACTCAACATCGAGTTCAACAATTTCAGATCGTAACATATATATTTTTTATCCACACTTCTGTTCTGTTCTCCTCTCCCACAGGGCAGCTGTCTCATTCTGCCAGCGCAATTTACACTTCATCTAGAGCCATCCTTTGTTTCTTAACCTGTCCCATTACCATCTCCGCTTGCCTTGAATATCTCTTAAATCTCTCCTGCCTTCCAGCCTATCACAGACCTTCCCTTTTGTTCTTTCATCCCCTCCCCCCTTTCCCAGCCCCTACACTTGCTTAAAAATCCGTTCCATTTCCTGCTTTTTTCCAGTTCTGACGAAAGGTCATCGACCTGAAACGTTAACTCTGTTTCTCTCTTCACAGATGCTGCCTGACCTGCTGAGTATCTCCAGCATTTTCTGTTTTTATTTCAGATTTCCAGCATCTGCAGTATCTTCTTTTTGTCTTAATTTCATGCTGGGCACAGTTGCAGCCATTTGAGGGAGACTTCACAAGGGCGCATGGTCAACACTACACTCAACCATGGTGGTGGGGAGGTGGGCATCACACCCGAGCCTCACCATGCACTTGCCCGATGCCCACACAGGCACGATTCCAGCTAGGGTCGGTGGGGGCAGTCAGGAGCAGGACACCCGGCTGATTCGCCCCATCTCAGACAGGGCGCTACGACCAATTGTAAACGACCATCTTCTCCACCGCGGCCTCAGGCAGGATCCGCTAATTCAACGCCAAACTGAGGGACCTTCTTGTTTCGTTTGCCTCAGTGACTCACTGGATAAACTCGATGAGCCCCATTACCACCACATGGAGTCAGGAAATCCCAGCGCCAACATGGTCAGAACACTGTACTTGTAAAAAAGACTTGCATTTTCTATAGCGGCTTTCATAACCACAGGACGTCCCAAGGTGCTTTACAGCCAATGAAGTACTTTTTGAAGTGCAGTCACTGTTGTAATGTAGGAAACGTGCAGCCAATTTGCACACAGCAAGCTTCCACAAACAGCAATGTGATAATGGCCAGATAATGTTTATTAGTGATGTTGATTGAGGGATAAATATTGGCCCAGGACACCGGGGAGAACTCCTGCCCTGCTCTTTGAAATAGTGCCATGGGATCTTTTACATCCACCTGAGGGGGCAGACGGGGCCTCGATTTAACGTCCCATCCGAAAGACGGCACCTCAGACAGTGCAGCACTCCCTCAGCACTGCACTGGAGTGTCAGCCTAGATTGTTGTGTTCAAGTCTCTGGAGTGGGACCTGAACCCACAACCTTCTGACTCAGAGGAGAGGGTGCTGCCCACTGAGCCACGGCTGACACTGTGGCAAGTTCATCCAGTGGGTGCCATTCACCAACCCTTGCCCCAATTCGGTTTCCCCCTCAGCTTGCTTGCTCAGGTAGAACCCAAGCAACGCTCAAGCTCAGTGTCCCGTTCGACCCAGAGTTGAGCTTCAAACGTCACATCCCAACGATCACCAAGCCACCTATTTCAACCTCTACCACCACCCATACAAGTCATTACCTTGACCCCCACCCCGACAGACACTCTTAACTACAGCTCCGTCAGCTCCAGGCTCAGTCAGCCATGGCTCAGTTGGTAGGACTCTTGCCTCAGAGTCAGAAGGTCGTGGGTTCAAGTCCCCACTACAGAGACTTGAGCACAAAAATCTAGGCTGACACTCCAATGCAGTGCTGAGGGAGTGCTGCACTGTCGGAGGTGCCGTCTTTCGGATAGGACATTAAATCGAGGCCCCCGTCTGCTCTCTCAGGTGGATGTAAAAGATCCCATGACACTATTTCGAGGAGGAGCAGGGGAGTTATCCCCGGTTCACTGGCCAATATTTAGCCTGCAATCAACATCACTAAAAACAGATAATTTGGTCATTATCACATTGCGGTTTGTGGGAGCTTGCCGTGTGCAAATTGGCTGCCGCGTTTCCTGCATTAAAACAGTGACTACACTTCAAAACGTACTTACTTGGCTGTAAAACGCTTTGGGACGTCTGGTGGTTGTGAAAGGCGCTATAGAAATGCAAGTCTTTTTCAGCTTCAATGCTCTCCTCACCAGCCGCCCATGCCCCACTCTACACAGACTCCAACTACTTCAAATTCTGCCACCTATCCTACACAAAATACCCCACCCTGCCAAACTCCACTGGCTCCCTGTCCCCCAACGTATTGATTTCACAAATCGCTCCATGGCCTTGCCCCTCCCCACCTCTGCATCCTTCTCCAGCCCTACACCCCAGCTTTTTTGTTAAAAATTTGTTTATGGGATGTGGGAGTCGCTGGCAAGGCCAGCATTTATTGCCCATCCCTAATTGCCCTTGAGAAGGTGGTGGTGAACCGCCTTGAACCGCTGCGGTCCGTGTGGTGAAGGTGCTCCCACAGTGCTGTTAGGGAGGGAGTTCCAGGATTTTGACCCAGCGATGATGAAGGATCGGCCGATGTACTTCTAAGTCAGCATGGTGTGCTTCTTGGAGGTGGTGGTGATCCCATGCACCTGCTGCCCTTGTCCTTCTAGGTGGAAGAGTTCGCAGGTTTGGGAGGTGCTGCCGAAGCAGCCTTGGCGAGTTGCTGCAGCGCATCTTGTAGATGGTACACACTGCAGCCACGGTGCGCCGGTGGTGGAGGGAGTGAATGTTTAAGGTGGCGGATGGGGTGCCAATCAAGCGGGCTGCTTTGTCCTGGATGGTGTTGAGCTTCTTGAGTGTTGTTGGAGCTGCACTCATCCAGGCAAGTGGAGAGTATTCCATCACACTCCTGACTTGTGCGCAGTTTTGGTCACCTTACCTGAGGAAGGACATTCTTGCCATGGAGGGAGTGCAGCGAAGATTCACCAGGCTGATACCTGGGATGGCAGGAATGACGTACGAGGAGAGATTGTGTCAATTGGGCTTATACTTACTGGAGTTTAGAAGATTGAGAGGGGATCTCATCGAAACCTATAAAATTCTGTCAGGTCTGGACAGACTAGATGCAGAAAGGATGTTTCTGATGGCCGGGGAGTCCAGAACCAGGTGTCATAGTCTAAGGATAAGGGGTAAGCCATTTAGGACTGAAATGGAGGAGGAATTTATTCACCCAGAGAGTGGTGAACCTGTGGAATTCTCTGCCACAGAGGGCGGTGGAGGCCAGTTCATTAAATATATTCAAGGAGTTGGATATATTTCTTGAGGCTAAAGGGATCAAGGGATATGGGGAGAAGGCAGGGACAGGGTACTGAATTTGGATGATCAGCCATGATCTCATTGAATGGCGGAGCAGGCTCGAAGGGCCGAATGGCCTACTCCTGCTCCTATCTTCTATAACTTGTGCTTGTAGGCGGTGGAAAGGCTTTGGGGAGTCAGCTTGTACCCATCATTTCTCTGAAACCTGCGTGTTCCTTCCCTCTGGTCTACCATCGATGGAAGAGCCTTCAGTGACCAGGGCCCTACGCTCAGTTTCTCCCTGAACCCCTCCATCCAGCTACATCTCACCACTACCGTCAAAAAGCATCTTCTACCGAACCTTCAGTCATCCTGCCAACTCACCTCCAATCTCCTGCTGGATGTTCGTTTCCCCACTTCCTCAAGTCAAGTGCCCAGTTGCAAACTGTGGTAAAATATCCTAGCCAAGGTCACCACAATGACCGAGCGTGGTTTTGTGTGCGAAGGGAACTGTAATTAGCAGTTATTGCATGGGCGGGGGGGGTGTGGGGGTGGAGGATGAGTTGGGACAGTCGGAGCCACGGATTTACGTCACTATGTGGAGGTTCCAGTCTTTACCATCGGTTTTTGGGGAATCGTATTCCGCAATTCCATCCGTTTCTCCATGAACACGGTTTGTAGATCGTGAGCCAGGCCTCTGGTCGATGGTGGCTCACTAAGGTAAATGCTATCTTTAAATCACATGGTAAAACCAGTGATTAGTGGACCAAATTCCCCATTTCATACATTTATCCTCAATACTGAAAACCATGGAGATGATGGACATACAGTCATCATCATGGGGAATATTGGGAGGTGGTGCTTAGAGAGTTAAATTAGGAGGACAGCGGGGTTTGGGGAGGGGGGTGGGGTGTGGAGCACGCGTACTGTGGCCACAGAGCGCAATCTCTGCGTAAGTTAAAGTCCCTCAGTGAGTCCACCCCTTCTACTGGTTGAAAACAGGAGGTCGACATCCCTCCCGCCAATCGGAATCCAGCCCTACCCACTTTATTGGTTAGCCACAGGGCAGCTCAGGGCCAGGTGGCTCCCGATTCGATCCCGCGCAGATTCGGGGACGAGTTTCCTGAACTGAGGACATTGCTTGCCCGGGGAAACAGTCCCACATCCGGGGACTGTCCCCAGAAAATGGGGACGTATGGGCACCCTACGATAGGGTAAATATGGAGAAACTATTTCATCTGGTGGAGGGTGGCCCTTTGAGAACGGAGATGAGGAGGAATTTCTTCTCTCAGAGGGTCGTAAATCTGTGGAATTCTCTGCCCCAGAGAGCTGTGGAGGCTGGGTCATTAAATACATTTAAGGTGGAGAGAGACAGATTTTTGCAAGATAAGGAAGGGAAGGGTTATGGGGAGCGGGCAGGGAAGTGGCTTTCAGCTCAAGATCAGCCACGATCTTATTGAATGGCGGAGCAGGCTCGAGGGGCCAAGTGACCTATTCCTGCTCCTATTTCTTATCTTGTGAATCAAGAACGAGGGAATATCATAAAATTCGAGCCAGGCCATTTAGGAGGGAAATCAGGAAGCACTTTCTGCCCCCCAACACAAAGGGTAGCGGAAACCTGGAATTCCTTCCTCAAAAGGTTGTGGATGCTGGGATAATGGGCCCTTTCAAGACGGAGATCGATAGACTTTTGTTGGGCATGGGTATCGGGATATGGAGCTAAAGCGGGTGCATCAAATTGAGCTACAGTTCCGCCATGATCTAATGGCGGAGCAGGCTCGAGGGGCAGAATGACCCCCTCCTGTTCCAAACCACTCGAGCTGGACTGGGCCTCGGGTGTCAGAAGGGGGCTGTAAAAGTGCATCCACGCCACAACGGTGGCATAGTGGTTAGCACTGTTGCTTCACAGCGCCAGGGACCCGGGTTCGAATCTGGCCTCGGGTGACTGTCTGTGTGGAGTTTGCACATTCTCCCCGTGTTTGCGTGGGTTTCCTCCGGGTGCTCCGGTTTCCTCCCACAGTCCAAAGATGTGCGGGTTAGGATGATTGGCTATGATAAATTGACCCTTAGAGTTAGGGGGATTAAATACGTGGGGTTACGGGGATAGGGTGGGATATGTGTTGGTGTAGGGGTTACGGGGATCGGGTGGGATATGTGTCGGTGCAGGCTCAATGGGCCGAAATGGCCTCTATCTGCACTGTGGGGTTTCTGTGATTTCTGCAGAGGTTAGAGCCTTCGATTGGGCCTCACTAGTTGGTCTCCTCTTCTCATCAACAAAAAAAAAACCACCCACATTCCAGTCAACCACAGAGAGAGAAAAAGGATTTCCTTAACTCAATTTTCCCAAATACTATAATCCCCATAATTTGAGGAGTTGCACAGCACTTTGGAAAATTACACCCCTCGAAAAATCCACTTCCTCTTTGCAAATGCCAAGACACATAGCTGGCAGCGGGAGGCCCAGCTCAGCCACGCCGCTAAGAGCAGTCGCATAGTTTGAAGGGGCTCTGCCAGATGAGCTGTACACGGATGGATACATTTACCATCAAGCCTGTCTGCTGTACACGAGAGAGAGAGGCAGGCCGAGGACTCTTCCACATCAGCAAGTCCCGGCTGGCTACAGCAACGTCTGCAGTTACTGGGGAGGGGGTTTGAAATTCTGACAAGATATGATGCCGATCTGTTGCTGCACTGGAGGAAGGACACGGCCCTCAATCTTTTCGAAGTGAAGTATTATCGTGACCTGCGAGAGAACACCAGCCCTCAATCCCGTTTAAAAATCGGGAGGCAGGGGTGGGGGCAAGCAGTCTTAAATACCAAAGTATTGAGGAGTCAGATTCAGAAATGTTCCAATAGTTTCCCCAACTCCAATACATGAAGTTTGAGTAAAGTTTCATTCACTTTTGAGAACCATCATAAGCTTCCAGTACCCTTCTTCATAAAGCAGGGAAACAAATATCACTGCCAAACACTTCAGTAAGGCCGCAATAGCAAATTCTTCCCTATCCCTTCACCTGGAAATGTTCTGCATTAGCCCCCAGCTAGCCAGGACCCAGCGATTAAAATCAAACCCCAGGTCCCACACTTCACCAACTCTGATCAAGGATTTGTGAAGTGCGATGGTCTTACGTCCCAGTCTTCGACACCTATCTGGTCATATTTACTGAAGGCAACAAGAGCAGGCCAGAGGCTAGGTATTCTGTGGCGAGTGTCTCACCTCCTGACTCCCCAAAGCCTTTCCACCATCTACAAGGCACAAGTAAGGAGTGTGATGGAATACTCTCCACTTGCCTGGATGAGTGCAGCTCCAACAACACTCAAGAAGCTCGACACCATCCAGGACAAAGCAGCCCGCTTGATTGGCACCCCATCCACCACCTTAAACATTCACTCCCTCCACCACCGGCGCACCGTGGCTGCAGTGTGTACCATCTACAAGAGGCACTGCAGCAACTTGCCAAGGCTTCTTCGGCAGCACCTCCCAAACCCGCGACCTCTTCCACCTAGAAGGACAAGGGCAGCAGGCGCATGGGAACACCACCACCTCCAAGTTCCCCTCCAAGTCACACACCATCTTGACTTAGTAGATCGGCCGATCCTTCATCGTCGCTGGGTCAAAATCCTGGAACTCCCTCCCTAACAGCTCTGTGGGAGTACCTTCACCACACGGGACTGCAGCGGTTCAAGAAGGCGGCTCGCCACCACCTTCGAGGGGCAACTAGGGATGGGCAATAAATGCTGGCCTTGCCAGCGACGCCCAGATCCCATAAACAAATTTTAAAAAAGGGATGTACACAGGGTGTCCCAGTTTTAGCTTGCAGTCAGCCAGTGGCTCAGTGGGAAGCACTCTCGCCTGCGAGTCAGAAGGTTGTGGGTTCGAGTCCCGCTCCAGCGACTTTAGCACACAATCCAGGCCGACACTCCCAGTGCGGTACGGAGGGAGCGCCGCACTGTCGGAGGCACCGCCTTTCGCACGAGACCTTAAACCAAGGCCCCTGTCTGCCTTCTCAGGTGGACATAAAACATCTCGAGGCACTATTTTGAAGTGGCACAGGGGAATCATCCCCTGGTGTCCTGGTAAATATGAATCCCTCAACCAACACCTAAAAACAGATTATCTGGTCTTTATCACATTGCTGTTTCTGGGAGCTTGCTGTGCGCACAGGGGCTGCCGCGTTTCCTACATTACAACAGCGACTACACTTCAAAAGTACTTCACTGTCTGTAAAACGCTTTGGGAGGTCAATAAAGGTGCTAAATAAACTCAAGCTCTTCTTTTAAGTGCTCAAGGACAGCTTGCATGCACAGCATGCAAGACTACGCAAGAGACACAGGACTTTTCTTTTGAAACTTCAAGCTGCCCTCATTCTGCACCAACATCTATCTAAATCTTTTTGGCTGAACAGAGTCGAGGCCGACGGGGAGGCTCAAAAATTAGCCCCGGTCTGCTAGGCCGAGACCAGCGCACTGCACAAGAGGAGGGCGATGGGCTGGGTGAATGGTTTATGAACAAAGGCACGCAGTCTGCCCCCACAATCCCAAAAAAAACACGCACCCGTTTCACCACAAAGTGCACCCCTTGACGTCCCTCCCATTGATTGTGCGACAGTTTTGAAAAGCAGCGACCAACGGCCCAGTCAGCTGCGGCTGGCCCCCCCTCCCCCTCCCCCCCCCGCGATCTCGCAGTTTAGAATTAATTTCACGCTCCACGATCGCTCAGCAATAGGTCGGAGGTCACAGAGAGCTGTCCCTTTCCCACAAAGCCAAACTTTGCTTTCACGTTAAGGGTTGTAAACCCAAGAGAACTTTCTTTGTAAGAAAAAACAGAAAATAAGTTGGAAACAGTTGGCAGGTCAGGCAGAAGTCAGTCGACATTTTAGGCCTCAAAACCCTTCCTCAGTTTTCAGATTACCAGCACCCGAGGTTTTTTGTTTAATTTTAAAAAAAATCATATTTACTGAATGACACAAACTCAGGTCAGTTATAGTTACAGCAGGTCACCTGCTGAGGTAGGCAACATCATTCACACCAGCCCCCAAGCTCTGGAATTCCCTCCCTAAACTTCTCCCCCTCTCTACCCTCCTTTCAGACACAAGAAATAGGAGCAGGAGTCGGCCAAACGGCACCCCGAGCCTGCTCCGCCATTCAATAAGATCATGGCTGATCATCGACCTCAACTCCACTTTCCCGCCCGATCCCCATATCCCTCGATTCCCCTAGAGCCCAAAAATCTATCGATCTCAGCCTTGAATATACTCAACGATTCAGCATCCTCAGAATTCCAAAGATTCACAACCCTCTGAATGAAGAAATTCCAGCTCATCTCAGTCCTAAATGGCCGACTCCTTATCCTGAGACTATGCCCCCTTGTTCTAGATTCTCCAGCCAAGGGAATCAACCTCTCAGCATCTACCCTGTCAAGTCGCCTCAGTATCTTATAAGACGCTCCTTAAAACAGACCTCTCTGACCAAGCATTGGGTCACCTGTCCTAATATCTCCTTATATGGCTCAGTGTCAGATTTTGTCTGATAATGTTCCCGTGAAGCGCCTTGGGACTACAGCGTCAGCTGTGGCTCAGTGGGTAGCACCCTCACCTCGGAGTCAGAAGGCTGTGGGTTCAAGTCCCACTCCAGAGGCTTGAGCACAAAAATCTAGGCTGACACTCCCAGTGCAGTGCTGAGGGAGTGCCGCACTGTCAGAGGTGCCGTCTTTCAGATGAGACGTTAAACAGAGGCCCCGTCTGCCCTCTCCGGTGGATGTAAAAGATCCCGCGCCCACTATTTTGAAGAGCAGGGGGAGTTATCCCCGGTATCCTGAGGCCAATATTTATCCGTCAAACAGAAATCACTAAAACAGATGATCTGGTCATTATCACATTGCTGTTTGTGGGAGCTTGCTGTGCGCAAATTGGCTGTAACGTTTCCTACATTACAACAGCGACGACACTTCAAAAAGTACTTCATTGGCTGTAAAGCGCTTTGAGACGTCTGGTGGTCGTGAAAGGTGCTATATAAATGCAAGTTGTTGTTGTTCAAACCAGCAGCCTCCATGGCTTCTTGTATAAAACAGTGGTACTGAGGCATTGAGTCGCACATCACAGGATCTCGCTCCGTGCGATTAACTAGAGGAATTCTCACGGTTTATCACGGGAAGTCCCCATTGCTTCAAGTCACTTGCTCTAAAGCCAGCTGATCAGTTGTATTACTACGCAGGAATTGGGGTGGGGTTGAGGGGGGGGGGGTAAGTTAGCCCTTCGACCATACCCACCCCCGGGGCCCTGTATGGAGAGGCAATAAGAGAACCATTCGCGAGAGATGCGAGCCTTTCCAGCCCTTCGAAACGCTAATCTAACTGCTCCCTCCCAAAAAGAACAGTTGCCTCTTGATTGGTCAGGATTTAGGTGGGTGGGGAGTGTTGAAAAACTCCATCTCTTTAAGATGGATCTGTCGAAGGAACAGGAGGCCGTTTAGCCCCTCGAGCCTGCTCCGCCATTCGATGAGATCATGGTTGATCTGCGACCTAACTCCATATACCCACCTTTGGCCCATATCCCTTAATACCTTTGGTTAACAAAAATCTTCAGATTTAACAATTGACCCAGCATCAACTTCCGTTTGCAAAAGAGAGTTCCAAACTTCTACCGCCCTTTGAGTGTAGAAGTGCTTCCTAACTTCACTCCCACGGGTAGGGCACGTTTGGCTGGTCTGGGACCGGGATCTCTCACTTGGAGCAGCATTTCCATTTTGGAAACGAGTGATCCAATTTCTGGTCAACACGATTAAGTGGTTTACACATTGTCCGCTTGGAGCTTTGCTCATTGCATCGCTGGTGAACAGATTAGGTTGGAGAGAATTTGTTTTAGAAGGGGCGGGGGGGAAGAAACAAACTTTTGTTTATCGTCATTTGCACCCAATGGGTAATCCAGCTTCAGCGTGGTATTCACCCAACGCTAAAAAAGGAATTTTCTCTCATTTTTCCAAAGGTCTTCCAGGGGCCTGTTCAACCGTTGGAAGGCATTAGTGCCATGATCGATCCACGCATCATCTCGCCCAGTGAGGGCTATGGGACAGTCACCAACAGCAGCAAAGCACTGGCTAGTTCCTTGTTGCTCCCCACCCCCCCAAAAAACTATCTAGTTCCCCCCTCCACACGTTCAGCCGCCAGTCCCACCCCCTCCGAGATTGTCCAAATCAAAGAGCGACAACCAGCCCAGGACTTCATTCTGTTGTGTGGCTCAGTACCATACCTCGGGAACCTACTATCAACAAGGGCAGACGTCGACGACGAAGTCCAACACCGCCTTCAGTGTGCCAGTGCAGCCTTCGGTCGCCTGAGGAAGAGAATGTTTGAAGACCAGGACCTCAAACCCGGCACTAAGCTCATGGTCTACAGAGCAGTAGTGATACCCACCCTCCTGTATGCTTCAGAGACATGGACCATGTACAGCAGGCACCTCAAAGCACTGGAGAGGTACCACCAACACTGCCTCCGCAAGATCCTGCAAATCCATTGGCAGGATCGGCGCACCAACGTCGGTGTTCTCGCTCAGGTCAAGCATCTAAGCTTTGACCACGCTCGATCAGCTCCGATGGGCGGGCCACATCGTCCGCATGGCCAATACGAGACTCCCAAAACAAGCGCTCTACTCGGAGCTCCGGCACGGCAAGAGAGCCCCAGGTGGGCAGAGGAAACGCTTCAAGGACACCCTCAAAGCCTCCTTGAAAAAGTGTAACATCCCCATCGACACCTGGGAATCTCTGGTCCAAGACTGCACAAAGTGGAGGAGGAGCATCCGGGAAGGTGCCGAGCACCTCGAGTCTCTTCGCCGGGAGCAAGCGGAAGCCAAGCGCAGGCAGCGCAAGGAGCGCACGTCAACCCAAGCACCCCACCCACCCGCCCCTTCAACCACCGTCTGCCCCACCTGTGACAGACTGTAGGTCCCGCATCGGACTCAGTCACCTGAGAACTCATTTTTAATGTGGAAACAAATCATCCTCGGTTCCGAGGGACTGCCTAAGAAGAAGAGAAGATTCGGTGCATTCACCCAATGAGCCAACAGCAGTGCAGTGCTGAGGGAGCGCCGCACTGTCGGAGGGGCAGTACTGAGGGAGCGCCGCACCGTCGGGGGGGCAGTACTGAGGGAGCGCCGCACCGTCGGAGGGGCCGTCTTTCGGATGAGACAATTCAAAAAAGTTACTTCATTGGTTGTAAAGCACAGGAGGGTTGGCAACTCCACTGAAACCCCATTGACGACAGTGTTCCTTCTGAAGCAGATTGTCTGCACTTGCAGCATGCCTGGCTCCGGGCAAGTATAAACTGCAACGCTAAAAGCATCCCAGGAGGAGGCAAACCTGTTTACAAGCAAGTGCCTCCCAAACTAGGTCACAAGACACAGGCCGGGTGACCGAACTGGCTGTTTTGCATATTTAGTTGTTAATATTTTAAAAAATTGGGGAGGTTCATTTACAGGGGAGGGGGACAGAGTGGGCGCTACACGGAACAGGTCTTTTCATCCCCAAATACACCATCCTACCTACACAACCTCCACAGTGGATTGAACGAGACTCAACCACACCATCTTGAACTCTCAACTCCTTGCCCCAAGGCCTGAAAATTGTGGAGATACTCCAGAACCTCCCAATTTAAAATTCTCCTCCTCGTGTTTAAATCGCTCCCTGGCGTTACCCCCTCCTCACCACGAACCTCCTTCAGCCTACAAAGCCCCCCCACCCCCCCCACCCTCTGATCCTGACTCATTTCTCCCTCTCTTCGCTCCACCATTGGCAGCCGTGCCTTCAGCTGCCTGGGTCCCAATCTCTGGAATTCCCTCCCGAAACATCTCCGCCTTTCGCATCCCCCTTTTAAGACGCTCCTTAAAACCTACCTCTCTCTCTCTCTCAAATAAGAACTTCTTTAGCTCATCGTCCATGTGTGTCTGCTTACGCCCTCTGGACCTTTTTCCAAAGTTAAAGGCTATATAAATGCAAGTTGTTGTAACCAACATCCTACTTGCTGCCACACAACACTGACGGTTCAGCTGGTCGTGAACAGCATACACACCCATTTTAGTGCAGAATTCATACCTCATCCACCATTTCCAAGTCTGTTTTTGCAATCCATCTATTGGAAAGCGATGGATTGCAAAGACAGCAATTGTTACAACAACAACTTGCATTTATATAGCCCTTAACTTTGGAAAAACGTCCAAAGGGCGTAAGCAGACACACATGGACGATGAGCCAAAGAAGTTCTTATTTGAGAGAGTCTAACCACCTCCCCATGACATTCAACGGCATTACCATCGCCAAATCCCCCATCAACATCCTGGGGGATCACCATTGACCAGAAAATTAACTGGACCAGCCACATAAATACTGTGGCAACAAGAGCAGGTCAGAGGCTGGGTATTCTGCGGCGAGTGTCTCACCTCCCGACTCCCCAAAGCCTTTCCACCATCTACAAGGCACAAGTCAGGAGTGTGATGGAATACTCTCCACTTGCCTGGATGAGTGCAGCTCCAACAACACTCAAGAAGCTCGACACCATCCAGGACAAAGCAGCCTGTTTGATTGGCACCCCATCCACCACCTTAAACATTCACTCCCTCCACCACCGGCGCACCGTGGCTGCAGGGTGTACCATCTACAAGATGCACTGCAGCAACTCGCCAAGGCTTCTTCGGCAGCACCTCCCAAACCCGCGACCTCTTCCACCTAGAAGGACAAGGGCAGCAGGCGCATGGGAACACCACCACCTGCAAGTTCCCCTCCAAGTCACACACCATCCTGACTTAGAAATATATCGCCGACCCTTCATCATCGCTAGGTCAAAATCCTGGAACTCCCTCCCTAACAGCACTGTGGGAGCACCTTCACCACAGGGGACTACAGCGGTTCAAGGCGGCGGCTCACCACCACCTTCTCAAGGGGCGATTAGGGATGGGCAATAAATGCTGGCCTCGGCAGCGACGTCCACATCCTATGAACAAATTTTTTTAAACGAACTTGTCAGGACTAAGCTCTCCGTTACAGTACAGGAGGAGCCCATGCGGCCCACCGTGTCCCTTTGCTATTGCAGCCCTGAACCCGATTCCACTGCCCCACTCTCTCCCCCCACCCCCGTGGTCCTGTATCCTGCTTCGTTTCAAGGTGTTTATCTGCTTTTCCCTTAATAGATGCACCGCATTGACGTTTAACTGTTGCTGCATCTCAGCTGGGAGCGCTGGATACTGAAGGCAAACAAGTGGAAAATTCCTCGCAGCACTACCCTTCCTCAGCAGTGTGCATTCATTATAAAAATAAACAGAGCTCCCCAGTGGCTGAGCTAGTTAGTTACATACAATTACAGTAGGTAGAATGTACAGCACCGGTCATTTGGCCCAACTGGTCTATGCCGGTGTTTATGCTCCACACGAGCCTCCTCTCACGCTATCAACACACCCTTCTATTCCTTTCTCTCCCTCATGTGCTTATCTAGCTTCCCCTTAAATGCATCGATACTATTCGCCTCAACTACACCATGTGGTAGCGAGTTCCACGTTCTCACCACTCTCTGGGTAAAGAAGTTTCTCCTGAATTCCTTATTGGATTTATTAGTGACCATCTTATATTTATGACCATAGTTTTGGACTCTCCCACAGGTGGGAACATACGTACGAACACACGAATTAGGAGCAGGAGTCGGCCCCTCGAGCCTGCTCCGCCATTCAATAAGCTCATGGCTGATCCGATTACTCCACATTCCCGCCTACCCCCGATAACCTTTCACCCCCTTGCTCATCAAGAACATCTTCTCCATGTCTACCCTAGCTCAACTCTTCATAATATTTAAGACCTTGATTAGGTCTCCCCCTAGAGAGAAAAAAAAGAGGCCCAGCCTGTTCAGTCTTTCCTGATGGTTAGAACCTCTCAGCTCTGGTCCCATCCGTGTAATTCTCCAGTGCCTCTATATCCTTTTTAGAATTTGGAGATCAGAACTGTTCGCAGTGCTCCAAGTGTGGTCTAACCGAGGTTTGATACAAGTTTAACGACGTCTCTGCTTTTCAATTCTAGACCGTTTGCATTTTTTTAAATTTTTTTTATAAAAAGTGGCCTTGTTCAGCTGCGCTGCTACTTTTAAATGATGTGAATATTTAAGGAGGGAAAAGCTGAACCACACAGGCCAAGGCGGCCTACACCGTGAGAGCGGATCTCAACCGGAGCGGTGGTCGGAGATCCGCGGTTGGCCTCATCCTCAGGGCCAGATGGGCAAGGGAGAAGACGGTGCTCCCGATGAGCTCTACTTGGAAATAAGCATAGCGGGGCAATTAATAATTGCAAATCGGAGGTCGATAGATTTTTTGCTAGCCAAGGGGGGGGGATCAAGGTGGGTGGATGGAGGTAGGATACAGATCAGCCACGATCTCACTGAACGGTTCAGTGCTTGCGGAACTGTACACCAGTGAATGCTTTTTAGGAGGGGAGGCATAGGGAGAAAATGAACAGAAGAGGAGAAAGAAAGCAGGGCGCCCCCCCCCCCAATCAAACCAATCCCCAGCCTTGGGCCTGGTCTCCTGAACTTCCAAATGGAGTTCCTGTCAAAAAGGTAGAAAATTCAGTGCAGGCATCAAGATTTAAAGTCGAAGGCGGCTAGCACTAAAGTGCCAGGTGTGTAGGACCACCACAGCGGGTTTGAGATCCCACAATCCTGTACGAACATGGCGAGGCATCAAATGAGGCTGGGTTAGGAGAAGGATAAGGGGTAAGCCATTTAGGACAGACATGAGGAGGAATTTCTTCACCGAGAGAGTGGTGAACCTGTGGAATTCTCTACCACAGAGGGCAGTAGAGGCCAATTCATTAAATATATTCAAGAAGGAGTTAGATATATTTCTTAAGGCTAAGGGGATTAAGGGATATGGGGAGAAAGCAGGGACAGGGTACTGAATTTGGATGATCAGCCATGATCGCATTGAATGGCGGAGCAGGCTCGAGGGGCCGAATGGCCTACTCCTGCTCCTATCTTCTATGTTTCTATGTTTCTCTCCCCATCGGGTGGAGGGCCACACAGACACTGGAGGGCAAGTTATTGTCAATGCAGAGGTCAACTTCAGAGCTTCATTGACCGAGGCCTGGCCCACAGGCATTCTTCACTCTTGCGCTTCCTCCTCCCCCCACCCCGCCTCTGCCAAACATGGCCTATGGGGTGGGTGGGAAGAAAAAAAAAAGCAACTTGCAGCCTTAACCAGAGGCAAAGCATAGAAAAATAGGAGCAGGAGTAGGCCAGTCGGCCCTTCGAGCCTGCTCCGCCATTTAATGAGATCATGGCTGATCCTCTATCTAAAGACCATGTTCCCACGCTCTCCCCTTAAAACTTAATGCCTTTTGTGTCTAGAAGCAGAGGACATAACTAACTCAAGAAAATATGTCTCTCAGGTAGGTTTTAAGCTTGTGTTTTTGCAAACATGAAAAAAGGAGATAGGCATCTCTCTCGCTCGCTCTCAACTGTGAAAACTAGTTACAGGAAAATCAAAAAGTCCGGATTACAGAGAGGTATAGTAAAAGGTACGAGAGCTCCGTACACGGCCACAGATCCAGGCGTCCCAGGTGCAGGAACCCGTACAAGGCCACAGATCCAGGAATGGCCACTAATATGAAGTAAAAAACTTACCTGAACCTACTCCTGCATTTTGCCAGTTAACAGAGATTTCCAGTTATTTAGGTGCCGGTAAATCGAGAGTTTCCTGTACTTGGTACAAAGGATAAACATATCTTACTCCCACTATCACCTGGAGCTCTCTCCCTCCCGCAGATGGGACCACCACCACCTCCAATTCCCCTCCAAGTCACACGCCATCTTGACTCGGCAATATATCGTTATTCCTTCATCGTCATTGAGCCAAGGACGCTGCAGTTCAAGAAGGCAGCTCACCACCATCTTCATAAGGGCAATTCGGGGATGGGCAATAAATTCTGGCCTCGGCAGCGATGCCCACATCCCGGGAATGAATTTAAAAAAAAATTATCTTCCTCCCCCCTCCTCCCCAAAGTGCTGACTCCTTGCTGGGATACAGTCCGTCATGCACCAGATGACCGCTCCAGTACCTCACTCAAGGGGACATTCTTCGCCGGTTAGTCAACACCACGAGAATGGCCAGGTTGTCCAGCTCAATCCTGCCCCCTCCACAACATGTCCACACCTCCAGAGGAGATCACTGGGATAGCTACCAGGAGTGGGAAATCCTGTCCGGTGTTGCCCTCCCTAACTGGGGAATGGGCCATGGTCATACCCCTGCCACAGTCCCAAAACAAGCGCTCTACTCAGAGCTCCGGCACGGCAAGAGCGCCCCAGGTGGGCAGAGGAAACGCTTCAAGGACACCCTCAAAGCCTCCCTGAAAAACTGCAACATCCCCACCGACACCTGGTAATCCCTGGCCCAAGACCGCACAAAGTGGAGGAGAAGCATCCGGGAAGGCGCCGAACACCTCGAGTCTCTTCGCTGGGAGCAAGCGGAAGCCAAGCACAAACAGCGGAAGGAGCGCACGTCAACCCAAGCACCCCACCCACCCGCCCCTTCAACCACCGTCTGCCCCACCTGTGACAGAGACTGTGGGTCCCGCATTGGACTCAGTCACCTGAGAACTCATTTTTAATGTGGAAGCAAGTCATCCTCGGTTCCGAGGGACTGCCTAAAAGGAAGTCATGAAATCTGGACTTCTCCGAGACTGTGTTTGTTCAGCTGAGGTATTGGTGAGCAATGAGCTGATAGTTACATCCATTGTAAACCAAGGGCAGTGTTCAGAAGTACATCAGAACGTGTTTGCCAATAACCTAGTGGGTAGATGCAATAAAGAAAACAGGTGGGTAGATGCAATAAAGAAAACCAGGTCATATCTATGGGGAGATCTCATCAAATATAGGAATTGTTTCCCACACGAAGTGTAGTATTAGGCTGCGCAGATCAGAAAAAAAGAACTTGCATTTTATAAAGCGTCTTACAGCCAATGAAGTACTTTTGAAGTGTAATCACTGTTGTAATGTGGGAAACACGGCAGCCAATTTGCGCACAGCAAACTCCCACAAACAGCAATGAGATCATGACCAGACAATATTTTTTTTTAAGTAACGTTGGTTAGGGGTAATTTTTGGGCAGGACACGGAGAAAAGTCTTTGCCACGGGATCTTTTACGTCCACCCGAGAGCGCAGACTCGGTTTGATGTCTCATCCGAAAGACGGCACCTCCGGCAATGCAGCACTCCCTCGGTACTTCACTGGGAGTGTCGGCCTGGATTCTGTGGTCTAGTCTCTGGAGTGGCACTTGAACCCACGACCTTCTGACTCGGAGACCAGAGTGCGACCCACTGAGCCACGGTTGACACCTTGGAAAGCTCCAGATTCCTTCCCAGGTAGCTTCTCCCAGTCAGGGCGACAGTTAGGGTACTACAGTTGCCCGGGTGCTCCCTGGGCAAGAGACAGAATCACAGAATCCCCACTGGGCAGATAGAGGCCATTCGGCCCATCGAGCCTGCACCGACACATATCCCCGCCCTATCCCCGTAACCCCACATATTTAATCCCCTAACACTAAGGGTCAATTTATCATAGCCAAATCAACCTAACCCGCACATCTTTGGACTGTGGGAGGAAACCGGAGCACCCGGAGGAAACCCACGCAGACACAGGGAGAATGTGCAAACTCCACACAGACAGTCGCCCGAGGCCGGATTTGAACCCAGGTCCCTGGCGCTGTGAGGCAACAGTGCTAACCACTATGCCACCGTGCATCGGCGAACATCGGCTCGGATCCTATTCCTGACTGCTATCCAGTGATCGCTGGGGTTGGGGGGCGGGTGGGGGGGGGGGGGGGGGGAGGAAGGGGAAGAGAGTAGAAGAGCACGTGGGGGAGGCAGGTGACAATAGGAATAGGCTCGACAGCAAAACCGCTGTTGGGCAAGATTCTGTTAATACGCTGAAGGTAAGCATGCAGGTGCAGCAGGCGGTTAAGAAGGCAAATGGTATGTTGGCCTTCGTAGCGAGAGGATTTGAGTACAGGAGCAAGGATGTCTTGCTGCAGGTATACAGGGCCTTGGTGAGACCACACCTTGAGTATTGTGTGCAGTTTTGGTCGCCTTAACTGAGGAAGGATGTTCTTGCCATGGAGCGAGTGCAGCGAAGATTCACCAAACTGATACCTGGGATGGCAGGAATGACGTATGAGGAGAGATTGGGTCGATTGGGCTTATACTTGCTGGAGTTGAGAAGAATGAGAGGGGATCTCATTGAAACTTATAAAATTCTAACAGGACTAGACAGACTGGATGCAGGAAGGATGTTCCCGATGGTCGGGGAGTCCAGAACCAGGGGACACAGTCTAAGGATAAGGGGTAAGCCATTTAGGACAGAGATGAGGAGGAATTTCTTCACCCAGAGAGTGGTGAACGTGTGGAATTCTCTACCACAGAAGGCAGTTGAGGCCAATTCATTAAATATATTCAAGAAGGAGTTAGATATATTTCTTAAGGCTAAAGGGATCAAGGGATATGGGGAGAAGGCAGGGACAGGGTACGGAATTTGGATGATCAGCCATGATCTCATTGAATGGCGGAGCAGGCTCGAGGGGCCGAATGGCCTACTCCTATCTTCTATGTTTCTATACTCACATTCTATCCTCGCACGTGAAGACTGGCCATTGGGGCAAGGCACCAGAGAGGAGTCTGCTACAGTGTATTATATTATATGCTAAATAAATGGCGTCATTTGATTAGGTAGCATTGGGAGCAGCCTTTCACGTGCGAGTTCCTGTTAAGACAATATCCTGACTCTGAAGTAGAAGCTGAGTGAGACTCTACACTATTCCAGAGAGGGAAAGCGAGACCACGAGCAAGATCTTCCAGCAGGGCAGAGGAAAAAAAATGAAGCAGAATTCTGAAAGAAGTAACTCAAAAAAAAAAGTGGTTTCCCTTGTCGGATGAAGGAAGGGAGAATTTACACAGCACCTTTGCCGTCAGCAGACAAAGTCAATGACGAGCAATGAGTCACGTCGGCTTTTACTGTACTTCAGTCAATCCGCTCCAACCTTCATACGAGGAAGCAGAGGCAAAGCACTGACATCATTCTTCTTAAATAGAAACAGAAAACACTTGCAGTAAACAGCAGGTCCTCCAGAAAGGAAAGCACTTGCATTTACATAGCGCCTTTCACGACTTCTGGATGTCCAAAAGTGCTTCCCAGCCAACAAGAGCGTAGTCACTGCTGTACTGTAGGAGAATCGGAAGAGGAAGGAAGGAAGGAAGGGAGGGCTGGTTCTTAATTTCAGATTCTCAGTACTGGCAGTTATTTCCCCCCCCCCCCCCCACCCCATCATCCTCTGACTCAATTTTGTTTCGTAAACAAACTATGGGATCTTTCTTTGCACTGTATTTCAAACCATTTCTCCCCCCCCCCCCCCCCCAAAGTGAGAATAATGTGTTCAGAAAGCTTTTCCGACACTCGAGGGATAGAGCAACTTACAGCAGATGCAAAGTATCTTCGGTCCGCTGAACTACGCGGTGAAACGCTTCAACGCCCGTCGGTCTACGATGCTACCTTTGGGACAACGCCAACAATGGAATGGTCTCGGCGCCACCCACTCCCAACATCTCCCCACAAGAAAGAAATTGCTCCTAACAGCTCTCCTCACTCTCAGTAACAATGGCGCCAACCAGAAGAAGAAAAGACTTACATTTCTAATGGCGCCATTTACGACCACCGGACATCTCAAAGCGCTTTACAGCCAATGAAGTACTTTTGAAGTGGAGTCACTGTTGTAATGTGGGAAACGCAGCAGCCAATGTCCCACACACAGCAATGTGATAATGACCAGATAATCTGGTTTTGTTATGTTGGTTGAGGGATAACCATTGGCACACACACACACACACACTTTGTTAAAAAAGACCTCCATTAAATCTCCTCTTAGCTTTCTCTACACCAGCGGGAATAGCCCCAAGCAATGTTCCCTCCAATCCTTTTTAAGATTCTTTAACGGGCTGCGCATTAAATGGGAAAAACCAGGAGCGCCGCACAGCTTAAAGGGACCATTGGTCCCAAGTATCTCAAGATTCTCCTCATAACTATTTTCTGATCCCCAATACCATCCTTGTTCTTAAGACACCCATTCGCTATCTGGAAAAATGGTGCAAAAGAGATTTACTAGAATGATACCAGAACTGAGAGGTTATACCAATCGGGAAATATTGATCAGGCCGAAGCTCTTTTCTCTAGAAAGGAGAAGATTGGAGGGCGACCTGATGGAGATCTTCAAGATTATGTAGAGAAGATGTCTGCACTTGCGGGCAAGGCCAGAACAGGGCGCCATAAATATAAGATAGTCACTAATAAATGCAGAGGAATTCAGGAGGACCTTCTTTACCCAGAGAGTGGAGAGAATGGGGAACTTGCTACCACAGGTTACCTGTCCTATTACCATCTCGTCTCACCTTGAATATCTCTTAATGTCTCTTCTTTCATCCCCTCCCCCATTTCCCAGCCCCCCAAACTGCCTTTTGTTTCATTTCCTGCCTTTTCTCTCAGTTCTGACGAAGGGTTTCGACCCGAAACGTTGACTCTGTTTCTGCCTCCACGGATGTTGCCCTGGCCTGCTGAGTTTTTCCAGTGTTTTCTGTTGCTACCACAGGGAGTAGTTGAGGCAAATAGCACACATGCATTCAAGGGGAAGCTGGGTAAGCACCCAAGGGAGAAAGGAATAGAAGGGGGCGAGATGAAATGGGGTGGGAGGAGGCTCGTGTGGAGCATAAACATCGACATAGACCTGTTGGGCCGAATGGCCTGTTTCTGATCTGTAAATACTTTGTAAAAAAAAAAAAAATGTACGGTTGCATTCAGCCTCTACTTCAACACCTAGTAGGGTCAGGAGAGCGTCGCAACACTGGAAGTCATCAATATAAACCTGCTCCCAAACATTCCCCAATATTCTCTAATAAAGTGGCACCACTTTGTTATATACACGCTGTAGCTTTAAATACTCAAGGGAGGGCACCACGCGCACCTGGGCAATGCGCACAAAAAACAATTAGCATTTAGCGAGCTACCTGGGAAAGCAAATTGTTTCCAATTAAGCCGAATCAGCCTCGTTGTCCAAGTCAGCCTGCTCGTGACACGGGTCACGCACTGGCCAATAATACCTGGCCTATGAAAAGGGCTGCAGGGATTTGTAAACAGGCCGCCCACAGGGCAGCTGGTTTAAAAGGCGGCCAGTCGATCACAAGCCCGCCACTCCGGTGCCCAACATCACGTGTGAGGAGACCATTTCTTTTTTTAAATCACCAGGCACACACAAGGATTTAGGAAACCAAAAGAGATGGGCTTGCATTTATTACACCTCAAACATCTTGGAACCTGCCCTGTATCTATAAGAACACAAGAAAGCAAGGACAAGGAACAGGAGTAGGCCATTCGGCCCCTCGAGCCTGCTCCGCCATTCAATAAGATCATGGCTGATCTTCTACCTCAACTCCACTTTCCTGCCCGATCCCCATATCCCTTGATGCCCCTAGAGTCCAAAAATCTATCGATCTCAGCCTTGAATATACTCAACGACTCAGCATTCACAGCCCTCTGGGGCAGAGAATTCCAAAGATTCACAACCCTCAGTGAAAATACTCCTCCTCATCTCAGTCTTAAATGGGCGACCCCTTATCCTGAGATTATGCCCCCCCTAGTTCTAGACTCTCCAGCCAGGGGAAACAACCTCTCAGCATCTACCCTGTCAAACCCCCTCACTATCTTAAACATTTCAATGAGATCGCCTCTCATTCTTCTAAACTCGAGAGTATAGGCCCAAGCTACTGAATTACTGGCTGTTGCTATGTGGGTGAACAAGGCAGCCATTTTGCGGACATCAAGATTCCCCAAACCAGCAGGAGATGAATCGCCTGTGAACTTGGTTTATGGCGGCGTTAGTTGGCCAGGCCATCTGGAGAACTCACTATCCTTCCAAGGCAAAATGCTGCGGATGCTGGAAACCTAAAATAAGTGCTGGAAAACCCTCAGCAGGTCAGGCAGCTTTCGTGGAGAGAGAAACAGAGTTAACGTTTCAGGTCGATGAACAGTTCTGACGAAAGGTCACCGACCCAAAACGTTAACTCTTGTTTCTCTCTCTGCGGATGCTGCCTGACCCGCTGAGGGTTCGTCAGCATTTTCTCTTTTTAATTTCAATTTTTTTCTTACACTGCCATGGGATCTTTTAACTCCCATCGGAACAGGTAGGGGACGACCTCAGTTTAATGTCTCAGGAGAAGGGACGACACTTTGAACAAGGCAGTACTCTTCACCGCACTTTAGGAAGGATGTGAAGGCCCTTGAGAGGGTGCAGAGGAGATTTACCAGAATGGTTCCAGGGATGGGGGATCTTAGCTACAAGGACAGGTTGGAGAAGCTGGATTTGTTTTCATTAGAGCAAAGGAGGTTGAGGGGTGATTTGATAGAGGTGTACAAGATTATGACGGGTTTGGATAGGCTAGACGGGGAAAGGCTGTTCCCACTAGTTGATGGTACAAGGACTAGGGGACACAGATTTAAGGTTTTGGGCAAGAGATACAGGGGGGATGTGAGGGAAAACTTTTTTACACAGCGAGTGGTGAGGACCTGGAACTCGCTGCCGACGGAAGTGGTGGAAGCGGAGACACTCAATGTTTTCAAGGGGAGACCGGATAGGCACTTGAGGGAAATAAACTCTCAGGGCTACGGGGATAGAGCGGGGGAATGGGACTGACTGGATTGCTCTACAGAGAGCCGGCACGGACTCGATGGGCCGAATGACCTCCTTCTGTGCCGTTATGACTTGCATTTATATAGCGCCTTTCACGAGCACCAGACGTCTCAAAGCGCTTTACAGCCAACGAAGTACTTTTTGAAGTGGGGTCGCTGCTGTAATGTGGGAAATGCGGCAGCCAATTTGCGCACAGCAAGGTCCCACAAACAGCAATGTGATAATGACCAGATAATCAGTCAGGGTTGCGCTGGAGTGTGAGCACAGAGAGAACGCAAGTGTTGGACAATGGTGCTGATTGTTGGGATCCAAAAGGATACCGCTCGACATCCTCAAGACGCCATAGGAGGCAGCACAAAATGCGCCATTCGGAAATCAACTAATTGCCCAGAGGAGGGAAGAAACAATTTTAATAAACATGTAGCACAACAAATGCCACCTGTACTGTACTTCTTGGCTACGAACTCAGTCGGAATGCATTAGAAAGCTTGCCGACAAGGTCATGACAAAACACAACTTGCATTTATACAACGGCTTTAACACAGGAAAGCATCCCGAGGAACGTCACAGGCATGTCATCAGACACAAATTAACACCAAAGGGAGAGATATCCAGAGGGGCGATTAAAAGGTTACGTTTTAAGAAGGGTCTCCAAAGGATCCAGGGACTTGAGCACATAAAAAGCTAGGCTGACACTCCCAGTGCAGAACTGAGGGAGTGCTGCACTGTCGGAGGTGCCGTCTTTCAGATGAGGCGTTAAACCGAGGCCCCGTCTGCTCTCTCAGGTGGATGTAAAAGATCCCGCGGCCACTATTTCAAAGAAGAGCAGGGGGGAGTTCTGCCCGGTGTCCTGACCAACATCTATCCCTCAACCAACATCACTAAAACCAGATTATCTGGTCATTATCACATTGCTGTTTGTGGGAGCTTGCTGTGCGCAAATTGGCTGCCGTGTTTCCCACATTACAACAGCGACTCCACTTCAAAAAGTACTTCACTGGCTGTAAAGTGCTTTGAGACGTCCGGTGAAAGGCGCTATATAAATGCAAGTCTTTCTTTTAAGCAGGAGGAGTGGCAGAGAGGCTTAGAGAAGGAATTCGAGAACTTTAGGGCCTAGACAGACGAAGGCACGGCCGCTGATGGTAGGGCGAACAGATCGGGGGGGGGCGGGAAGGGGGGGAAGGACGCACAAGAGGCAAGAGTTGGAGGAAGTGTGTTCTGGGAGGAGGTTACAGTCAACCGACTTAGACGATGGGCCTCAATTCAACCTTAAACCTGTTGCAGACACTGTGAAACTGGGACACGAGGCGGAACAAAACCAACTCCAGCTCCAAACAAAATTTAAAATGTAAACGTTCCAATTAAAAACACCACATAAAATGAAAAACTAGATTTCAAATACAACAGACACAACAATATAAACGAAACTGCAAATCACATAGGCAAGGGTTACAAGGCAGGAATCTAATTAAAGCATTCAGATACTAAAACATCTAGATCAAAGCTTAAACATCTGAAGCCCCCTCAGACTAGATTGGGACATTGGCATTACTCCAGGGCATCTGTTATTTGTATACCACATCTTGGAGTTTATGGGGGCGAGACAACTCTTAACTCAGTGTCACTGCTGATGCGATTCAACAATGTTTGTGTCAAACAAATTGTGTTAAAGCGTGGTTCCTTCTAACTGCAGCGTATGGGGAGGGGGGGCGAGAAGAGTTGAAGAGAAGGGTTTGGGGACAACAAGGATTAACCCCCTCCCTCTCCCAATCTCTGCTGTACTAACGAGGGGAGGGAAAAGAAATACATTGAGGGGCACAAAGGCAAATATCAGTGTTCGAGGCCCAGCACTGGTTCTTGGCCGTGGATGTGTGGGGCCCACGTACGAAAAGAAGACCTCTGCACTCAGCCTTCCTATAGCTCACCAAAAATTTACAAAACAACATCCCATTTAGAAATATTTTCCGAAGGTGGGAGAACAGAACAACTACCGTCTACTTAATTGAAAAAGTGTTTTAAATAAACAAAAACAATCTCAAAATGAAACAGGAGCACCAAAAAAAATTCAAACAGTAGGCGAGTATGATAAATGGTATTTAAACTGCCTTTTGAAAAGGTGTAACAAAGAGTGAATAACACCAAAAAAGTTATATATATTTTAAATCTTTGCGTAAAGGTTACAAGATTTTTGCAATGGGTAATTCTCCAAATTTGAAGTGCATTTTTAAAAATGGATTTTACTGCAACATCTACATTATGAATTGCAGCTTCGTTCAATCTAATGTTAGGGGTGAAAAGCAAAACGATACTTAAAAACAGGCGGATTTAAAAGTGCGATTAAAAAAAAAGCAACACATTTTAATGATAACCTCTTCATTCCCTCCTCCCTCTTACCTTTGCATGGCTGAGTGTGAGATGTGCTCCTGAATGAAATGCATTCACTCCAGTTAATAACACCAAAGGGAGGGAGGGGGGAGCAATTTCAAAGGTGAATTACAAGGGGTTTGGGGGGGGGGGAAGCAATAGTGACTGAGGGTGGGGGTCCCAGAGCGATTAAAGAGCTGATGCCTTGACCAGCAAGGTTTGCACACTCTCTTTCTTCCCCCCACGAACGCACCAGGCTGGGGAAATTCCTGCAGGAGCCCCGGAGTTGCGAACGATTCAGGATTAAAGGGCTGCAGCTCCCGCGCCTGCGCACACCGACCGCTGTCCAATAGGGTGACGTAATCCCTGTAGTTTCTTAAAGGGGCCGCGCATCCCAACTTTTTTTCCCCACTCGCTATTCAAACGTGGGCGTCGCTGGCAAGGCCAGCATTTATTGCCCATCCCCTAATTGCCCTCGAGAAGGTGGTGGCGAGCCGCCTTCTTGAACCGCTGCAGTCCCGTGTGGTGAAGGTGCTCCCGCAGCGCTGTTAGGGAGGGAGTTCCGGGATTTTGACCCAGGGACGATGAAGGGTCGGCCGATATACTTCTAAGTCAGGGTTTGTGTGTGTGACTTGGAGGGGAACTTGGAGGTGGTGGTGTTCCCATGCGCCTGCTGCCCTTGTCCTTCTAGGTGGAAGAGGTCGCGGGTTTGGGAGTTGCTGCAGTGCATCTTGTAGATGGTACACACTGCAGCCACGGTGCGCCGGTGGTGGAGGGAGTGAATGTTTAAGGTGGCGGATGGGGTGCCAATCAAGCGGGCTGCTTTGTCCTGGATGGTGTCGAGCTGCTTGAGTGTTGTTGGAGCTGCACTCATCCAGACAAGTGGAGAGTTGAGGCAAGTTGAGGCCAATTCATTAAATATATTCAAGGAGTTGGATATATTTCTTCAGGCTAAAGGGATCAAGGGATATGGGGAGAAAGCAGGGACAGGGTACTGAATTTGGATGATCAGCCATGATCTCATTGAATGGCGGAGCAGGCTTGAGGGGCCGAATGGCCTACTCCTGCTCCTATCTTCTATATTTCTATGTTTCTATTCCATCACACTCCTTGTGCACACTAAAACTGTAACTAAAAAACCATTAAAGAAAACTTAACAACCTAAATTAAAATTTGGTTGTCCCGGGGGCGATGACGCACTCCAGTCCCTGCGGTGCCCACCGGTCGCGGAAGGACTCGAGCGTGCCGGTGGACACCGCGTGCTCCATCTCCAGGGCCACCCGGCCGCGAACGTGGCCGTGGAAGAGAGGCAGGCAGTCGGGCCGAACGACCCCCTCGACCGCCCACTGCCTGGACCAGTTGATGGCCTCTTTGGCCAGGCCCAGGAGCAGTCCCACAGTCTGAGTCCATGGTCTCTAAATTGTCTGGCTGCTTGTCCGACATGAGCAGAAATTTTCTCCAATTAAATATTGGGAAGACCGAAGCCGTTGTTTTCGGTCCCCGCCACAAACTCCGTTCCCTCGCCACTGACTCCATCCCTCTCCCGAACATCTGTCTGAGGCTGAACCACACTGTTCGCAACCTTGGTGTCATATTTGACCCTGAAATGAGCTTCCGACCACATATCCGCAGCATAAATAAGACCGCCTACTGCCTGATGGGGCGGTGGATACAGATTCAACAGTAGCCTTCAAAAGGGAATTGGATAAATACTTGAAGGAGAAAAAATTGCAGGGATTTGGGGGGAAGAGCGAGGGAGTGTGACTGACTGGATTGCTCTTCGAAAGAGCCGGCGCAGACTCGATGGGCCGAATGGCCTCCTTCTGTGCTGTACTATTCTGTGATTCTATAATCTATAATCTTAGAAAAATAGGAGCAGGAATAGGCCATTCGGCCCTTCGAGCCTGCTCCGCCATTCAATATGATCATGGCTGATCCTCTATCTCAATACCATATTCCCGCTCTCTCCCCATACCCCTTGATGCCTTTTGTGTCTAGAAATCTATCTATATCCTTCTTAAATATATTCAGTGACTTGGCCTCCACAGGCCTCTGTGGTGGGGAATTCCACAGGTTCACCACCCTCTGAGTGAAGAAATTTCTCCTCATCTCAGTCCTAAATGTCCTACCCTGTATCCTGAGACTGTGACCCCTCGTTCTAGACCCCCAGCCAGGGGAAACATCCTCCCTGCATCCAGTCTGTCTAGCCCTGTCAGAATTTTATACGTTTCAATGAGATCCCCTCTCATTCTTCTAAACTCTAGTGAATACAGGCCTAGTCGACCCAATCTCTCCTCATACGACAGTCCTGCCATCCCAGGAATCAGTCTGGTGAACCTTCGCTGCACTCCCTCTATGACAAGTCTATCCTTTCTTAGGTAAGGAGACCAAAACTGCACACAGAACTCCAGGTGTGGTCTCACCAAGGCCCTGTATGTCAAATGGATGTCAAGCTCCACATTGGCCTTTAGCCACCTCGGCTTACATTCGGAAATTCCCTGTATAAGCTCGTCCGCCTTCAAACCTCTCTCTCCCGCTTTAAGACCCTCCTTAAAACCCACACGCGATCAAGTTTCTGGTCAGCCCTCCTCACATCTCCTTCTATGGCTTGGCATCAATTTACAGGCCAAATCCTTGGCGATGTGAAATCTGCATCTTTCGCTCTCTGTTCGGCTCTTCCAAAGATAATGCTACCCAACTCAAACAATCTTTACGGAGGTAAATTGGGGTTACAAAAATGACATAGAATTGAGTTGATCAAATGGCAGGGGAAGAAATATCACACTAACCCAGAGATGTACAGGCTGCAAGCAAAAAAAAAAATCCAATTGCTTTGAAAAGAATCCACTTACGATATTAGACATAGCTATTTATTGTACATTAAATTTGCCATGTGTCACACACTGCTTATTTGGGCACCAGAATCATGGGCCTGAATTTGCTGGAACAGCGCGTTTGGCGGAACATGTCAATATTTCAACTTTCCAGCTCCCCATTCAGATCGATCAATAATTATGCCGTAATTTGCTGGAACGCCGATCTGCCTCGAGAGTGACGGGGGTCAATGGTCAATCAGGGACCTTGTGAATGACGCAGCCAATGGCTAACCCCACAGACCACAACAAACAACAACTTGCATTTATTTATTTATTTATTTTTCTTCGTTTTTATGGGATGTGGGCGTCGTTGGCAAGGCCGGCATTTATTGCCCATTCCTAGTTGCCCTTGAGAAGGTGGTGGTGAGCCGCCTTCTTGAACTGCTGCAGTCGATGTGGTGAAGGTGCTCCCACAGTGCTGTTAGGGAGGGAGTTCCAGGATTTTGATCCCGCGACGATGAAGGAACGGCGATATACTTCTAAGTCAGGATGGTGTGTGACTTGGAGGTGGTGGTGTTCCTATGTGCCTGCTACCCTTGTCCTTCTAGGGGGAAGAGGTCGCGGGTTTGGGAGTTGCTGCAGTGCATCTTGTAGATGGTACACACTGCAGCCATGGTACGCCGGTGGTGGAGGGAGTGAATGTTTAAGGTGGTGGATGGGGTGCCAATCAAGCGGGCTGCTTTGTCCTGGATGGTGTCGAGCTTCTTGAGTGTTGTTGGAGCTGCACTCATCCAGGCAAGTGGAGAGTGTTAAGTCTGTGAATTATTTAGTTAATTAAAACAGACTAATGAGTAACAATAAAAACAGGTCTTTACTGGTTGGAGGTAGGGACTATACTGAATACAAGATTACTGCACAGTGCTTATATACCGGTGTGTTCACCCCCGGTATTACGTCTACAGCAGCCTGAGAAAGTAGTACATCTCTTAAGGTGGAACAGGCTTAAGCTCTCTTAAGGTGGAACAGGTTACATACACAACACTCCTCCCTTCTTAGCTTTATAGTCATCCCCCCCATTTAACATAACGTAATAACATATATACATATATAACTTCATGTTTAACGTAACATATCACAGATTCAGTCTCTGCGGAAAACAGTTCACAGATTCAATCTCTGTGGTGTAGTCGGTTCACGTTACTCATTCAATAGTCCTTTCATGGATTTAACAGCTTGAACTTCCGAACTGATTTGGCTCCGTTCGGAGGGACCACGTGTGTGATCTGGTAGAGGTGATAATGGTTCAGATGGGTCATCTTCTGTTTTTACTTTTCCTTTTCTGCTTCTTGGAGACTCTCTGGGCTCCATTGTCAGCTGCCACAGCTGCCAGCTGCATGCGCAGTTCCTCCTTCTCTTCCTCCTGTTTCCGTCGTAGAGCCAGCTTCTCCCGATGTTCCGTAGACTTTTGGTGCTCCTCCATGATTTCTGCACTTTGGGAGTCGAAGTTACAAGCTGGGCAGGACAGGACATCGTAATATTCGGTGTCGTCCACCAGGTCATGGTAATATTCGGTGTCGTCCTGAGCTAGACCAGTGAGAGGGTCGTCTATTTCCTCCATACCCAGCTGGACGTTAGCCAGCTCTTGTTCCAAATCCAGACATCTTTCCTGAAGAGACTTCTTCATGTGTACCTCTGCATCCAGCTTTTTCTGGGCTTTCAGCAAGTCGTTTACTAGTGACCTCATTTGTGATTTTAATACTTCAACTTCCTTTGGAGATTGATTGATCGGACTATGCAATCCCTCTACCGGAGCAACTGTTTCAGCGGTCTGTTGTTCTACATTGACGTGAGTCAGCGTACTTTTGGCATCCAATGGCTGCTCTGTTGCAGTCGTTTCAGTCTGTGTCATCACATCAGCCATCTCAATGACTTTTGAGAGCTCCGAACCCTTTTCCTTTGAAGATCGCAGCTCGTGTTCAAGTTTTTCCCATTTCAGAGTCTTGTCCCTCAGCATATGAAGGAGTTGGCTGATCGTTAACTCTTCTGACACCAGATTATGGCACGCACCTTCAGAACCTGAATCAGCTTTGATTCGTTCGGCCTCCTCGCGCAGATGGTTGGTGTGCTCCTGCTCCATTTTCTCCATCAGTTGCTTCTGTTGACTTTCCAGATTCTCCCACTCTGTAACAAAGAACTTTTTAATTTCATTCATCTCTTGCTCAAAACGGCGAATCATTTGTTCTAATTGCTGTTGTAGTTTGAAATGGAGTTGAGTTCGAGCCCAGTGTCCCTCAAAAATGTGCATATCAGTAGACTTGACAGACTCAGAATTCTCTGTTAAACTATGTTGTTGTTGCTCAGTGGAATTCTGTGCTGAAACTTTGTCTTTTGCACATGGGTTGGTCTTACCATCATCAGTTCTAGAGTCTGGGCTGATTATCTGCACCGAGTTCTCACTCTTTATGGCTTTTAGCGAATGCCAGTCCATATTTATGTTTCTAAACCACTCCCGGCCTAGTAGTGGTGGACCTCCCTCCGGTAGCACATATAAGTCCATTATTTGACTTCCTTCGCCCTTGTTGGCCACTGCAACCTTTATTGTCCCGATGGGGTACACTCTCTGCCCCGTGTAGGTTGTCAATATAATCTCCGTATCCTGTAGGGGAATATGTTGGAATAACCTTCTGTAATCTTTCTTATTCATGACCGACAATGCCGATCCAGTGTCCAATTCCATTTTTACTTGGACTCCTTCTATCTGAAGAGTAACCCAAATTGTCTGGAGGTCTGCACCCTTACCAACGTTGAGTACCCTTAAGCTAGCCAGTTCAATACTGCTTGCGTCTGAATCGGACTCCTGTTCGGCCACCTTGTGTACCTTTGCGTATTTCCCTTGCGGTGACTTCTTGTTGCTGGTCTTCTTCGCTGACCTGCATACTCTAGCTATATGTCCAAGCTTACCACAAGTTCTACATTCTTGGTTTTTAAACCAACACTGGTTCTGATCATGCGTTGTCTTTCCACAACGATAACATTTGCCAGAACTCACACCCAATTTGTGTGCACTGAGCTCCGGTGACCGTAGCTGCATTACTGCCGTGCCTCTCGCTGCGGCTTCGTGTGCTGCTGCCATAGTGACCGCCTTCTCAAGCGTCAGCTCATTCTCCTCGAGCAGTCGCTTTTGTGTATCCTGTTTAAATAAACCACACACAAATTTGTCTCGAAGTGCCTCTGTCAGTCCCGTTCCAAACTGGCAATATTTCGCTAATTTACGCAATTCCAGCAAATATTCAGCATTGCTTTCATGCTGTAGCTGCCTTCTGTCATAAAATTTAAATCGTTCCGCTAGCATCAGCGGCGTGGGGTTTAGATGATCTTTCAGGACAGTAACAATCTCATCGAACGTCTTATCCGCCGGTTCATCTGGTGATAACAGGTGTTTCAATTGCCCGTATGTCTTCACACCCATTAAATTTAATAATGTTAGAGCTTTATCTTGGTCACGAATTTTATTGGCCTTACAATAATTTTTTACTCTTTCAACATATATGGCCCAATCTTCGAGGTCACTATCAAAGGTGCTAATATTCCCGTGTTTAGGCATTGTAGATTTGCAATTTCTCAGATTTTATTTTCTTTACTTGTTATCAAAGATGGCGGCTTCCCGCTCTTGCCGTCGTCCTCCGCCCACAAAATGGCGGTTTTCCCGCGCTTGGCGGTCTTCACCCATCCCCCGACGCCGTCTCCCTTCAGCCCCCGAGTGCGGCCCTTATCAGCGGATGCGATCGATGGCCCGGCTGCGCCTCGCACTTGAAAGCGGCCCGGCCCTTATCTGCCGATCGCTATCGCCCTGTACCTCTCTCTTCCCCAGTCCTGTCTTTACTCCGGTTCACAAGCTGATGGAGGCTTCAGGGTCCTAATGCCTGTCGCTTCCAGTGGGGTGGTGAGTGGTGAGGTTTGAAACCTCTCTTCAACCGCCGTGGAATAACTGCCGCAGGGTAAGAACCTGACTCGTCGCCAGTGTTAAGTCTGTGAATTATTTAGTTAATTAAAACAGACTAATGAGTAACAATAAAAACAGGTCTTTACTGGTTGGAGGTAGGGACTATACTGAATACAAGATTACTGCACAGTGCTTATATACCGGTATGTTCACCCCCGGTATTACGTCTACAGCAGCCTGAGAAAGTAGTACATCTCTTAAGGTGGAACAGGCTTAAGCTCTCTTAAGGTGGAACAGGTTACATACACAACAGAGAGTATTCCATCAAACTCCTTACTTGTACCTTGTAGATGGTGGACAGGCTTTAGGGAGTCAGGAGGTGAGACACTCGCCACAGAATACCCAGCCTCTGACCTGCTCTTGTTGCCACAGTATTTATCTGGCTGGTCCAGTTAAGTTTCTGGTCAATGGTGACCCCCAAGATATTGATGGTGGGGGATTCGGCAATGGTAATGCCGTTGAATGTTAAGGGGCGGTGGGTAGATTCTCGCTGGTTGGAGATAGTCATTGCCTGGCACTTCTGTGGCACAAATGTTATCTGCCACTTATCAGCCTAAGCCTGAATGTCGTCCAGGTCTTGTTGCATGCGGGCATGGACTGCTTCATTATTTGAGGAGTTGTGAATGGCACTGAACACAACTTATATAGCGTCTTAATGGCCTACTCCCGTTCCTGTGAACTTAAACCATTTCTAGGAATGAAACAGTCTCTTCCCTCAGGTAGAGCTCCACCTGAAGTTATGAATCAAACACTCGAGGCTTTTTTGTCTGAATATGCTTCAGCAATAAAAAGTCCATTTATCATTCCTTTGAAGGAGGAATGATCTTTGTTGGAAAAAAATATATACAGCTGAATATTAACAAGTCTTGCAATCTTCAAGGTACAGAGAGATGACAGTTTGGTATTCTATAGGCCTTGGAGCCTAAGGCTTGTGGCTTTCACACGGATCTGGCAATCATTCTGACGTGACCGCACTTGAAAACCACATTTCAGTCTTGACATCAGACCATAGCAAACTTCTCTTCCACACAAGCTAGCTTGCTGTTACAGGATACATGGAGTCAGTGTGCTGATTGCAGTTCCTCACCTTCAAAAAGGCACTTTCCTGTTGATTACAGTGAGGAGGTTAAACCCATTGAATAGAATAATAGGACTTTACCCCACAGAAGGAAGTCATTCAGTCCATCGCGTCTGTTTTGACTCTAAAGCACTCTCCGCTTAGTCCCATTCCCCAGCCTGCAAATTTTTCTTTTTCAAATATTTATCTGCTTTCCCTTTTAAAAGCTGTTATGGACTCCGCTTCCACCACTGTTCCTGCTAGGGCTTCCCACGTCAGCTCAGCTGGTAGCACTCTCACCTCTGAGTCAGTAGGTTGTGGGTTCATAGTCCCACTCCAGAGACTTGAGCACAAAGTCTAGGCTGACACTCCCAGTGCAGTGCTGAGGGAGTGCCGCACTATCTGAGGTGCCGTCTGATATACCTATCAATTCGTCCAATAAAAAGCGACGAGTTAGGAACGTAACTAAAGGTTTTTATTGACTAAATAACAGAGCCCACCCTCGTGGGTGATCGGGTCCAACAAGGAGGAATACCAGCCAGTCGACTACCTTTATACCTGGGCAGGTAGGTGGAGCCATGGGCGGAGTCGGAGGTGGTCAGCCCAGGTATAACAGCGCGACAAGAGGCGACCTCGTATCGTGATACAACAGTGATAACGGTGATAACAATACAACAGTGATAACTATAGTGTAACGATAAAAGTGGTTTACCACATTCACCCCTTGTTTAGATTTGAGTCCGGCGGGGTGAAGTGTACTACCAGTTCTGGTATGTCAGTCTGTCCGGAGGCCTCGTAAGCCTCTCCGATCGTCGCAGCGGCGGTGCTGCATTATCCGGTGTTAGTGCTGGTGTCTGCGTGGTCGGCGAAGGCTCGTGGGGTTCCGGCATGCCGTCTACCTGGGCTGGAATTGGGGGGGTGGTGGGGGGGGGGTAAAGGTGGTGTCTCCGGAGTGCCCGAGGGTGCGAGGTCTCGTAAGGAGACAGTGTCCTCCCGCCCGTCTGGGTAAGCCACGTAGGCGTACTGGGGGTTGGCGTGCAGGAGGTTCACCCTCTCGACCAGGGGGTCTGTTTTATGGGCCCTCACGTGCTTTCGCAGCAAGACGGGCCCCGGAGAGGTCAGCCAGGTTGGTAGAGTGGTTCCCGTAGTCGACTTCCTGGGGAAAACAAACATTCGTTCATGGGGGGTGGCGTTAACGGCAGTGCAAAGTAGTGACCGGATGGAGTGCAGCGCTGTCGGGAGGACTTCCTGCCAGCGGGTGGTTGGGAGGCCCTTAGACTTTAAGGCTAAGAGGACGGCCTTCCATACCGTCGCGTTCTCTCTTTCCACCTGGCCGTTCCCTCGGGGGTTGTAGCTGGTGGTCCTACTTGCTGCAATACCTCTCGCTAGTAGGAACTGACGGAGTTCCTCGCTCATGAAAGAGGAGCCCCGGTCACTATGTATATAGTTTGGGAACCCGAACAAGGCGAAGAGGTCGTTCAGGCATTTAATGACCGTGGTACTGGTCATGTCTGGGCAGGGGAAGGCAAAGGGGAAACGGGAGTACTCATCAACAATGTTGAGGAAGTACACGTTACGGTCAGAGGACGGGAGGGGCCCCTTAAAGTCGATGCTCAGGCGCTCGAAGGGGCGGGTGGCCTTGATCAGGCTTGCTCTGTCCGGCCTAAAGAAGTGCGGTTTGCACTCGGCACAGGTCTGGCAGTTCCTGGTTATGGTCCTGACCTCCTCGATGGAGTAGGGCAGGTTGCGGGCCTTAATGAAGTGGTAAAGTCTGGTGACCCCGGGGTGGCAGAGGTCGTTGTGGAGGGTCTGAAGTCTATCACTTTGCGCGCTGGCGCATGTAATTCGTGAGAGAGCATCGGGGGGTTCGTCCAGCTTACCTGGCCGGTACAAGATATCATAATCGTAGGTGGAGAGCTCGATTCTCCACCTCAAGATCTTGTCATTCTTGATTTTGCCCCTCAGCTTGTTATTAAACATAAAAGCGACCGAACGTTGGTCGGTAAGGAGGGTAAATCGTTTGCCTGCCAGGTAGTGCCTCCAGCGTCGTACCGCCTCCACAATCGCCTGGGCCTCCTTCTCGACCGACGAGTGTCGGATCTCAGGGCCCTGTAGGGTCCTTGAGAAGAAGGCCACCGGTCTCCCCTCCTGGTTAAGGGTGGCGGCTAGGGCGAAGTCGGATGCATCGCTCTCGACTTGGAAGGGGATGGACTCATCCACTGCGTGCATAGTGGCCTTGGCAATGTCTCCCTTAATGAGGGAGAAGGCTGCGCACGCTTCCTCCGTAAGGGGGAAGGATGTGGACTTCATGAGGGGTCTGGCTTTGTCCGCATAATTGGGCACCCATTGGGCATAGTAGGCGAAGAGCCCCAGGGTTCTCTTAAGTGCCTTAGGGCAGTGGGGGAGGGGTAGCTCCATGAGGGGGCGCATTCTTTCGGGGTCGGGGCCGATGAGTCCGTTCTCTACTACACAGCCAAGGATGGCAAGGCGCGAGGTGTTAAACACACATTTCTCCTTATTGTAGGTGAGGTTCAGCCGTTGGGCTGTACGGAGGAATTTCTCCAGATTCACGTCGTGGTCCTGCCGGTTGCGGCCGCAGATGGTGACGTTATCTAGGTAGGGGAATGTGGCCTGCAGTCCGTTCTGGTCAACCATCCGGTCCATCTCCCTTTGGAAGACCGAGACCCCGTTGGTGACACCGAAGGGGACCCTAAGGAAGTGGTATAGGCGCCCATTCGCCTCGAAGGCGGTGTACTGGCGGTCCTCGGGGTGGATAGGGAGTTGGTGGTAGGCCGACTTAAGGTCGATGGTCGAGAATACGCGGTATTGTGCAATCTGATTGACCATGTCAGATATGCGGGGAAGGGGGTATGCGTCCAGCTGGGTGTATCTGTTTATGGTCTGGCTGTAGTCGATGACCAGGCGATTTTTATCGCCGGTCTTAACGACCACGACCTGGGCACGCCAGGGGCTGTTGCTCCCCTCGATGATGCCCTCCTTCAGGAGACGCTGCACCTCAGAGCTAATGAAAGCTCTGTCCCCAGCGCTGTACCGCCTGCTCTTGGTAGCGACGGGTTTGCAGTCGGGGGTGAGGTTAGCGAACAGGGAAGGTGGCGGCACCTTGAGGGTGGATAGGCTGCAGGTGTTACGCGGTGGGCGGTTTAACCTTCGCTGGTTGTCGACTGTGAGTGGGGGGAGGGGTCCACCGTATGCTAGGGTTACACTTTGGAGGTGGGATTGGAAGTCCAGCCCTAGTAGGACGGCAGCGCAGAGCTGGGGGAGGACGAGGAGTTTAAAGTTTTTATACTCTGTACCCTTAACCGACAAGGTCACAGCACAGTAGCCGCTAATGTCCGTGGCGTGGGACCTCGATGCCATCGAGATTCGGTTGCGCGTTGGCAGGACAGGGAGGGAGTAGTGGCTCACCGTGTCTGGGTGGATGAAGCTCTCCGTGCTTCCGCTGTCGAACAGGCAGGTCGTGGCGTGGCCGTTTACTTTGATGTCCATCATCGACTTGGACAGGTGGTGTGGGCGGGCTTGATCCAGAGTGACGGAGGCTAGCGTGTAGGTAAGCGAGTCGTTGTCGTCTGCGGGCGAGGCGGTCGTCGGGTCCGGGGGCCCGGTGGCAGTCGGGCGTGGTGGGTAAAATGGCGTCTCCCACGAGGTAGGACAAAATGGCGGAGAAGATGGCTGCCCCCATAACTCACATGAGGCACTATTGGGGTCGGTTGCCTTGATCAAAGATGGCCGCCCCCATGACTCACGTGTGGGGATACTGGCCTCAGTTGCCGTGAAAGAAGATGGCCGCCCCCACAGTTCGCATGAGGCACTGCTGGCCTCTGAAGATCCGCTCCTGCAGGCCTTAGAGAAGTGGCCTTTCTTCCTGCAGGTTGCGCAGGTAGAGTTCCTGGCTGGGCAGCGCGACCTCGGGTGCTTCTCCTGGCCGCAAAAGCAGCCGGCGGCCCGATCGCGGGTGCCCGATGTCGGAGCCGGTACCGGGGGTGGCGGGCCCGGTCGGGCCCGGGACGCCGACGCTGAGGTAGGTCCCGGGGGCGGCGCTGCGAAGGGTATTGCGGTAGGGGTCGGGCCCGAGTCCCAGGGTCGCGAGCAGTACCTGGAAAACGCCTCCTGGTCCTGATGGGCCACCTCCAGGGAGAGAGCGAGGGCTTCAGCTTTGTCCAGGTCGAGGTCTTTAGCTTCAAGCAGTCTTTGCCGTGAGTAGTCGGACCGTAGGCCTTTCACAAAGGCATCGCGGATATTATCTTCCGTATTTTCAACAGCCGTCACCGCTTTAAAGTCACAGTTCCTGCCGAGTGCTCTTAGCGCCCGTAAAAATTCAGCTACAGACTCTCCTGGCTGTTGCGGGCGGGATCTTAGGAGGTGCCTGGTGTACATGTAATTTACCGGGCTGCGGTACTGCTGTTTCAGTAGGTTGATAGCGGCCTCGTACGTAGTCGTGTCCTGGATGAGTGCGTATACTCTCGGGCTCGCTTGGGCGTTCAGAAGTCTTAGTTTGGATCTCTGCGGGGCGCCGGATTCTTCCAGGTAGGATTCGAAGCAGTCCAGCCAGTGTTTGAAGTTGAGGGCTGCGTTTGCTGCCTGTGGGTTTAGATCCAGGTACGGTGGTTTGAGGGCTTGCAGCCAAGCCGGCTGGTGTGGCTGTGCTTCTGGGAGGGCTTCTGGCTGGCCAGTAGTAGACATCTTTAAAATTTAGTCAATAAAATTGATATACCTATCAATTCGTCCAATAAAAAGCGACGAGTTAGGAACGTAACTAAAGGTTTTTATTGACTAAATAACAGAGCCCACCCTCGTGGGTGATCGGGTCCAACAAGGAGGAATACCAGCCAGTCGACTACCTTTATACCTGGGCAGGTAGGTGGAGCCATGGGCGGAGTCGGAGGTGGTCAGCCCAGGTATAACAGCGCGACAAGAGGCGACCTCGTATCATGATACAACAGTGATAACGGTGATAACAATACAACAGTGATAACTATAGTGTAACGATAAAAGTGGTTTACCACACCGTCTTTCGGCGGAGACATTAAACTGAGGCTCCGTCTGTTCTCCCCGGTGAACTGCCCAATATTTATCCCTCAATCAACATCACTAAAACAGATTATCTGGTCATTATCACATTGCTGTTTATGGGAGCTTGCTGTGTCCAAATTGGCCGCCGCATTTCCTACATTACAACAGTGACTACATTTGGTACTTTATTGACTCTAAAGCGCGTGGGGCTGTCCTGAGGTTGTGAAAGGTGCTATATAAATGCAAGGCTGTTTTTAAAACTCTTCCCAACAACATTGGAACTTGGAAAGGACTGTTCGTTATTTTTGCCCATTTGGTGGACAATTGCCAAATCAGATCGCCAAGCTCAATTAGCAGCAGCACCTTGAGATGCATGTAAATTAACAGCAACACGGATTTAAACTTTGTGTTGCCAAAGACCCACATACGCATCTCGTGGCGACAACAATCTTGGGCACCCCAGCTCCAAGGTATCGCGCAGCTGCTCGTGGCGACAACAATCTTGGGCACCCCAGCTCCAAGGTATCGCGCAGCTGTACAAGGCAAAAAAAAAAAGCATGATTAATAACAACAGATAGCGGTTACTGGAGTCAAATATTCAATGGACAAATGTCCACTTTCACCAATGAAATCAAATGCACCCTCTATTCACACCGCTGGTGGTATAAGGCTCTCACGAGCACACCACTAATTATTGGTCATCTCTCCCTCCTCCCTAATACTCCATACGCCAGCACGGACCATAAAACTGCCCAATCAAATCACTCAAAATTTAATTCCAAGGCTTCTGGGATCATGTTACTTTTTGTGTGTGTGTGTGTTTTGGGGGGGGGGGGGGTGGAGAGGGGCAGACAGAGAGAGAGAGAGAGAGAGAGAGAGAGAGAGATGTGGAGATGCCAGTGTTGGACTGGGGTGGACAAATGTGAGAAGTCACACAACAGATTAGAGCAGGTGAAGAGTTAGGTTTCTAGGAGCGTTGTAAAGGAGGAAAGAGAGGTAGAAAGGCGGAGAGGTTTAGGGAGGGAATTCCAGAGCTTCGGACCCTAGGCAGCTGAAGGCACAAAGAAGTAGCAATATAATTACAGGAACATAATTTCTTAATTTTGTCTATGAACAGATCACAGGGAATTGACTACACATTATACATGTTGTGCATTCGTGGTAAAACAGTCTTGCGCATCTTCTGACTTACCACGAGATCTGCCCGTGCATATTCCTGCAAAACAAATTTCATGGCTTGTCACAGCCCACTTTAACAACACTAAAAGCTGCAGTCCTTGCTCCTCCGATCTCTATTCATGAAAAACAAGTTTAATCTCCTTGATCTCTAATTGAATGATTTAATCTTTGCTGCCATAACCCTGCACTGTTCGAATGGAAGCTTCAATATCTGGACACTGTAAAATATGTGCACAACTTGCCAACTTCCCCAAGTCACCTTGAATGATATACATGTCATTTGAAACATTTGTATTAAATACCATCTGCCAGCGTGCTAGATCTCGCCAAGTCAGAATTTTAATATCTACATACATAAGAAATAGGAGCAGGAATAGGCCACTTGGCCCCTCGAGCCTGCTCCGCCATTCAATAAGATCACGGCTGATCTTGGCCACTTCCCTGCCCACTATCCATAACCCTTCACTCCCTTCTCTTGCAAAAATCTGTCTATCTCCACCTTAAGAGTATTTAATGACCCAGCCTCCATGGCTCTCCGGGGCAGAGAATTCCACAGATTTACAACCCTCTGAGAAGAAATTCCTCCTCATCTCAATTCTAAAAGGGCGACCTTTTATTCTGAAACTATACAGTTTGCGCCAGCTTTCCCATTATAAATTATGTCAACATAGATGATTGAACTGTGTAAATTTGCCTGTGCAGCGCCCCCCACTGGCAAGACTGTAATTGCTGTGATGTTTACATGGCCAATTTCCATTTAACCTTGGACATAGGAATTTATAATAGAACTTTGATAGGATGCAGGAGTTTATCATGGGGACCGTGAGCCTATGCCCAATTATCCCACGCCCTGTCGTCCCTTCTTCACCTGAAGATTACACTCAACTTTTGACTCAAATGGCAATGCTATGGGAAATCAACTACTCAACATATGCCGTTTTCCTAGAATTGATGTTACCAATAAACGCAAGGCATTCTGACACAAAATATTGCAGCAGAGGCCGCCATTCGGCCCATCGTGCCTGTGCCGGCTCTTTGAAAGGTCAATCCAATTAGTCCCGCTCCCCCTTCCATCAAGATTAGTAAATAGGTGAACACACCTAAGCGGACTTGTGGACACTCCAACACTTAAGTAATGCTGCCATTGCTCACACCACTCTATTGTCACCCAGCTTCTTCCGAGATGTTGCTTTTAAGTATTTTTCAGAGAGATATTTCTGAGATTCCAATCTAGGTCATCAGTCACATTATCATGCACCACTAATTTTCAGTTCAATGAACATTAAGACACCTGCCCTCTATAAACCCAGGCTAGCACAAGGGGCCCCTCATTTAATGCACTCCAATTGCTTTCTACTTGCTACTTTTTTTGCCACTGTTGATGGGAATGAGAGTTTATAGTTCCATGCCAGCATTTCACCAATATCTCGCCCAATTCTTCATTGAAACATATTAGATTCCGAGGGGGATTGGCAGGGTAGATTCGGAGTGGTTGTTTCCCCTAGCTGGAGAGTCTAGAACTAGGGAGCATAGCCTCAGGATTAAGGGTCAGCCATTTAAGGCTGAGACGAGGAGGAATTTCGTCAGAGGGCTGCGAATCTTTGGAATTCTTTACCCCAAAGGGCCGTGGATGCTGAGTCAGAGTATATTCAAGGCTGAGAATCGAGGGATCAGGCGGGTATGCGGAGCGAGGTTGAAGATCAGCCATGATCTTATTGAATGGCAGAGCAGGCTCGAGTGGCTGCATGGCCAACTCCTTATGTGAGCCAAAACAGTGAGCAATCAGGCTATTTGACCATGGAAGGTGACATGCAAGTCTAATCCTGCCCCCATTCACTTCTCCGGCACAGGTCCTTCAATAGCAAACCAGGAACAATAATCTTGGGATAATGTGGAGGTCTTTTAGCACCCCAACTGTTGCTTTAAGTGTTTTTTTAAAAAAAATAATTGGCTCTCAATATTTTACCTCCTACATAAAACAAGCCAACAGGATCTGCAATCTCAATAGTGGGAGATTTTCCTTCTGAAAAAGTGCATCTTCTCACATCAATGAGCGGCTTTGAAAACCGCTGTTACAGCTCCCCTCCAATTCTACCTCACTATCTTCAAGCATCCCAAAACACAAGGCAGCGGATGTCTCAAGTATTCTTATGGACCGATGACTTCTCCAGAAACGCCCAACAGGCAGCCAGGATCTCCGGTTACAGGTAACGTGGCCCCTTGAGAGCCCAACGGTTGTAGGTCCTCCTCAATAGGTTAACAGGTGGCAAAGCCCAGCAGTTCCTTTTTAAGTGGGTTAGTTGATGAGGAGGAGACCACAAGTCGGGATAACCAAAGTCCACTGTACTAGAAACATTTCAGGCCCATTCCTTTCAACCAAATAATCAACTGGACACAAGACTGCGGTGGGTTTTTTTTTTCCTCTCCCTTTTATTTATAAGTTTTAAAATGTACACAAATAACAACCATATTAAATTGCATTGTAAATAACGTTAAATATTGTCAGGAATAAAGAACTGTACATTAGACATCGAGACGGAATAGGTCAGAGAGCACATTTTTAAAAAAAGGGGGTGGCGGGGAGGGCAGTCCTAACCATTTAACATTTCAGCCGAATTCACATTTAGATGGTTTCCCCCCCCCCCCCCCAAGAGCCACAATCCCCACTTACCACAGACAGGAAAGCCTAGAAATTACTGCCGGTAACACTAAGTTACGGGACGTTCTCATTTGCTGTTTTATTGCAGACATTAACCCAGTCTCTCTTTCCCCCGCCCCCCCTTCCCAAATAGCAAAGTCGTATCATAAAAACATGCCGAGCATTCCTCCATTTAAAATCACCGACAGGAACTTCTAGACTTGTGTGGCCCAGTTAAACTGTCGCACCTTATACCAGGCCAGACAGGAACACTGAAAAAGGAGCATCCACCACATGCTTCCTACAGGCTGAAACTTGGGAGTAAAAGCAACTGAATTGAGCTGAAAGTCTTCTAAGGCCGCTAATTGTTAAAATAGTCCCTTCCCCATAATCTTGTGAATAGCCAAAAAAAATACACACTCACGCACGCACGCACACACACACACACATACATAAGTGTGCAATAAATACCATATACAACAGGGAGACGTGTTTGTCATTACTCTTGGACTGGTACTGCCACCCAACACCAACGGCACCGTGCCTGGCGCTAATCCCCGGCAGGGCAAACAGTAAAACGGGCAGCCTTGGAAAGCTGGCTTCCGGGTTTCAATGCAGCTCTTTCAAGTCTTCACGGTTCCGGCAAGCATTGAAGTGCAGGACTCCGCTTCCTCTTCTTTAGGGCCAAGTGGTTGACGCCTGGTGGCAGCGGAACTTTGTAACGACAGCTCGGAAGCTGACGAAAGTTCCAGTTAATTTGGACCTTGAACCTCTCTTTGTCCAGGTTGAATTTTGGATATAGGATTTTTTTTTATTAATATAAAGTGAAAGGACAGCATAGTTTTAAAATGAAAAAAAAAGACACACTGCACTACCCAGCCATTCACCAGAGAGAGAACTTCATCCCTTTAGTCCTAGTTGGATTAACACACACACACACTGGTCCTTCATAGTGAAGGGACAAAATTCAAGAGAACAGTAATACACTAGAGACCAACGAGCTGGTTTATCATCCACCCAACAGCAACTCCTGCAGAGACGGGATACGCTGAGGGTTTGATGCAGCCCTCCCCACCCACCCACCCACCCACCCCCCTTCTGCACAAATTAAAACTATGTTACACTGTTCGACATCGGTACTAAGAAGCAACAGGTTTCACTTTACAATCAAAAAACTCGCTATTTACACAAATACAAAAAAATCTCAAAAAAGTTATTTATGAAATACTAATGTTAAAAAAAATACATGGGAAAATAACTTAGGAATCGCGTGTATTAAATATAAAACAGAAGTGTCATCGGGGGGGGGGGGGGGGGGATGTTAGCATCGGTGCACGGTTAATATCTCAAAAAAAGGGCGACATTCAAGTTTACAGTACAGAACAAGAAAATGCATTTTGATTATATATTTCTACTCTGGGGGGGGGGGGGGGGGGGGAGGAAGGGAAAGGTGACCAGCTTCAAACCAGTGGGTAAGAATCTTGAAGCGAGGTTCTCGGGAGGGGACTGTAAACTGTTTCCTGCTTTCAAGCGGAGAGAATCAAACCCACCCTCGCCCGCCACCGGTGACGCTTCTGTCTTCCGTCTCCCCAGCACACGCCGTAAGCGGACGCACCCCCACGCCTCAGCTTCACAAAAAGCCCAATAAGCTTTTTGGGGGGGGGGGGGGGGGGTTCAGAAACTTTTGCGAAGCTGCAGAGTAGAAAAAAAAACCCGTGAACAAAAAAAAAAACGCGAGCTTACACGGTTTCTTGCCCCTTCCGAGTAGGTCACTTTAAGATGGAACCGTATTCTAGTGGTAAAAAGACACTTGCTACATTTTGAATGAAGGGGCGACGGACATGGAACAAGGTTATTTACTGCAGTTTCTGCTCGCGCCCAAAATGGTTTGGTCTTTGAAAAAAAATAAATCAGGAGCGTGCTTTCCGCATGGGGTAAGGGTCGCACTTTATTCTGCTGTATCCAAACATCTGACTGCACCACTTCCTTGTCGAGATCTGCACCCCCCCCACCCCCCTCCTCCTCCTCCGGGGAAGGCAGAACCTCTTCTGCTGAACCTCAAAATAAATTTTTGGGCGAGGGTCTGACCAAGCCTTCACCACCACAAGAAGGGATACCAACCCATTTCCACAGGAACAATTTTTGGGAGACAAAATGGAGGCCACTCCCCCACCCCCGGTGTGTGCCTAAAACCGGAGGCGATGTGTGAAAGTTAGGGAATCTTGAGCTTTGCTTAGCCAAACACAAAATCCTCACAGTAAGTGACCTTCCAGGTTGGCAGAGCGTCCCTTCAAGTTTCTGGCTGCTGAATTTGCAAGAATTTCACTGAACACTTTTAGAAAAACACACACACACACACACAAAACACACCGTAGTTATTCACACATTTACACCTGGGTTGGAAAACTCTCCTTAGCCATTGACCAGGTCGAGTTAATGTAATATAAAAAAAAAAAAAAAAAAATTTTTTTTACAACATCTCTGTGTGCCAAAGCGGACAAACAATGCAGCACGCAGCAACACAATGTGTTCTGTCTCCAGTACGCTCCTCTGAACCTTCCTGATGCTTTGGATCTTGCTGTAGGCCGTCGGATCTCTTCACTACCTCACCAAAAACGTTCAAGGGCTTATTTTCGGCAGGTATTTTGGCTTGCGTTTCCTCTCCCCGCTCCCCCCCACACCAACCAAGCCTTTTATTTACAAGTTAGCACTATCTGGGCAATAGTTAAATCACCCGAGTGTTTACGGTCAGCCACATGATCGAAAGCCATCAATGCCTTCCAAGCACGGGTGACGAAGGTGAAAAGCCATCTTAAAAAAGGGAATACTGCTGATTATACTTAAAGGCATGAGATGTGGGAGCGGGCCGCTTATCTCCGGCGATTTGGCACCAATGTGGCACACAGAGTGGGATCCAGGCAGTTGGCGCTGCATTTGCAGCTCCTCCATCAATATATTCCCTCCAAAATCTTGACGTTTAGCGTCAAGTGCAGCAAGGCTTCTTCTTCTCTGCGCTTTCCCCCCTAATGAATACTGGCTGAGTGGAGCCACCGTCTGCACACCATATTTGGGGCAGATAACAGGGCTACTTTTGGATCTGCCTCAGCCACAGTTGGGGGGGAGGGAGGGAGAAGAGCATAAACCCACGTTGGCTCTTTTGACACCCAAACATTGCGAACCAGCTCATGACAAAGCTGTCTTCCAGGTCGCCATCGCCCCAGTTATTCCTCAACATTGCGCACTTCAGAACGACCAGATCGCAAGACTCTCAGACAATCTGTAGGCAGATGGAAGAGTTAAGCAGGGGGACACCAGCGAAGGGCATTAAAAGCCCCCCGGGGCCCAGAAGGCGACGTTGAGGAAACAACATCAGACATTTGCAGCCGGCCGCAAAAATCACACTGGTTCTTCCTTTTTGTTTAAAAAAAAATGCAATGTTGAACGTTGAGCAGTTTGGCCAGGCATTCTTAACCCGTAGATCACCGGGGACGGGCTGAATGGGATCATGGCACTGAACTGTTAACTTGGATTAGAAAACCTTCACCCAGATTTCCCTGCACCCTCAAAGTTTCTCTTCCTCTTCAAAAAAAAAATACGACAACAGAACACGATACAGCTTTAAAGAAAAAAAACCCCAAAATAAATACATACATTCTTCAGAAATTAGCAGCCAAGGTGGTTCCATGCCACTGGTTTTGTCAACACACACACACATATATGTTAGAAAATATGTATATATTGTTGACACTAGGGGACGAGCAGTTCTGGTTCGACAAACCCTCTTTAATGAGCGTTTGCTCGGTGAGAGATCTTCTCCTCCACCCACCCCCTCCCTCCCCCGGTCACACGAATAGTGCTTGTATTAAAAATTGTGTTGCTTTCTTTAAGAGTTACTTTTTAAAAACATGAAGTCTTGTCACCCTGGATACAGATCAAACGCTAGGAAGTGGCGTTAACTTTTAATAGCTACAAGGAGAAGGAAAATGGAGAGACCAAGCAGGTTTTTTTTTGGGAGGAGGAACGGTGAGGGTTAGAGGCCCTAAAACAAATCCCTTTATATACACAGGAATCCTAGTGCTGTCACTGAAAATAAAAGGGGCGATGCTGACACCACTTTGACCGTACCAGGACGCTGAAGGCTACGAAGGCCCTCAATTGCAGTACAGGGCATCGAGTGCCAGGCCACCTTTGGGCTGGGTCGCTTCACTTAAACCTCAGCTGCTGTAGGGATTTCCCCATTTTATTTTATTTTTTTAAAATTATTATAAAAAAAAGTGACCAGACTCGGCATCGCTGGGACAGAGACCACTGCATGTCTTAAAAAAGGAGCTTGTCAAATCTGTTTTTAATTATTATTTTTTCCCTTCTTCCCTTCGCCTCCTATCGTTAACGTTTTGGGAAGAGAGCACAGACACACGGCAGAGGGGAGGAGAAGGAAGAGAAGGGGGTGGGGGTGTGGGGTGTGAAAGGAGGGGAACAGACAGACAGACGGGACCATTTACAATAGGCTACTGTGTGGTAAAAGTGTGTCAAGCTCGAAGCCCTTGACTATTTTGAGGCTGGGGAGGCAGACCTTCTTTCTGTAAGGGGGGGTGGGGGGTTGTTCCAAGTTAAATCCGGGTTTTCTTCCAGGAAAAGAAAACTTCCAAAACAAACAGGGGGGGGGGGGGGAAATGTATATAATAAATCTGAGGTGATTGACACAAGATCATTGTAAGCGTGTTCAGACTGAAATTGAGGCCTTGCGTCCTCGATTCTCGCACAAATAAAACAGCGGGTGACTACGAGCCCTGTTCTGATATCCTCCCTGAAGGCCCCTTCGCAGTGGTCAATGTTGGCGAAGTCGCCCCATCATTGGCAAAAAATCAGCGAAGGAATCTGGGATTGGGGGAAAGAAAGAGTTCAATGTTATTAAATCATTCCCCCCCCCCCCCGCCACCCCTTTCCCACGTTTTCTCCTTTCACCCTCTGAAGGCACCAACTGGCTGCAATATACAGAAAACTCTCGTTTAAACGGCACCGGAATTCTCCATTAACTGGCAAAATTCTCCCTCCGAAAACAACACCTCAATAACCGGCACTGTTGCCGAGTCCGAGTCTCCCGCGGTGGCCGAGTTAGTCAGTGGGGGTAGTTCTCCAAACTGCCACTACTCGGCTTCTTGGCGCTATCGGAAGTCGGAACACCTCAGTAACAGGAGTCTGACTCTCCCGCGCTGCCGGTAGTCTCTTCCGATCCGCCATTTTACAGGGGTACTGTGCATCTCCCACGCTGCCGGTAGTTATTGCATTGCATTACCCTCAACTGGCAGTACTGTACTTAATCAAGCATCTTCCGCCATCCATTTAACACAACATTCTGTAGGTGAGTACCCAATTACTGTATACTGCACATTTCTTGATTTTTCTTTGTTAAAAATAGCCTCGGTAGATAACCCTCTCAGTCATCTGGAAACTGATAAACCGGCAACACGCCGGTCCCGGATAAAAAAAAGTTTCCTGTAGTTCCTACGGCACTTGGCACTCAATCCGACTGACCGATTGGGAGTCCCGATTGAGCGCGCTGGAATTAGCTTAACCACTGAAGGCACTGAAGCCGGAGATGGATCCAGTCTTGGCCCAAGAGCTTCCAATTGGGAGGGGGTTGGGGTGGCTTCACTGGCTAGCGATTAGGGGCAGGAATTTAGCCACTCACCAGGCCAGGTTGTGGCCTGCGGCACCGGCTGAGATCAGCTAACCAAGCCTGGCAGCTGGAGCAGCGTCCTTCTGGTATAGCCGAGATACTCGGCAAGTTCGTCCCATCAGCGGTGGAGCCACAGTGACGAGGAAGTCCCCGACTTCAAACAGTCTGTGCTGAAAGAGCCCATTTAAAAAAAATGTCTTTGTTCGTGGGATGTGGGCGCAGCTGGCAAGGCCAACATTTATTGCCCTCGAGAAGGTGGTGGGGAGCCGCCTTCTCGAATCGCTGCAGTCCTCGTGTACTCCCACAGTGCTGACTCTGTTGTAGCGGTTTTGTACAACCGAGTGACTTGCTAGGCCATGGCAGAGGGCAGTTAAGAGTCAACCACACATTGCTGTGGGTCTGGAGTCACATATAGGCCAGACCGGGTAAGGGTGGCAGATTTCCTTTCCTAAAGGACATTCGTTTTTACGACAATCCGATAGTTTCAAGGTCACCATTCCTGATACTAGCTTTTTAATCCAAGATTTATTTAATTAACTGAATTTAAATTCTGCCGTGGTGGGAGTTGAACTCACGAAATCCGGATTAGTCCAGGCCCCTGGATTACTAATCCAGCAACATAGCCACTATGCTACCGTGCCCCTGCCAGATCAGTTGTAGAATGACTATAACTGGCCAGTAACCTCTGGGGACGGCGACAAGGTTAACAAGTGGAAAAAACAATGTTCGGTTTCTAATCAAGATCTGGTAATCTCTACTTGAGGCGGGTGGATTTCAGGCGAGGATAGCCTTCAGGTTCCCAGCCCCGCAACCTCTACCGGAGGAGGAGGACTGCCGCAAGGTCACGGGAATACCATCACCTCCGAGATTCTCTCCAAGCTACACGCCCATCCTGACTTGGGACAGGCATCACCATTCCGTCGTCGTTGCTGAAACCATGTCTTGCAATTCCCTACTGAGCATCAGCATAAAAACTGCAGTGGGACATCGGAATTGCCAAAACAACCCAAGCTCCACCTGGTTTGCCTTCTACCACCACGGTAGCCGCTCGATACGACGATAATGGAGACGTCGACTAATCACAGCGATCAATCTCGATCGACAAGTCTACCACAGACCCAGAAATGACATGAGGAAAGCCCCCAGTGGTGGAGAGCTTTGGGAACCATAGGTTCAAAGTCACCTGTTCCTCCCGAGTGCGCCACACGTCTCAAATTACTCGGACTGGGTCCCAAAACGTTAGATTTCTTTCTAATTTGCATTTGAATGAACCGTCACTAACTGCTTCCACCGTCTCCCGAGGGAGCCCGTCCCATAGGTTGACCACTCGCTCACCGAAATATTGTTTCCACAGATTCGTTTTGAATTTACCCTGTTCAAGCGCAGGCCGTGTCCCCTGGTTCTACTGGTCTGGACACGGCGAAAGAGAGAGAGTCAATGGCCCAAGGAGAAGGCCCGCTACCACGTTCTTTGGTCGAGTAGGGATAGGGCAACAAACATAGCCTTGCCCGCATCGGCCAAATCTCAAGAATATATATAATATAAATAATATATATATATATATTTTTAATTGGCTCAGCTTGTCCTAAACCCCACCCCTGGTCAAGCAGTCCCTCCCACACCCAAACAGTTCAAGGCTCAAATACGAGGTAAGCAAAGGGCGCCAGCATCCGTAAAACTGTACTTCAGAAAAGGAAGAGCAGAGGAGAAAGCTATGGTCTGATATGTCTTGGCATCATATCGAGAGGTGCGCTCACCCACTGGAACATGAGAGGGAGGAGGAGCTTCTCAAACCAAATAGTCAAGGCACTTTATACAGAGAACATCAAAATCAGGAACGGTTTCGATAGTTTCTCCTTATTTACTCGGTTTCCAGTGGCAGAAGTGTCAGTAACCAGAGGACACAGGTTTAAGGTGATTGGCAAAAGAACCAGAGGCGATGAGGAAATATATATATATTTTTTAATAAAAACAGCGAGTTATGATGATCTGGAATGCACTGCCTGAAAGGGCGGTGGAAGCAGATTCAATCATAACTTTCAAGAGAATTGGATAAATACTTGAAAAGAAAATAATTACAGGGCTATGGGGAAGGAGCGGGGGGGGGGGGGGAAAAAAGAGTGGGACTAACTGGAGAGCTCTTTCAAAGAGCCGGCACAGGCACATTGGGCCGAATGGCCTCCTCCTGTGTTGAATCATTCTAAGACCATCACTTGACAACATCTCTTGTGTATCGAACCTACAATTTATTCCCCACATGCAAGATAGCCGCTGAGCTGGAACCACTTTCCAACAAACCAGTGGCAGTGAGGAAAGAAAACCCCATCGACCAAAGTTGGAAGTGCAAGTCAGGTACGAGAGGGTAACAGGCACTTGTGGCTTCACACCGGGGTTTGGGGGGGGGGGGGGGGGGGGTGGAGAAAGAGACAGAGAACTGCGCAGGAGCAAAAAATAAAATTGAACCCAAAACCTTCTGGAGTGTACAGCTTAGTAGCAGCACCATTCACTAGGCTGTGCAAGAACTTCCAACACAGTGCAGGAAACTCTCTTTCATCCGGCACCGACAGGACCGGCGTGGTGCCGGTTTATCAAAAAGTCCGGATTACAGAGAGGTATAGTAAAAGGGACGAGAGCCCTGTACACGGCCACAGATCCAGGCGTCCCTGTTGCTTAGCAACAGCTGCAGGAACCCCGGCCACAGACCAAGCGTCCCTGTTGCTTAGCAACAGGTGCTGGAACCCCAGTTACACGGCCACAGATCCAGGAACGGCCACTAATATGAAGTAAAACTTACCTGAACCTACTCCTGAATTTTGCCGGTTAACAGAGATTTCCAGTTATTGAGGTGCCGGTAAATCGAGAGTTTCCTGTACTAACCGATGACCCCCTCATTTTAAGGGGGTGCATGGCCCATTCACATTTTGCCACGCAGCTTAGAGGGAATGTTGTTACTAACCACACTGTAGTACTCTATTAATTTATAAGTTTAATGTTAGTACTGCAGTGTGCACCTTATTACAGAGAGTCTACAGCACAGAAACAGGCCATTCGGCCCAACTGGTCTCTGCTCCACACAAGCCTCCTCCCACCCCTCTTCATCGCACCCAATTTAAAAACCCTCTATTCCTTTCTCCTTCACTTCTAGCTTCTCCTTAAATGCATCTATGCTTAACTACATCATTTGTACAGACAAAATGCTACGCAAGATAAACGTGCTCACGGCATCAGCCTAACGAAGGAAACCAAAGAGCCACTTACCAAACTACCTGCTGGTCGAGGGACATTAGTCACTTTGCCAGATGTTCAAAGGGCATGCTGGTCTGCAACGGAAACGGGGGTGGGGAAGGAGATCATTACTGCAATAACCACCCACTCGAGGGGGCAAAACCTCGTCAATTCACAGAGAAAGAAGCAACAAAACAGCAATTTCGAATTTCAAAGTTCATGCATCGGCTAGAAACAAAACATTGAGAGCAACCAACTGACCCCCCCCCCCCCCACCAGACTCAAAGCAAGGACTGCGCGACACAAGCTCAGCATCCGGGCTTCTTGCAGCCTGCGATTACACAGCCAGTTGAATTACTTTGGTGAATTCCCCCAACAGCCCAAGTGCTCAAAGATGCAAAGCTAAAGGGCTCCAAGGTTCAAAGGCCAGTCTCTTGAGTTCAGGGACCACGCCTGGGCCAAGAGATGAACAGAGGGTACAGTAGCATGAAATAAAAACAGAAAATGCTGGAAATACTCAGGTCAGGCAGCATCTGTGGAGAGAGAAACAGAGTAAGTTGACCTGAAACGTTAACTCTGTTTCTCTCTCCACAGATGCTGCCTGACCTGCTGAGTATTTCCAGCATTTTTTATCGGCACCTAAATATCCAGAAATCTCTCTTAACCGGCAAAATTCAGGAGTAGGTTCAGGTAAGTTTTACTATATATTAGTGGCCGTGTAACCGGGGTTCCTGGATCTGTGGCCGTGTAACCGGGGTTCCTGGACCTGTGGCCGTGTAACCGGGGCTCCTGCACCTGTGGCCGTGTAACCGGGGCTCCTGCACCTGTGGCCGTGTAACCGGGGCTCCTGCACCTGTGGCCGTGTAACCGGGGCTCCTGGATCTGAGGCCGTGTAACCGGGGTTCCTGCACCTGTGGCCGTGTAACCGGGGTTTCTGGATCTGTGGCCGTGTAACCGGGGTTCCAGGATCTGTGGCCGTGTAACCGGGGTTCCCGGATCTGTGGCCGTGTAACCGGGGTTCCCGGATCTGTGGCCGTGTAACCGGGACTCCTGCACAAGTGCCGTGTAACCGGGACTCCTGCACCTGTGGCCGTGTACGGGGCTCTCGTACCTTGGTAAGTATACCCCTCTGTAATCTGGACTTTGAACAACCGGCAGCACGCCGGTCCCGTCGGTGCCGGATACAAAAAAAAAGTGTTTCCTGTACTTTGCTTTTGTACGGTAGCATAGTGGTTATGTTACTGGACTCGTAACCCAGAGGCCCGGACTAGTAACCCAGAGGCCCGGACTAGTGATCCAGAGGCACAAGTTCAAATCCCACCACTTCAGAGAATTTAAATTCAGTTAATTAAATAAATCACGGTGACCATGAAACTACTGGATTGTTACAAAAACCCATCAGGTTCACGAACATCCTTTAGGGAAGGAAATCTGCCGTCCTTACCTAGCAAGCCACTCGGTTGCACCAAACCGCTACAAGTATAACTCCCTCCCTAACGGCACTGTGGGAGTAACTTCACCACACGGACTGCAGCGGTTCAGGAAGGCGGCTCACCACCAACCTTCGCAAGGGGCAATTAAATGCCAGCGACGGATATATAAAAAGAAAAAAGTGGCTACCATTGACCCTGGGTGGTTGGGCGGAGGAACCGAGAGGAAACAGGCTGGGTTCTTTGTCCTGCTCACTGTCCAAATGAAGCCTGCTGGAAAGGGCGTGCCTGTGGACGCTGGGCGAGGAAGGAGGAACGAAATCGGGCTCGGCTGCGATGAACATTCCCTGCCATACTGGTGTCAACACGAACAAAAATGTTAGCAGCTGGGAATAAAATGGGAGTTTTAAATGAAGGGTGTTTTTTTTCCCTGGGTGCGCGAACAAACCGAGGCAGTACCAACAGTTAAAGCAGTGGGGCAGCACAGTCGAGTATTTCTGCCTTTGGTATTGCAACACTTGGGTGTGTCGGCACTAGAGGGCCACGAAGAGCTGCGTGACTGCCAAGCTTCGAGTTACTGCACAGTCCCAGGGCAGTCAAATTTACATTCGAAAACAGATCTATGCAATTGAATTCTGTTCTGAACGGCAAAAAAAAAAAAAACCGCTCTCGTGCATACCTGGGAGGGCAAACAAAAAGGACCAACTTCTGACCAATGTTCCGGCTAATTTTCTTTTGGGGTGCGAGCCCCCTTTAACAGGCTGCGCAGCCCGTTCAAATTACCCGCGGGTTCTCCATTAAAAAGCCGCTGAGCGGCCTGCGCAGGACCTCCAGACCGTTGTGCTGCTCGACAAGAACATTGCTTGTGACCCCCCCCCTCGTGCCACTTTTTTTGCGTACTAAAAATATTCCCCCGCGGTTAGGGGAGCAGCGAGCGGGCTACAATCGGCTGCAGGCTAGGGAGAAGGAGGTTTTAAAAAAAAGTTAGCACGCCCACTCCTTGCTGGACAGGCTCGAAGCTTGGCAGCGCTGGCTCCCACTGTCCAATAGCCTGCCAGCACTCATGGTCTCGGCTTACCGCCAGAGAGCAGCAAGCACTGATGACACAGCAGCCCAGCACGAGTCAAGATTAGGAGGAGGAAGACGACGACAAAAATAAGCAGCCCTTTGAACTACACTAAAAATCACTGGGCGTTACAGTTGGTTGGTTTTAGGGACTTTAGCAGCTCTCTGGTCCCCGAGATTCTACAGAGCACGTAGCAGTGAAAGAAACACAGCTTCCTCGAGACATGCAAGGTTGGAAAGGCCAGTGTTTACTGCCGGTCACTGGTTGCACTGAAAAGATGGTGGCGGCGGTGAACAATGTTCCCTGTAATTTTTTGGGGGGCAGCCCATTCAAAATACCACGCTTGCGCGGCTTTTCTACTTAAATGAAGGCAAGCCGGCCGCGCGGGACCTTCAGAGCGCTGTGCAGCTTAAAGGGAACAATGGGTCAGGGGTCTCAGCGGCTTGTTAAACCACTTCAGAGGGTCGTTACGTGTCAAGCACATTGGCCTGGGACTGGAGGCTCGTATAGGCCAGGCCGGGTAAGGACAGCGGGCTCCCTTCCCTAAAAAAGGACATTAGCGAACCAGTTGGGTTTGAGGTCAATCCAACAGCTCCACCGTCACTTTTACTGATGCCAACGGTTTTAGTTCTCAATTTTAATATGAACTGAATTCAAATGGTCGAACTGCCGCGGTGGGATCCGAACTCCTCTTGGATTATGAATCCAGACTGTGCCGTGTCGCTTTCGCCAGACTCGCGCGCCGTTCCCAATCTTAAGATACAGCACTGGCACACAAGTGTCAGAAAGCAGCAATGTTCCCTGCAAGCTGTGCTTTGCGATGCCGGTTTCTTTTACCGCGCGAGCCCTTTAAATTTCCCCTCGCAGGCCCGGTATTCACAATGGAGATGCCGGTGAGCAGCCTGTGCGGGACCTTTCTCATTATTGTGCGGCTGCGTAGCTCAGAGGGAACATTGGAAAGATCATCTCTCAATCCCCTTCGCTCCCCCCCTCACTCCCAAGTCAGTCAATTATGATAGAAATCAGCAAGAGGGCTGGGAAAACACAAGAGGGCTGGGAAAACACAAGAGGATGTGACAAACTGGTACCTGTGACGCTGAAATGCGCGAAGCGTCTTGCCGCGCTGTAAGATCAGAGGAAGAAACATTGGCGGGAGCACCTCGATGTAACCTCATGCTGACTTTCCGCTCCCTCTCAGCTCGGGAGATGGGTCTCGGTGAGGTATTTGCTGCAACAACACAAAGACGACACACCTTGTTGAATCGAGTTTTGTCGCACAGGAAAGGCTGGTTTGCCGTTTGTAACCAGGCCGGGGGGTTTCCCCAATTGGAGCGCTCTGCTCGGCTCCGCACAGCAGTGCAGGCCAGGCTGCTTCTTCAGGGCCAGACCTGCACTGTGAGTGCGGAGCCAAGATACAACTAAACCACTTGACAATAGAGTACACACACACACCTCGGTGGCTTTTCAAACCACAGGAATGCTCAGCTCCAGGACTCTCTCAGTATTGAGCCTTTCACGTTTACCTTCAACTCCTTGAAAAAGTTACATCAATGGACTTTGCTGTCCTTTCCTCCTGACGGTGTCGAGTTCTGCCAGACTGCCATTTCACAAGCACTCGTCCCTGCTATTATACTGGCCATTTTTTTTATTTTTATAGAATTATAGAAATTTACGGCTCAGGAGGCGGCCATTCGGCCCATCGTGTCTGTGCCGGCCGAAAAAGAGCAATCCAGCCTAATCCCACTTTCCAGCTCTTGGTCCGTGGCCCTGTGGGTTACGGCACTTCAAGTGCATATCCAAGTACTTTTTAAATGCGATGAGAGTTTCTGCCTCTACCACGCTTTCAGGCAGTGAGTTCCAGACCCCCACCACCCTCTGGGTGAAAAAAGTTCTGCTCAACTCCCCTCTAATCCAATTACGTTAAATCCACGCCCCCTGGTTATTGACCTCTCTGCTAAGGGAAACAGATCTTTTTAGCTGGGATTCTCGACAGTGGGGGTGGGGGTCCCGAAACAGCCTAGTGTACGATGGAGGGAAATCTCTGGTTTCTAATCCCGTCCTCGCCAGACAACTCACTCACGCACTTTTCCACCCTCCTGCCCACAGAATCTCGGTGGCTGGCTATCAGGATCAGCAACAAGAACCCTGGCCAATCTCGCCCCTCCCTAGTCCAGGGTACTGGAGGAAGCTGTAACGTGTCTACTGCTCCGCTGGCTGAGTTTAGATAACTCCGCGCAGAGCGAGGACGCAACTCGGGATTGAGAAACAAAAATCGTAACGGAAGGGGCCAGGTACACGGCACTTTTCATGATGGAAACCTCGGGGGCGCAAGAAGGCACAACTTTTTTTAAAAAAGGAGCTGTAGTTTTCGCGGAAGAGATTTCAAGTTTAATTTTAAAGAGCTATTGCTGGAATGCTTACCCACGACAGTTTCCAGCTACGCAATGAACCATTAGGGTACTGTGGTCGCACTAAATGCGCAATAGGACAGCCCAGCTGTTTGGGAGTACCGATTCCAAAATTAGATTCTTGGGAGAGAGGAGGAGGAACAAACTCGCATTTATAGGACACATTTCACACCCTCAGGACCTCCCCCAGCACTTCAGTCAATGGAGTATTTTGAAGTGTTGTCACGATTGTTGCGTAGGCAAACACAGATGCAAATTTGCAAGCAGCAAGCTCCCACAATAACGTTTCCTACATTACAACAAGGACGACACTTCAAAATACTTCACTGGCTGTAGAGCACTTTGGGATGTCCAGAGACTGTTAAAGGCGCTATATAAAGGCAAGTCATTCTTTCATAAAAAGCAAGAAATGACCAGTTAGTCTTTCTTGGTGATGAACACTGAGCGATAAATATTGGCTTGAACACGGGAGAACTTTCCTGCTCTTTGAATAGTCATGGGATCTTCCAAATCTACCTGAACCGGGGAGGAGGTGCGCCTCCCCTTGGTTGATCCGTATGCCCGATATGAGACTCCTGAAACAAGCGCTCTACTCGGAGCTCCGACACAGCAAGAGAGCCCCAGGTGGGTAGAGGAAACGTTTCAAGGACACCCTCAAAGCCTCCTTGAAAAAGTGCAACATCCTCACCGACACCTGGGAATCCCTGGCCCAAGACCGCACAAAGTGGAGGAGAAGCATCTGGGAAGGCGCCGAACACCTCGAGTCTCTTCGCCGGGAGCAAGCGGAAGCCAAGTGCAGGCAGCGCACGTCAACCCAAGCACCCCACCCACCCGCCCCTTCAACCACCGTCTGCCCCACCTGTGACAGAGACTGTAGGTCCCACATTGGACTCATCAGTCACCTGAGAACTCATTTTTAATGTGGAAGCAAGTCATCCTCGGTTCCGAGGGACTGCCTAAGAGGAGGAAGATCAGAAAGACCATTCAGCACTGCACTGAAGTGTCAGTCTAGATTATGTGCTCAAGGTTATCATATAGCCGAACATTTGTTGTCAGGGAATTACTAGGATTCTATAATTAAGGATCGAGTGGCCGACCACCTTGAAAATTCTCAGCTGATCAGAGAGCCAGCATGGGTTTGTAAAGGACATGCCTAGCGAACCTGATTGAATTTTTTGAAGAGGTGATTGAAGTAGGAAGAACAAGGAGAGGCAATATTAACTAAAGGGGGTGCATGAACAGAGACCGGGGGGGGGTATATGTGCACACGTTGTTGAAGGTAGCAGGGCAGGTTGAGAAAGTGGTTAAAAAAGCTTACGGGATTCCTGGGCTTCATAAATAGAGGCATAGAGTATAAAAGCGTGGAAATTATGATGAACCTTTATAAAACACTGGTCCGGCCTCAACTGGAGTATTGTGTCCAATTCTGGGCACCGCACTTTAGGAAGGATGTGAAGACCTTAGAGAGGGTGCAGAAAAGATTTATGAGAATGATTCCAGGGATGAGGGACTTCAGTTACGTGGATAGACTGGAGAAGCTGGGGTTGTTCTCCTTGGAGCAGAGAAGGTTGAGAGGAGATCTGATAGAGGTGTTCAAAATCATGAGGGGTCTGGGCAGAGTAGATAGAGAGAAACTGTTCCCATTGGCGGAAGGGTCGAGAACCAGAGGACACAGTTTTAAGGTGATTGGCAGAAGAACCAAAGGCGACATGAGGCAAAATGAGTGGTTAGGATCTGGAATGCACTGCCTGAAAGGGTGGTGGAGGCAGATTCAATCGTGGCTTTCAAAAGGAAGTTGGATAAGTACCTGAAGGAAAGAATTTGCAGGGCTACGGGGAAAGGGCGGGGGAGTGGGACTAGCTGAAGTGCTTTGCAGAGAGCCGGCACGGGCTCGACGGGCCAAATGGCTGCCTCCTGTGCTGTAACCGTTCTATGATTCTAAGTAGTCGATAGGGGAATGTCTATGGATGTATTTATATGGACTTCCAGAAGACATTCGCTAAAGTCCCACATAAAAAAGTCTGTTTTGGAATTGAGGGCAAATTATTGACCTGGTTAGGAAATTGGCTGAGCGGCAGGAGACAGAGAGTAGGGATAATGGGCAGGTACGCTAATTGGCAGGATGTGACTAGTGGCACCCCTCAGGGATCTGTGTTGGAGCCTCAACTATTCACTGTATTTAAAAATGACTTAAATGACGAGATCAGAGAGCCACATATCCAAGTTTGCCGATGACACGAAGATAGGCGGCATTGTAAGCAATGTAGATGGAAGCATAAAATTACAGCGATGTTGATAGATTCAGTGAATGGGCAAAACTGTGGCAAATGGATTGCAATATAGGCAAGTAAGGTCATCCACTTTGGATCTAAAAAGGACAGAGTACTTTATAAATGGTGAAAAGCTAGAAGCGGTGGAGGTCCAGAGAGACTTAAGAGGTCCATGTACATTGATCATTAAAATGTCATGGACAGGTACAAAAAATAAATCAAAAAGGCTAATGGGATGCTGGTCTTTATATCTAGATGATTAGAATACAAGGGGTGAGAAGTTATGCTGCAGCTATACAAAGTTAGACCACACCTGGGAATATTGTGAGCAGTTCTGGGCATCACATCTTGGGTAGCACATATTGATTGGCCTTGGAGGGAGTGCAGCGTAGGTTTACCAGAATGATGCCTGAACTCCAGGGGTTAAATTAGGAGAGATTACACAAACTAGGGTTGTATTCCCTGGAATTTAGACTAAGGGCGATTTGGTCGAAGTTTAAGCTATTAAGTGGAACAGACAGGGTAGATAGAGAGAAACTATTTCCGCTGGTTGGGGAGTCTAGGACGAGGGGGCAGCTAAACATTAGAGCCAGGCCTTTCAGGAGTGAAATTAGGAAACACTTCGACACACAAAGGGTGGTAGAAGTTTGGAACTCTCTTCCGCAAACGGCAATTGATGCTGGATCAATTGTTAATTTTAAATCGAGATCGATAGATTTTTTAGGTATTAAGGGATATGGGGCAAAGGCGGGTATATGGAGTCAGGTCACAGATCAGCCATGATCTCACTGAATGACAGAGCAGGCTCGAGGGGCTGAATGGTCTCCTCCTGCTCCCGTGTTCCCAAGTCGCCAGGGTGGGGCTTGAACCCACAGCCTACAGAGCTACCACGAGAGTGCTTTCAACAGAGCCAAGCTAAGAAACACATTATGCTTTGAGATAATTCAACAGATTGTTTTTGGGGTCTGAATATCTAAAGCTGCGAATTGCTTTACAGCATTAGCCGGCCACAGTGCAATAGAAACATAGAAGATAGGAGGAGTAGGCCATTCGGCCCCTCGAGCCTGCTCCGCCATTCAATGCGAATGGAGAGAGAATACTGACCAGACTGCTGTGCTCGAGACGCCTGGGAAGGCAGCACTGCATCTTGTCCGTTCCGTAACCGGTTGCCAACTGCACCGGCTACCGTTCCGGGAGGGAGGACTCGCGTTGCCGAACTGCGGGTCTGCACCACACGCTCTTCCCGTTCATGCTCTCGGCGCTCCCGCTCACTTTCCTCTGGGGTCCGACCTGCGCCCTGAAAATCAGGAAAAGATCATCGGCTCATATTGAATGATGCAGCAATGCATTTTGGTGCGTGTGGGGTGTAGCGGAAGAAGGGCGAGAAGCAAACAGTTTCAGAAATGGAGGGGAGAGAGAGAGTGTGTGTGGGGGGGAGGAGAGAGAGAGAGAGAGAGAGAGAGAGAGAGAGAGAGTGTGGGGGGGAGAGAGAGAGAGAGAGAGAGAGTGGGGGGGGAGAGAGAGAGCACGCGCGTGGGGGGGGGGGGGGGGGAGAGGGGGGGGAAGAGAGAGCGCGGGGGGAGAGAGAGAGAGAGAGCGCGGGGGGGGAGAGAGAGAGAGAGAGCGAGCGAGGGGGGAGAGAGAGCGAGCGAGGGGGGAGAGAGAGCGAGCGAGGGGGGAGAGAGAGCGAGCGAGGGGGGAGAGAGAGCGAGCGAGGGGGGAGAGAGAGAGAGCGAGGGGGGAGAGAGAGAGAGCGAGGGGGGAGAGAGAGAGAGAGAGCGAGGGGGGAGAGAGAGAGAGCGAGGGGGGAGAGAGAGAGAGAGAGCGAGGGGGGAGAGAGAGAGAGAGCGAGGGGGGAGAGAGAGAGAGAGCGCGAGGGGGGAGAGAGAGAGAGCGCGCGAGGGGGGGAGAGAGAGAGAGAGCGAGGGGGGAGAGAGAGAGAGCGAGGGGGGAGAGAGAGAGCGAGGGGGAGAGAGAGAGAGAGAGCGAGGGGGGAGAGAGAGAGAGAGCGAGGGGGGAGAGAGAGAGAGAGCGAGGGGGGAGAGAGAGAGAGAGCGAGGGGGGAGAGAGAGAGAGAGAGCGAGGGGGGAGAGAGAGAGAGCGAGGGGGGAGAGAGAGAGAGCGAGGGGGGAGAGAGAGAGAGAGCGAGGGGGGAGAGAGAGAGCACGCGCGTGGGGGGGGGGAGAGGGGGGGAAGAGAGAGCGCGGGGGGAGAGAGAGAGAGCGAGCGAGGGGGGAGAGAGAGAGAGCGAGGGGGGAGAGAGAGAGAGAGCGAGGGGGGAGAGAGAGAGAGCGAGGGGGGAGAGAGAGAGAGCGCGAGGGGGGAGAGAGAGAGAGCGCGAGGGGGGAGAGAGAGAGAGAGAGAGCGAGGGGGGAGAGAGAGAGAGAGAGAGCGAGGGGGGAGAGAGAGAGAGAGCGAGGGGGGAGAGAGAGAGAGCGAGGGGGGAGAGAGAGCGAGGGGGGAGAGAGAGAGAGCGCGAGGGGGGAGAGAGAGAGAGCGCGAGGGGGGAGAGAGAGAGAGAGAGAGCGAGGGGGGAGAGAGAGAGAGAGAGAGCGAGGGGGGAGAGAGAGAGAGAGCGAGGGGGGAGAGAGAGAGAGCGAGGGGGGAGAGAGAGAGAGCGAGGGGGGAGAGAGAGAGAGAGCGAGGGGGGAGAGAGAGAGAGAGCGAGGGGGGAGAGAGAGAGAGAGCGAGGGGGGAGAGAGAGAGAGAGCGAGGGGGGAGAGAGAGAGAGAGCGAGGGGGGAGAGAGAGAGCGAGGGGGGAGAGAGAGAGAGCGAGGGGGGAGAGAGAGCGAGCGAGAGCGAGCGAGGGGGGAGAGAGAGAGAGCGAGGGGGGAGAGAGAGAGAGAGCGAGGGGGGAGAGAGAGAGAGCGAGGGGGAGAGAGAGAGAGCGAGGGGGGAGAGAGAGAGAGCGAGGGGGGAGAGAGAGAGAGCGAGGGGGGAGAGAGAGAGCGAGGGGGGAGAGAGAGAGAGCGAGGGGGGAGAGAGAGAGAGCGAGGGGGGAGAGAGAGAGAGAGCGAGGGGGGAGAGAGAGAGCGAGGGGGGAGAGAGAGAGCGAGGGGGGAGAGAGAGAGCGAGGGGGGAGAGAGAGAGCGAGGGGGAGAGAGAGAGCGAGGGGGAGAGAGAGAGAGAGAGAGCGAGGGGGGAGAGAGAGAGAGAGCGAGGGGGGAGAGAGAGCGAGGGGGAGAGAGAGAGAGCGAGGGGGGAGAGAGAGAGAGCGAGGGGGGAGAGAGAGAGAGAGCGAGGGGGGAGAGAGAGAGAGAGAGAGCGAGGGGGGAGAGAGAGAGAGAGAGAGCGAGGGGGGAGAGAGAGAGAGAGAGCGAGGGGGGAGAGAGAGAGAGCGAGGGGGGAGAGAGAGAGAGAGCGAGGGGGGAGAGAGAGAGCGAGGGGGGAGAGAGAGAGCGAGGGGGGAGAGAGAGAGAGCGAGGGGGGAGAGAGAGAGAGCGAGGGGGGAGAGAGAGAGAGCGAGGGGGAGAGAGAGAGAGCGAGGGGGGAGAGAGAGAGAGCGAGGGGGGAGAGAGAGAGAGCGAGGGGGGAGAGAGAGAGAGCGAGGGGGGAGAGAGAGAGAGCGAGGGGGGAGAGAGAGAGAGCGAGGGGGGAGAGAGAGAGAGCGAGGGGGGAGAGAGAGAGAGCGAGGGGGGAGAGAGAGAGAGCGAGGGGGGAGAGAGAGAGAGCGAGGGGGGAGAGAGAGAGAGCGAGGGGGGAGAGAGAGAGAGCGAGGGGGGAGAGAGAGAGAGCGAGGGGGGAGAGAGAGAGAGCGAGGGGGGAGAGAGAGAGAGCGAGGGGGGAGAGAGAGAGAGCGAGGGGGGAGAGAGAGAGAGCGAGGGGGGAGAGAGAGAGAGCGAGGGGGGAGAGAGAGAGAGCGAGGGGGGAGAGAGAGAGAGCGAGGGGGGAGAGAGAGAGAGCGAGGGGGGAGAGAGAGAGAGCGAGGGGGGAGAGAGAGAGAGCGAGGGGGGAGAGAGAGAGAGCGAGGGGGGAGAGAGAGAGAGCGAGGGGGGAGAGAGAGAGAGCGAGGGGGGAGAGAGAGAGAGCGAGGGGGGAGAGAGAGAGCGCGAGGGGGGAGAGAGAGAGCGCGAGGGGGGAGAGAGAGAGCGCGAGGGGGGAGAGAGAGAGAGCGAGGGGGGAGAGAGAGAGAGCGAGGGGGAGAGAGAGAGAGCGAGGGGGGAGAGAGAGAGAGCGAGGGGGGAGAGAGAGAGAGCGAGGGGGGAGAGAGAGAGAGCGAGGGGGGAGAGAGAGAGAGCGAGGGGGGAGAGAGAGCGAGCGAGGGGGAGAGAGAGCGAGCGAGGGGGGAGAGAGAGCGAGCGAGGGGGGAGAGAGAGCGAGCGAGGGGGAGAGAGAGAGAGCGAGGGGGGAGAGAGAGAGAGCGAGGGGGGGAGAGAGAGAGAGCGAGGGGGGAGAGAGAGAGAGCGAGGGGGGAGAGAGAGAGAGCGAGGGGGGAGAGAGAGAGAGCGAGGGGGGAGAGAGAGAGAGCGAGGGGGGAGAGAGAGAGAGCGAGGGGGGAGAGAGAGAGAGCGAGGGGGGAGAGAGAGAGAGCGAGGGGGGAGAGAGAGAGAGCGAGGGGGGAGAGAGAGAGAGCGAGGGGGGAGAGAGAGAGAGCGAGGGGGAGAGAGAGAGAGAGCGAGGGGGGAGAGAGAGAGAGAGCGAGGGGGGAGAGAGAGAGAGAGCGAGGGGGGAGAGAGAGAGAGAGCGAGGGGGAGAGAGAGAGAGAGCGAGGGGGGAGAGAGAGAGAGAGCGAGGGGGGAGAGAGAGAGAGAGCGAGGGGGAGAGAGAGAGAGAGCGAGGGGGGAGAGAGAGAGAGAGCGAGGGGGGAGAGAGAGAGAGAGCGAGGGGGGAGAGAGAGAGAGAGCGAGGGGGGAGAGAGAGAGAGAGCGAGGGGGGAGAGAGAGAGAGAGCGAGGGGGGAGAGAGAGAGAGAGCGAGGGGGGAGAGAGAGAGAGAGCGAGGGGGGAGAGAGAGAGAGAGCGAGGGGGGAGAGAGAGAGAGAGCGAGGGGGGAGAGAGAGAGAGAGCGAGGGGGGAGAGAGAGAGAGAGCGAGGGGGGGAGAGAGAGAGAGCGAGGGGGGAGAGAGAGAGAGCGAGGGGGGAGAGAGAGAGAGCGAGGGGGGAGAGAGAGAGAGCGAGGGGGGAGAGAGAGAGAGCGAGGGGGGAGAGAGAGAGAGCGAGGGGGGAGAGAGAGAGAGCGAGGGGGGAGAGAGAGAGAGCGAGGGGGGAGAGAGAGAGAGCGAGGGGGGAGAGAGAGAGCGAGGGGGGAGAGAGAGAGAGCGAGGGGGAGAGAGAGAGAGCGAGGGGGGAGAGAGAGAGCGAGGGGGGAGAGAGAGAGAGCGAGGGGGGAGAGAGAGAGAGCGAGGGGGGAGAGAGAGAGAGCGAGGGGGGAGAGAGAGAGAGCGAGGGGGGAGAGAGAGAGCGAGGGGGGAGAGAGAGAGAGCGAGGGGGGAGAGAGAGAGAGCGAGGGGGGAGAGAGAGAGAGCGAGGGGGAGAGAGAGAGAGCGAGGGGGGAGAGAGAGAGAGCGAGGGGGGAGAGAGAGAGAGCGAGGGGGGAGAGAGAGAGAGCGAGGGGGGAGAGAGAGAGCGAGGGGGGAGAGAGAGAGCGAGGGGGAGAGAGCGAGCGAGGGGGAGAGAGCGAGCGAGGGGGAGAGAGCGAGCGAGGGGGAGAGAGAGAGAGCGAGGGGGGAGAGAGAGAGAGCGAGGGGGAGAGAGAGAGAGCGAGGGGGGAGAGAGAGAGAGAGAGCGAGGGGGGGAGAGAGAGCGAGGGGGGGAGAGAGAGAGCGAGGGGGGGAGAGAGAGAGCGCGAGGGGGGAGAGAGAGAGCGCGAGGGGGGAGGAGAGAGAGAGAGAGAGAGAGAGAGAGGGGGGGAGGAGAGAGAGAGAGAGAGAGAGAGAGCGCGCGAGCGGGGGGAGAGAGAGAGAGAGAGAGAGAGCGAGCGGGGGGGGGGGGAGAGAGAGCACGCGGGGGGAGAGAGAGCACAAGAGAGAGCGGGGAGAGAGAGAGAGAGAGAGCGCGAGAGCGAGCGAGGGGGGGGAGAGAGAGAGAGCGAGCGCGAGGAGAGAAATAGCGAGAGCGAGCACGAGAGAGAGAGCGAGCGAGCGAGCGGGGGGGAAGAGAGAGAGAGAGAGAGAGAGAGAGAGAGAGAGAGAGAGAGAGGGGGGGAGGGGGAGGGGGGAGAGCGAGCACACACACACACACGCCAATTCCAGCTCTGACAGCAATTCCCAGCAGTTTCATTGATGAACAGGTTTCAAATCAATTAAAACTCTTTACTAAAGAGCCAAAGCAACCCACCGTTAATTCACTGTAAAAGATTCCACCCAAAACATTGACCATTCCTTGCTTCTAGATGCTGACTGCCAACTATACATATCCCCAAACATTCTCCCGTGTCCTGTGCTAGTCTCCAGTGAGGAGCCGCGCGGACTGAGCACTTCCAACACCAACCACGTGTGGCTTCAACCAGTGAAGGGCAAGGCTCGCAGTGGGAGCATCTCTCTGGGAAATATAAAGACGACACAAGTAATACTGGCACTGTCGGCCAAGACTAGGGGCAAGCTAATGTTCAAAAGCTGTGTCACATTTGTTTGGGGGGGGGGGGTGGAGGGAAAGAGACAGTTGACCGAGGTGCACAGGGTGCCATCACTTGAAGGGAAAGCCATTTGACAATCAATCAATCACCCACGAGGTTTCGACAACTCCTCTGCACAACGAGTAGCAGGAGCTGAAGAATTTCATGCTGCAATTACTCGTGTGACTCGCCGACTCAAAAACAAACTAAAAATAAGAGACACAAATTGGTGGCGGGTGACTAACGCGAGCGAGCTTCTCTTTCCTGGTGGTCGCGACGCTCCTTTTGGATCTCGCTGACTGGGCCCCAAATATAAAGATGGATTTTAACGTATTAATGCGCGAGGAGATCGCTAACCCCCCCCCCACCCATTTAAGTACATATATATGTTTTTTTGCTTTGAAGTGACAGCATTTTTCAGTTTTGTTTATATAACCATCACTTCAAAAAAAAAAAATGATTCTCCTGTTAAAGAAAGGCTTGCATTTATGTAGCGCCTTTCACGGCCTCGGGGATCTCCAAAAGCGATTTACAGTGCAGCCAATTTGCGCACAGCAAGGTCCCACAAACAGCAATGTGATAATGAGCAGATAATTTTGGAAAAAGTGATGTTGATCAAGGGATTAAGTATTGGCCAGGACACCGTCGAGAGAACTACCCTGCTGTTCAGACCAGGCCTCGGTTTACTATCTCATCCAAAAGATGGCACCTCAGACAGTGCAGCGCGCCCTCGGCCTGGATTTTGCGCTCCAGCCCCTTGGAGTAGGAGTTGAACCCAAAACCAGACTCGGGAGGAGAGAGCGCGCCGCTACCCACTGAGCACCGGCTACAAACGGCTAAGCACTTTGAGACAGATGCCTGGAGGATGCGATAACCGCTATATACAGGAAACTCTTTTTATCCGGCACCGACGTACTGCCAGTTGATCAAAAAGTCCGGATTACAGAGAGGTATACTTACTAAAGGTACGAGAGCCCCGTACACGGCCACAGATCCAGGCGTCCCTGTTGCATGGCAACAAGCGCAGGAACCTCGGTTACACAGCCACAGATCCAGGCGTCTCTGTTGCATGGCAACAGGTGCAGGAACCCCGGTTACACGGCCACAGATCCAGGAACCCCGGTTACACGGCCACTAATATATGAAGTAAAAACTTACCTGAACCTACTCCTGAATTTTGCCGGTTAAGAGAGATTTCCGGTTATTTAGGTGCCGGTAAAAAAAAAAGTTTCCTGTAATTGTACTTCCTCTCTCGGTATTTCTACACGAGTTGCCACAGCTCAAAGTAACCGTGTTGTGCATGAAATGCTTTGAGGCGTCTTGGTAAAGGGGATGAGGCACAATTTTAAAAAAAAGTAGGCTTTCCTTGCGATTAAAATCCAAGTGATACATTTTTAGAAAGACCAATGTGTTTTTTTTTTTTTAAAACCCCATTTCCAGCACCGAGTTTACATGCTTAATGCGCCAGCACTTACAAACTTCAGCATGTTCCAATCGAAGACGTAGTCGTAAGAGAAGCCCTGTCGGTGGAATAGATTCCGGAAAAGCTGGCGCAGGTACGAGTAATCGGGCTTGTCATCAAAACGCAAAGAGCGACAGAAGTTCAGGTAGGTAGAAAACTCAGCTGAGGGGGGGAGGAAAGGAAACAAAAAATTAGGATCACAGCAATATCAAAACAGACCCAAATGAGCTGAGAAAAACTGGGAAGGCCCGGGGTCAGTGACAAACTCTTGGTGAGACAAGCAATAATATTCAGAAAGGGGTGGGGGGGGGGCGGACGGAGAGAAACAGAAGATGCACAACAGACTTGGTTCACAACCTGTAAAATTCTCTCCCCACCGCCGTATAGCAATCCGACTTCAAATGAAAAGCCAAACGGTGAAAAGGAAAGGCAGGCGCAGCCAGCAATACTCCTTTAAGCTGCGCGGCGCTCTCTGCTCCCGCGCAGCCAGCTCACCAGCTTTTAAATAGGAATGTGCGATATTTTGAATACGGCCCCATAAAGAGGTGGTGCACCCCAGCCACCCCCCGCAAAAAAAAAAAGTTAAGGAAACACTGGACGTCAGGATGGGCAAAGCTCACACACTTGAGTACTCAAAACAATGGGATGTTTGGTATGAAAGTACAAGAACCACCATCTGCCTCAGCCAGTGGTAGGGAAATTATTGGAAAAAATTCTGAGGGACGGAATTAGTCTCCAGTTGGAGAGGCAAGGATTAATTAGGGATAGCCAGCATGGCTTTGTCAAAGGAAGATCGTGTCTGACCAATTTGATTGAATTTTTTGAGGGGGCGACTAGGTGTGTGGATGTGGTTTACATGGATTTCAGTAAGGCTTTTGATAAAGTCCCGCATAGGAGACTGGTCAGGAAGGTAAGAGCCCATGGGATCCAGGGTGCCTTGGCACATTGGATCCAAAACTGGCTTAGTGGCAGAAGGCAGAGGGTGATGGTGGAAGGTTGTTTTTGTGACTGGAAGCCTGTGTCCAGTGGGGTACTGCAGGGCTCGGTGCTGGGTCCCTTGCGGTTTGTGGTCTACATTAATGATTTGGATGTGAATGTAAAAGGTATGATCAGTAAGTTCGCAGATGACACAAAAATTGGTGGGGTGGTAAATAGCGAGGAGAGAAGCCTCAGGCTACAGGACGATATAGATGGGTTGGTCAGATGGGCGGAACAGTGGCAAATGGAATTTAACCCTGAAAAGTGTGAGGTGATGCATTTTGGACGGACTAAGGAGGCAAGGGAATACACAATGAATGGTAAGACCCTAGGAAAGACAGAGGATCAGAGGGACCTTGGTGTGCATGTACATAGATCCCTGAAGGCAGCAGGACAGATAGATAAGGTGGTTAAAAAGGCATATGGGATACTTATATTCTATGCCTCGGCTAATGAAGGCAAGAGCAGGGAGGTTATGATGTAGCTGTACAAAACGCTGGTAAGGCCACAGCTGGAGTACTGTGTGCAGTTCTGGTCGCCACACTATAGAAAGGATGTGATTGCTTTGGAGAGGGTGCAGAGGAGATTTACCAGGATGTTACCTGGGCTGGAGCGCTTCAGCTATGAAGAAAGACTGGACAGGCTGGGGTTGTTTTCCTTGGAGCAGAGAAGGCTGAGGGGGGACCTGATTGAGGTGTACAAAATTATGAGGGGCATAGATAGGGTAGATAGAAAGGAACTTTTCCCCTTTGTAGAGGGGTCAATAACCAGGGGGTATAGATTCAAGGTAAGGGACAGGAGGTTTAGAGGGGATTTGAGGAAAAACTTTTTCACCCAGAGGGTGGTTGGAATCTGGAACTCTGCCTGAAAGGGTGGTAGGGGCAGGAACCCTCACAACATTCAAGAAGCATTTGGATGAGCACTTGAAATGCCATAGCATACAAGGCTACGGACCAAATGCTGGAAAATGGGATTAGATTAGACAGGGCTTGATGGCCGGCGCGGACGCGATGGGACGAAGGGCCTCTTTCTGTGCTGTATAACTATGACTCTAACCGTCGTACGTTGGTCAGGGGTTTTATGTCAGCTCAGCAACAGTTGGGAATCTGAACAGGGAGTTGTACGCAACTTAGTCGCATGATCCGAAACTAAATGAGGAGCTCCAGTTAGCAGCGCTAGTGAGAAGGCATCATCGGGTCACTGTGCCTCGTGCTTGGCAACATTATGCTAGGTTAAAAATGATGCCCGCTTCCTTACAACCAGCGTGGCATCAACTCATTTGACAGGCTGCCAGACTCAAAACTGGTGACGCGGCAAGTTCTCTGCCATCGCGGACCCGTCTGTCAAACAACTCAGCACGGCAGCGAAAACCGTAACTGGCTGATTTCTGTGTCAATAGTGAGCCAATGAAAAGTAGAACAAGTAGACTTTGGGGCATGATTTGGAGGTGCGGAGCAGCGCGGGGGGGATTACAGGGGCCAGTGGTGAAGTACATAGGTGCATCACTGTATCCTTTCTCCTAAAGGAAAATTCCAATGTGCGCGCGCTAACACAAGAGGCTCATGTGGGTATGTGCACATTGGATGGCGTTGTAGTAAGCTAAAAGGGTCCATTCCCCCCCATTTGTGTCGGGTTCGGTGACGTCAGCTGCAGCAGCAATGCGAGTGTGTGCGTATATTAAGTATAAAAATGGAGAATGCATGGTGGCGCACTAGTGGCCTCAGGGTGGAGGAGGAGGAGGGAGGAAAGGAAAAGGAAGGAAATGTCAGGGTTTCTGCTCGTGATCGCGATCCAGTGACCCTGCTGCAAAACGCACACGGTGACAGGACGAGGACACGACTGGGCTGGGCTGCGAGGTCTTCCGCGATTGAACAGCCTCACCTCGCGTTATGAAGGGCAGCCACTTGGGCATGGTATTGGAGGGACGCCAATACCCACCGGTCTATGCCCAGAGAGCCTGTGACTTCAGGAGTGGGGAAGGGTGCGAGTAAAGTAATCAGTATAGATTTTAAACTGGGTGCCCCTTATTACATTATGAAACAGCGACGACGACGACTTCAAAACAGGAACCCGGGGGGGGGGGGGGGACACTCACACGGATAGCTCTTGCACAATACTTCGATCGGAGTCGACATCTTTTTCTCGCTGATGCGCTCGTACTTCTGCCGTTTTGTGGCTGCTTTGAGTCCCTGCCATGGCAACGAGCCCAAGTTAAAATACATCAGGACGTAGCCCAGTGACTCCAGGTCATCACGGCGACTTTGTTCTGTGGAGATTTTAATTTATTTAAAAAAGTCAGGAGCCAAGATTTACATGGAATAACGAGCAGTGGCATGAAGGAATTAGTTCTAAATTCACTACCCAATGTTCGGCAAAAAGTCTCTCTCAACTTCCCACATCAAACATTTCTACAGTATTCTCCTCCTCGTGCTTACGGCATAAAATTTGGAGCAAGACCAATCAAGTTGGCCTGCCCCTTCCTCAGGCCATGCATGCCATCAATCGTGGACTCCTTCCCTTATCCCCGCACCCCCCCACCCAAGATATCCATTCTCTCCCGACATCTTTTCCGATGCATTAATCTCTCTGGAACCCCCACATCCCCTTTCTCGGTAGGTACTACAGCGGGTCATAGCGACCCTCTTGCTCACCGATGCCCAGATGGGTGTTGATGGAGGCATACCGCGCCGTGCCGGTCAGGTTCTTGTTTTCCCGGTACGGGATGTGTTGGTGAGTCCGTGCGTCGCGGGTACTTCTTGGCCAGGCCAAAGTCAATGATATAAACCAGGTTGCCCTTCTTGCCCAAGCCCATGAGGAAGTTGTCTGGTTTAACGTCACGGTGGATAAAGTTTTTGGAATGAATGTACTCAATTCGACTGATCTGGAAAAAAACATTAAAGCGTCAACACACAGAATCACAAATCGGGGGTTCAGTAATCTGCTCCTGAAGGTTAAGACATTCACCAACCTGGCCCTTGCATTGGTTGGCTTCTTGAGATAGGATATATGGCACAGAAACAGGCCATGCCGGCGGTTATGCTCCACTCGAGCCTCCTCCCGTCTTTCTTCATCTAACGCTATCAGTGTAACACTCTATTCCCTTCTCCCTCATACGCTTGTCCAGCCTCCCCTTAAACGCATCGATACTATTCGCTTCAACCACTCCCTGTGGCAGCGAGTGATAGACTCCCTTTTCAAAGAAGTTAGCGCAACAGTCCCGACCTGTCATTGACCAGTGTTTTCAGGATCTCAAACCCCCTACACTTCCTGCAAGTTGACGTGCTTCCCCCATCTGCTGGTTAAATTTGGGCGCTTGGAAACCTAGAAGCAATTCTTCACTTCAAGTTTCAGAATGGTTCTCATTTAGTGTTTTTTTTATTAAATGGAAGGGGTTAAACAGTTACTAGGCCAAGGAAGGAGGCGATGAGAACCGTACTATGCCAAGAAACCGTGTCAACGACCTGGCAGTTGGGAGTGTTAGAGCAATTTGAAACTAGACACGTTAGCAGTAGGAAACCAGCTTTAAAAAAGGGATAGTAAAGAGGATCACTACTAGATTCTAATAGCGTATTGATGGCCGTGACCACTTGTTCTGCTTTCCTTACATTCCACCCTCTATTATTGTCACTTTTGTTCCCAGACAACCATTTCTATGGCTTGAATGAGCAGGCCGAGTGTACAGTGCAGTAATCGGCACTGATGGACCTTCCCCAGCGTCAGGGAACAAGCAACAACCACCTGCATTTATAGAGCACCTTTAATGTAGTAAGCATGCCCCGAGTCACACCAGAGATATTAGGACAGGCGGCCAGATGGCTTGGCCAAAAAGGTAGGGTTTAAGGAGGAGAGGTGGGAATTCCAGAGTTCAGGGCCCAGGCAGCTGAAGGCACAGCAATCCAATGTTGGAGTGATTGAAATCGAGGATGCGCAAGAGGCCAGAATTGGAGGAGGGCAGAGATCTCGGAGGGGTTGTAGGACTGGAGGAGGTTACAGAGACAGGGAGAGCTGAGGCCATGGAGGGATTTGAACACAAAGATGAGAATTTAAAAAAATCAGAGGGTGATGGGTGAACAGGTCTTGGAGGAAGGATGTTCTTGCTATGGAGGGAGTGCAGCGAAGATTCACCAGGCTGATACCTGGGATGGCAGGAATGACGTATGAGGAGAGATTGGGTCGATTGGGCTTATACTCGCTGGAGTTTAGAAGAATGAGAGGGGATCTCATTGAAACTTATAAAATTCTAACAGGACTAGACAGACTAGATGCAGGAAGGATGTTCCTGATGGCGGGGGAGTCCAGAACCAGGCGTCACAGTCTAAGGATAAGGGGTAAGCCATTTAGGACTGAGATGAGGAGGAATTTCTTCACCCAGAGAGTGGTGAACCTGTGGAATTCTCTACCACAGAAGGCAGTTGAGGCCAATTCATTAAATATATTCAAGAAGGAGTTAGATATATTTCTTAAGGCTAAAGGGATCAAGGGATATGGGGAGAAGGCAGGGACAGGGTACTGAATTTGGATGATCAGCCATGATCTCATTGAATGGTGGAGCAGGCTCGAGGGGCCAAATGGCCTACTCCTGCTCCTATCTTCTATGTTTCTATGATGAGAGTTAGGATACGGGCAGTGGAGCATTTCCATTGTGTCGGCACACATCCTCAACCCAGTGGTTCAATCACAATGGATTCTAACCCTCCCCATTTGCCAGTTGCGTTTCTCGGATTAGCTACATACTGAAACTCCGAAAGCCCGTACCATCTGGTCCGCGAGGAGGAGCACAGTCTTCAGACTGAACTTGCGCGAGCAGAAGTTGAAGAGGTCCTCGAGGCTCGGACCCAGGAGCTCCATCACCATCACGTTGTAATCTCCTTCTGCGCCGCACCATTTAATCGAGGGGATCCCAACTGCAGATAACAGAACCCGAAACACACAGGTTACCACCAGCCGCCCGTTACACTTGCACAGCAAGCGGCAAGTTAAAAATAAAACACAATTCTGTTCGTTTGAGCTTCACAATTCACAGCTGCTACAACAAGCCCTCTCCTCCTGCCAAGAACCTACACTTGGCTGCAAAACTTCAGTCATTGGCAATGTCCCGGACTTTAGCATACACATATGATCCAGGTCGATTCTATACAACCGGCATGAGTTAGTGACAAAAGGATTGCAAAAATGTTTTCCAATAACAAGCACCTAATACACAAAAAAGTCCAAGCTTGTCAGGCACGTTCGCAACCCTCGCAGATCGGAAATTCAGTGCAGTGCTCATTCATGTGCACAACCCCCAGTTCAGAATGTTGCAATCACTCCAGCTGTATTGCTGCTGCAGTTTCGCAACATCTTAAAAAAAACACACACGCGGATTTCACAGAAGGCTATGTGCCTGGGCAGGCGGAGCTCTGCACAGGAAACGACACGCCAAAACATTTGGATCCGGCCACCATTTTGGAAACCTTTGGGTGCAGAGACAGCAGCTCTGAAGAAAATTCGCTGCTGTTTTATTGCCTAGTGATAATGTTTAAAAAAAAAACTGTTGGGTTAGTTTACAGCAATCTTGCATCCTGATGTTTTAAAACATTCAGCTGGCATTGAGTCAACTGTTACAATCCAGCTGATCCAAACATGTAGTTTCCCTCTGTCATTGTTTAATGATCATACTTAACCTAGGGAAGGAGGCCAGATTTAGGTTAAAGAGTTCCCCACACACACTTCAATTACCAGAAAACCCAACACACAAAAAGGGAGATATCTGCACAGTTACTGGAGGGTCTTCATTCTTTTTGCTTTATGCCATTATAGTGTATGATCACATGCAGTCAAGAAACTTAAACATCAAGTGCACTATTTTCTCACTCCAGAAAAACAATTAAAAAAAACCAGAAAAGACACCCCTGCCTTTGGCAGCTAGCCAGTGACGTTTACTGGAAGTGGGCGATTGTGGATTTTGGGCGAGGACGTTATTGGCTGGGATGCCTCCCCCAGCGACACTTCACGTCCAAGCTCACCACGAGGAACGGGCGAGGTAATGGAAAGCTGGCAGCGCCAGTCGGACTGTACACCAACAAGAGCCGGCACTTTCAGGAGAGGATGAGGGGTGGTGGTAGAAAATACCCCACACACCAACGTTCCCTCTAATTTTTTGTGGGTGCGCGGTCCCTTTAACGGGCTGCGCGGCCCGTTCAAATTTTCACGCGCGCGTGCGTGGTTTCTTGCATTGAAAAGCCAGTGATCGGCTTGCGCAGGATCTCCAGACCGCTGCGCAGCCAAGTGGGAACATTGCCGCACACCTTGCTTGCCGATTAAAAGTCCTTTGGTACAAGGACAGCGTTAGGATAAAATTTGGTTTAGGGGATATAAAGGGGTCCTCAATATTCGACCGGTATAAAACTGTCTGAAAGGTACCATTTAGTCTTGTTAGCTCGAAAACAAAACACAAAGCACCATGGGATGCTTGACTATGTTAACCCTTTTTTAAAAAACTAAAACCAACATCGATAGATTTAGGTGACCAAGGACATTCCAAAGCTCCGCTCATAAGTTACTCTGAGTACATGTTTGGAGGAGGCCTCCTGAAAGAGATAAGGGTACAAAGGCACATTGATGAGGCCTTTGCAGACAGGTCTTGGCGAATAGTCAGCTGGCTGCAGAGTTGGACTGGGGCTTTGTCCACTGAGGCCATGTCTTGCTGAAGATGCCTGCCTCCCTATTTTGATAACAAGAATAAGAGATAAGCTTATGAATGCGAAGTTAGAATGAAGTTCTCACTGATGTATTCAGGGGGGTACTCGAGTTCAAAGGACAGGCTTAGTAGTTGATTGATTAACCATGTAAACCAATGAAGTACTGGATCAATATTCCCATGTATACACCCCATTAGTAATAAGTGGGTGTTGTCTAATAAACTGTATAAACTAAGCTGTATTGTCATTTTTCCTCTGAGAACGATGTCTCTAGCTAAGGGTAGCGGAGATAGTTCTCCCGTGTGCACTCGTAATAAAACTATTGACCTGGGTAACACCCGAGTCTGTTAGTTCTGTTTTACCATCCAGATTTTCCTCGCTTACAGACAGGCAAACCGATAATACTTGGAAGCTAAGGACGAGCAGTTTCATGTTCAGTATAAAAATCAATGCTGCCCTGGCTAGTGACCAAAAAACACATGGAAATTGTGTGTTGAGCTGAACCACCACATTGTCTTTCCCAATTCCGCATCCCCTTCCTCTTGGATTAGCACACTCCTGTCCCTGCCTCCCCCGCGAGTACTCCAGTTTCCTGGCCAAGCCTTTGGTCACCCCCATAATCTTGGCGTGCTTTAAAAAAAGTTACACTTCTGTGAAACACTTTGGGACATTTTTCTTTGACAATAGGCGCTGTAGAAATGTTGTAGTGGGAGGATGGAGAACAGAAAGGACGCACCGCGATTGGGGTAGAGTTGAGAGAGCATCTACCTACTGCTCAACATCAGGCTCTACTCTCGGGGACTCCCAATCATAAAGCATTCACAAAAAAGCAAGAAGATTCTAAAGACATGTACTCTTGACACGTCACATGCCATTTTTAGAAGGGTTCAGTGTCAACAATATACTGTTGGCCCTTTCAAACAAAAACTTCAAACGTATAAAATTCTGACAGGGCTAGACAGACTAGAGGATGTTTCCCCTGGCTGGGGGTCTAGATCGAGGGGTCACAGTCTCAGGACATTTAGGACTAAGATGAGAAGAAATTTCTTCAGAGGGTGGGGTGAACCTGTGGAATTCTCTACCACAGGAGATAGATAGATTTCTAGACACAAAAGGCATCAAGGGGTATGGGGAGAGCGGGAATATGGTATTGAGATAGAGGATCAGCCATGATCATATTGAATGGCGGAGCAGGCTCGAAGGGCCGAATGGCCGACTCCTGCTCCTATCTTCTATGTTTCTATGTAAAACCCATAAAAAACAAAACAAAGACAGACAAAGCTGAACATACACAGGGCAATCAGCACCTGAAAGACAAAAGACTTCAGGTGTGCGCCTTTCATCAACAATTCTGAAATCGCAATGTCTTCTCTCTCGAACTGGCTTGCTGGGCATTTCTCGCTTCAGAAACAGAACAGAAGTCACAGAAACCCCACAGTGCAGATAGAGGCCATTTCGGCCCATCGAGCCTGCACCGACACATATCCCACCCGATCCCCGTAACCCCTACACATATCCCACCCTATCCCCGTAACCCCACGTATTTAATCCCCCTAACACTAAGGGTCAATTTATCATAGCCAATCAACCTAACCCGCACGTCTTTGGCCTGTGGGAGGAAACCGGAGCACCCGGAGGAAACCCACGCAAACACGGGGAGAATGTGCAAACTCCACACAGTCACCCGAGGCCGGATTCGAACCCGGGTCCCTGGCGCTGTGAGGCAACAGTGCTAACCACTATGCCACCGTGCTTGTTATCGATATTGGTGAGGATTTAATGTGCTCTACTGGAGGACTGGTTAATTGAGTTTGGGGAACATTCTTCGTGGTGCTATTCGACCTAGTGCGATGGACGAAGAAATTAACACCTTCCATTTCTAAAACACCAACAAGCCCAGTGCATCCATTTTATAACCTCGCTCATCACCGAATCATTAAGGGGGGGAGGAACAAGAGATAAAGTTTGAGAAAAACTACGGATGTTGTGCTTAGAACTAGAAAGGTTAGAGATAAAGAAGTAAATGACATGGTATTTACAGCACAGAAACAGGCCATTCGGCCCAAATGCTCCACACGAGCCTCCTCCTACCCTACTTCATCTCACCCCATCAGCATACCCTTCTATTCCTTTCTCTCTCTCATGTACTGACGGGAAACTTTTTTTAAAATCCGGCACGGACGGGACCGACGTGGTGCCGGTTCATCAAAAATTCCAGATAACCGAAAGCTATAGTAAAAGATACGGAGCCAAGAGCTCCGTATAAAGCAACAAACCCCGTTGCTTAGCAACAGCTTCAGAACAATGGCCACAAGTTGCAAGCGTCTCTGTAGCTTAGCAACAGCTGCAGCCACACCCTTGCACAGCAACAGATGGAGGAAGGCAAGTAATAAAAGTTAACTGAACCTACTCCTGAATTTTGCCGGTTAACTGACATTTCCGGTTATTTAGGTGCCGGTTAATCGAAAGTTTCCTGTATCTAGTTTCCTCTTAAATGCATCTATGTTATTCACCTCAACCACTCCTTGTGGTAGCGAGTTCCACATTCTGACGAAAGGTCATCGACCGGAAACGTGAGCTCTGTTTCGCACGCCATGATGCTGTCTGACCCGCTGAGTATTTCCAGCATTTTCTGGGTTTTTTTAAATTTCTAACCACTCTCTGGGTAAAGAAGTTTCTCCTGAATTCCTTATGGGATTTATTAGTGACGATCTTACATTTATGGCTCCTAGTTTTACACTTTCCCATAAGTGGAAACATCATCTCTGTGTCATTTCTGTGAGTCATTTCTCATTAGAAGTTGAGAGAGCTGAAAGAAGCATTCAAAAGAAAAAAGAACTTGCATTTATTTATACGAGTTATAAATGAATCATGAGGAGTTTTGATTTGGGAGAAAAACTACTTCCACAGGTTGGGGGAGATCAGTAATTAGGAGGGAATAAATTTATCAAAAAGAATTTATTTATTGCACAGAGGCTCGTTAGGACATTGAATGTTCTAGAAACTATGGTGGAATCAGAATCCATGGCAAGTGGATAAATATTTGAGAAAAAAAAGACAAATTTAAAAGCGCATGGGAAAAATCCAGGTGAATGGGGCTACATGGAGAGCCAGCATAGGCACAATGGGCCGAATGGCCTCCCCTGCTGTAAAATTCTATGATTCTAGTGGTCTCGCTGCACAAAAAGTCGAGGTTATCGATACAAACACTGCCATGAACATTCAGCTAACAAAATCTTACTCAAAAAACTTACTCCCAATTAACTGCAGGGAAACTAACTGGACTGTAGCTCTCCAAAAAAAACACGGCAGCACTGATCCCTGCCCAGTGTTATACAGGAAACTCTCGATTTACCGGCACCTAAATAACCGGAAATCTCTTAACCGGCAAAATTCAGGAGTAGGTTCAGGTAAGTTTTATTTCATATTAGTGGCCGTTCCTGGATCTATGGCCGTGTAACCGGGGTTCCTGCACCTGTTGCTATGCAACAGGGACGCCCGGATCTGTGGCCGTGTACAGGGCTCTCGTACCTTTTACTATACCTCTCTGTAATCCGGACTTTTTGATAAACTGGCACCATGCTGGTCCCGTATAAAAAAAGTTTCCTGTATGTAGATATACACATGTATAAAAGCGGGGGGGGGGGGGGGGACGTGCTTTTCAAAAACTGAAGCACATTAGTTTTCTTCATCCCTCTGTTGCAGTAGATGCCTCCTTGCTGGGATACGGGGCTACTGGTCCACCAGGAGGCAGTCAGGCCCATCCTGCTCTCGCCCTAATGTACACAGAAACACTTCCACAGCAGGTGCCCTCGCCTGATCCTTCCCCCCCCCTCATAACTCGAGGGGCAAATTGTGGTAACCCCTGCGGAGATTAACTCAATTCAACAGTCTGGGCATCAAACTGGGACCCTCCGGAGACCTGTAGACCTCAGCTACTCAGCCTCAGGTGTATTTTTAAAAAAAGGAAAACTACTTTTGCTAAATATTTATCTCCCTCTCCCACACAAGTCCATGCATTAGGCTGATTATACTTTTGCCAAGAGCAGATTTCTGAACAGAAACGTCAAACAATGGGGACAATGCAGCGATCACCCGCAAAAAGGGCAGATAGAAAGGAATAGCAGTCGTGGACATCGGCACCCTGTTCATTGATTTAAATTGTGAATAAAGGAAAAGGATAAGAACAGAAATCAGCCGTGACCATCGCAAGCAAAACCAAACACGTTCCTATTCTGCAGTAACCCGCTAACAAATATTAGCATTTAGCAAAACAGAAGCCAGAGACATTTATATTATTTTACTGCCTTCATTGCCACTGCAGTTGGATCTTCATCCTCTCTTCTCCTCCACCAGCAGACTGAAAGGTTAGAAAAGCTCCAAACTTAGAGTAGTTAAGGGCCACGGAGGCACCTTAAAGTATAGGAAATCTCGTATGATAAACTTGACTTCCTTCACCCCAAATAGTGGAGGGTGTTGTATATTTATATACGCAATACTAAAAACTACTCGGGAACAAAGGAGCAAACCTTTACTGAACTGCTTAAAGTGCAATAAATGACCGAAAGCAGCAAGAACAACAGTAAGGGTTCAAAAAACTTTTGGAATCAGATTCGGAATTTAGGGATTTCATTCGTACACGTGCTCAGTGTCCAGACGCTAACTGCTGTCATGGTGCAATGGGGTCAGGTCAAGGATCGCCTCCGTCCCACAGAGCAGTGGCCAGGATCAGCCTCGATGCTGGATGTCCAGCACTGCATGAAGCCATTCAGGCCAGTGTGGGGATTCGATGCATTTCATTCGTCCGGGATGCGCGGGACAGTTTCTTCCAGAGTCAGAACTGTCGTAGGATCACCAGGCAAGGTGTGAACACAACTATTTCACTCACACCATCGCCTTCCTTGGGGATTGTTCTCCACTACATCAGCCGCTGCAACATGTGCATGTCAGCACCATGCAAATTCTGCTTTTTTCCTCACGCAAGGCATTTGATGACATCTTAAATCCAGGACAAAGAGGGAACTTTTAGGCTTAAGCACAGCGCCCGATCCAGCGTCACGGCCTCGTACGTACATCTCGGATTCACTCACGCGAGCACCCCCACCCCCCGGAGAGAAATTTGACTGTAAAAGCGTCTTCCTTGGAAAGACGCGTGGGGGTAACTTGGTTGCATCCACTGTGCACGAGCAAACCAGGACCTTTCATCCTGTAGTACGGCTGAAACCCGACTTGGAGCCTCTTGTATGGCCTGCTGCACACGACTAGAGTTTGATCTGCACTGGCAATGCAGGCCAGCTCGAAGTGTTTCTCCGCTGTTTTAATCCAAAGTTTCGCAACGCGGTTTACTTCGTCTTCCAAGGCAGCAGGAAGTCTCTGGGTGATCAGACAGACCATGTTGCTGTAAGAATTCCACCCCCCCCACCCCAAAGTGATGCCTTAAGCAATGTTCCCGTTAAGATGTGCAGCGATCTGGAGGTCCCGCGCAGGCCGCGCAACGGCTTTACAATTGAAATACCTCTGCATGTGCGAGAAATTGAATAGGCCACGCACCCAAAACAAATATTAACGGGAACACTGGCCTTAAGGTATATGCTTCTCCTTGTACAGGAAACTCTTTTTTATCCGGCACAGACGGGACCGGCGTGGTGCCGGTTTATCAAAAAGTCCGGATTACAGAGAGGTATAGTAAAAGGTACGAGAGCTCCGTACACAGCAACAAATCCAGGCTTCCCTGTTGCTTAGCAACAGGTGCAGGAACCCTGGCCACAAGATCCAGGCGTCCCTGTTGCTTAGCAACAGGTGCAGGAACCCCAGTTACACGGCCACAGATCCAGGAACGGCCACTAATATGAAGTAAAACTTACCTGCCGGTTAACAGGAGATTTCCGGTTATTTAGGTGCCGGTAAATCGAGAGTTTCCTGTACTTTGAGATATAGCATCACACCTCCGAAGTCAGTCATGCTGACCACAGTTCTTTGCAGTTTCTCGCTGGTCCACACCAGCCAACATTCCCTCAATTCAGATAGATACTTCCCTCTTTTCACCGCCCCTCCAACAGAGTTCTTTGTGGGACCACCTCATCAGCTGCACATTAGCTTCAGTCTGCCGAAACGCACGTCCAGCAACTCCACTGCCGTGCATCTCCAAGAAATGGACAATATTCAGCATCTCTACTGCATGCAGCTTGAATGAGAACACACGGCCAAACAATTCAATAGCTGAAAAGCGCAGCTTGTGGCAGATTCCCCTCCCTGCCGCGCCCCACCACCCCCCAAAAAAATCTCTTTGCAGCCTAAAGTGGTGGTAGACTCTGGAACAGTACCCATGGATTGGAGGGTAGCTAATGTTACCCCACTGTTCAAAAAAGGTGGTAGAGAGAAAACAGGGAATTACAGACCGGTAAGCTTGACATCGGTAGTGGGGGAAATGCTAGAGTCCATTATAAAAGATTTAATAGCAGAGCACTTGGAAAACAGTGACAGGATCGGACAAAGTCAACATGGATTTACAAAAGGTAAATCGTGCTTGACTAATCTATTGGAATTTTTTGAGGATATAACTGGTAGAATAGATAAGGGAGAACCAGTGGATGTGGTGTATTTGGACTTTCAGAAGGCTTTCGATAAGGTCCCGCATAAGAGATTAGCGTGTAAAGTTAAGGCACATGGGACTGGGGGCAAGGTGCTGACTTAGATAGAGAACTGGTTGGCAGACAGGAAGCAAAGAGTTGGAATAAACGGGTCTTTTTCCGAGTGGCAGGCAGTGACTAGTGGGGTACCGCAGGGATCGGTGCTAGGACCCCAGCTATTCACAATATATATTAATGATCTGGACGAGGGAACTAGATGTAATATCTCCAAGTTTGCAGATGACACAAAGCTGGGTGGGCATGTGTGCTGTGAGGAGGATGCCGAGAAACTTCAGTATGATTTGGACAGGATGGGTGATTGGGCAGATGCAGTATAATGTGGATAAATGCGAGGTTATCCACTTTGGTGGCAAAAACAGGAAGGCAGATTATCTGAACGGCAATAGATTGGGAGAAGGGGAAGTGCAACGAGACCTGGGTGTCCTTGTGCACCAGTCACTGAAGGTAAGCATGCAGGTGCAGCAGGCTGTTAAGAAGGCAAATGGTATGTTGGCCTTCGTAGCGAGAGGGTTTGAGTACAGGAACAAGGATGTCTTGCTGCAGTTGTACAGGGCCTTGGTGAGACCACACCTGGAGTATTGTGTGCAGTTTTGGTCGCCTTATCTGAGGAAGGATGTTCTCATTGAAACTTATAAAATTCTAACAGGACTAGACAGACTAGATGCAGGAAGGGTGTTCCCAATGGTCGGTGAGTCCAGAACCAGGGGTCACAGTCTAAAGATAAGGGGTAAGCCATTTAGGACTGAGATGAGGAGGAATTTCTTCACCCAGAGAGTGGTGAACCTGTGGAATTCCCTACCACAGAAGGCAGTTGAGGCCAATTCGTTAAATATATTCAGGAAGGAGTCAGATATATTTCTTAAGGCTAAAGGGATCAAGGGATATGGGGAGAAGGCAGGGACAGGGTACTGAGTTTGGATGATCAGCCATGATCTCATTGAATGGCGGAGCAGGCTCGAGGGGCCGAATGGCCTACTCCTGCTCCTATCTTCTATGTTTCTATGTGCAGAGTGCGCATTATATATGGGGAGGGGTTGTTACACTAAACAATTTATATTTGGCTTAGACAAGGTAAAACTGCATTTAATACTTTAAAATGAAGACCCGAGGTCACGCAGGTATATAAAACTAGTATAAAGGCAGGCCAAATATCAGCGAGGATTTCTTCACACAAGAGCTGATAAATGGCTGCAATGACCTGGCAGACCGAAACAGAGACAAATTTGAGGGGTTTTCAAACCACAGTTGGGTGCCGAGAGGGATGAGCTTTGTTGAATCCAAAAGGCCTTTTTCACCTTTGACCTCTCATGTTCACCGCGCATGCGCCCCCCCCCCCCCCCTCCCCAAACGATGATCTGAGCACTCACCTCCTCCTTGCATCATTTTGTAAAACTTGCTCTCGATGTGGAGTTGGGGGTGTTTCGTTTTGACACATTCCAGCTTTATTGCAACCTCCTCCCCAGTGGCGATGTTTGCACCTGAAAGAGAAAGAGACGCGATTACGATTGGTGGAAACGGTACAAGGAAGAATTTTTCCTCCTCTCTTCTGCATCTTTCCCACCTGCATGCTCTTTCTTCCAAATGCAGCTTACTGCACTGATAACAGTGAATCAGATTGAAAAATTACTCAATTAGTTTGGGGGGGGGGGGGGGGGGGGGGGGAGGGAAAGAGAGAAACAGGATTACGTAGGCTATACGGCACAGAAACAGGCCATTCGGCCCAACCAGTCCATGCCGGCATTTATGCTCCACTCGAGCCTCCTCCCGTCTTTCTTCATCTAACTATCAGCGTAACCCTCTATTCCCTTCTCCCTCATGTGCTTGTCCAGCCTCCCCTTAAATGTATCTATACTATTCGCCTCAACCACTCCCTGTGGTAACAAGTTCCACATTCTCACCACTCTCTGGGTAAAGGAATTTCGTCTGAATTCCCTATTGGATTTCTTGGTGACTATCTTCGATTGATGGCCTCTAGTTTTGCTCTTCCCCACAAGTGGAAACACGCTCCGTGATTACTCTATCAAAACCTTTCATAAAGCAAAACCTCTTTTAGGTCACCCCTCGGCCTTCTCTTTTCAAGAGAAAAGAGAGACCCAGCCTGTTCATCCTTTCCTGATAGATATAACAATAAACAGATAGCACCTTTTTAAAAAGAAGTTAATTTTCAACAGCAGAGCTTTTGAACAGAAGTATTAGGTAGCATTAAACAATGCAACCTGTTTTTAAAAAGGATTCTTTTTTGTAAAAGAAAAAGCCATATGCTGATAACAGGCTTGCTGACACTAGCAATGCTTAGATTCAGCTTGCCTGGTGCGGTACTGAACAATATAAACCCAAAGGCCCAGCTTCAAGCCACGATCTATGGTGTACAGGAAACTCTCGACTTACCGGCACCTAAATAACCGGAAATCTCTGTTAACCGGCAAAATTCAGGAGTAGGTTCAGATGAGTTTTACTTCATATATTAGTGGCCATTCCTGGATCTGTGGCCATGTAACCGGGGTTCCTGCACCTGTTGCTATGCAACAGGGACACCTGGATCTGTTGCTGTGTACGGGGCTCTCGTACCTTTTACTATACCTCTCTGTAATCCGGACTTTTTGATAAACCGGCACCACGCCGGTGCCGGATAAAAAAAGTTTCCTGTATTAGCCAGGTTGGTGCTGGGAACGCTATAATTGGATCCATGGTCTCGGAACTGGGAAGTGAAGTGAAAACGAGAATCATCCAGTTCCGATGCAGGGACTTGATAAAATGTGTGCACGCGGTTACCAGGATTGAGCTCCGCTGCGAGGGTAACTCGGTACTCACTGTCCAATTGAGGCGCCGAGTGTTACAGCACGGAGAGAGGCGCCACTCGGCCCATCAAAGTCTGTGCCGGCAAACCAGGACCTCCAGCACGCAGTGGGACCTCATTTAATACAAAAACCAGTTCTCGAAGGGTTTTCACATACAGCCCGGGAGATATGCGGCTCGGAAGGGGCCAAAAAAAGAGCCACGGCCTCTTTCACTTCCCCCTCAATGAAGTGGCCCATCAGCTGAGCACTTGCAGGGAAACCCTTAGTCCAGAAAATTTCTATCTGAAAGGGAACAGCGGCACAAAGTACCTCCAGACATCCATGCCATCTCCTTTTGTAACAATCCTATTGATTAAACATGCCAGTACAAATGTGCAGTAAAAACCTCTGTCCAAAGACGACTTCATATTACAATGCAGTTCATAAAAGCTATCTACTAAAAAAAAAAGTTAGCCTCTGTTTAAAAAAAAATAGCAGCTCCCCTGCAGGGGTACTGACTGGGATGTGTTGCCCACGGTTTCCAATTGCTCTCTTGTACTCTGTCCCATGGCCCTTCTTTGCAGGCGAGCTTGCACAGGCCTACCATGGAGGGACTCGCAGTCCGGGCTGATCCCATCCTGTGAAAACAACTAGCGCCACAGTGTTAGAATTTTGTCTTTCCAAAACTTGGCTTGTGACTAGAGAGAGAAAAAGGTAGCTGCAGATCTCTCTCAGGTGACAGCAAAGGCAGAGGTTTGAGGTGATGAATTTAGATAAAGACTTGCATTGAAACAGCACCTTTCACAACCACCAGACGTTGCAAAGCACTTTACAGCCCATGAAGTGCCCTTGTGAAGTGTAGTCACTGTTGTAATGTACCAAACACAGCAGCCAATTTGCGCACAGCAAGCTCCCGCAAACAGTGTGATAATGACCCAGACAATCTGGTTTTTTTAGCGATGTTGATTGAGGGATAAATATTGGCCAGGGCACTGGGGAGATCTCCCTTGCTCCTCTTCGAAATAGTGCCATGGGATTTTTTTTTTTTTTTTAATAAAACGTTCACCTGAGGGGGCAGACGGGGCCTCGGTTTAACGTCTCATCCGAAAGACGGCTCCTCCCGACAGTGCGGCGCTCCCTCAGCACTGCCCTGGGAGTGTCAGCCTGGACTTTTGTGCTCAAGTCTCGAGTTGGGAGACTGTTAAGTGTGACTTGCACAGCCGCAGCCTTCTGACTGAGAGGCGAGAGTGCTGCCCACTGAGGCACGGCTGACACGAAAATCATACAGGTAGTGGACTGGTACAAATGTTGATTTTTGTCCTATAAAACAATGGTACCACCGAGAGAACGCACATTTATACAACACCTTTCACATCCTCAGGACCTTCCAAGCGCTCCACAGACAATAAATTACTAAGTGTAGTCACTGTTACGTGGGCAAATGCAGCAACCAGTCGACACACAGCAAATCAGATAAATGACCAGTTAACCTGTTTTGGTTCAGTCCGTAAGGGTGACCCCGAGCTTCCGGTCGCCTGTCACTTTAATTCACCGCCCCATTCCCACTCAGACCTCACTGTACTCGGGCTCTTGCATTGTTCCACGGAAGCTCAGCGTAAGCTCGAGGAACAGCACCTCATCTTCCGATTAGGCACTTTACAGCCTTCTGGACTCAATATCGAGTTCAACAATTTCAGATCATAACCTCGGCCCCCATTACATTTTTGCTTATATTTTTTATCCACACCTTTCTTTTGGCCCTCCCCCCCCCTTTTTTTCTCTCCCACATGGCAGCTGTCTCGTTCCGCCAGCGCATTTCACACCTAATCTAGAGCCGTCTTTTGTCTCCACTAGTCCCATCACCATCTCGTCTCATTTTGAATACCTCTTAATGTCTCTTCACTTCTCTTTTGTTCTCTCCCAGCCCCCATACTGGCCTTTTAATTTATTTCATTTCCTGTGCTTCTTCAGTCTTGACAAAGGGTTTTGACCCGAAACGTTGAAAATTTCTCTCCATGGATGTTGCCTGGCCTGCTGAGTTTTTCCAGCATTTTCTGTTGTTATTTCGGATTTCCAGCATCTGCAGTATTTTGCTATCGTAACCTGTCTTGGTGTTGGTAGAGATACAAGTGTTGACTCCCTGCTCTCATCTGAATAGCACCATGGGATCTCTTGGGTCGACCCAAACAAGCAGATCGGGGCTTAGTTTAACATTTTAACTGAAAGGCAGCAATCATGACATAGCACAGTACTGAGGGAGTGCTGCAGAGTGACGGCCTCGATTAAGGGCTCAAGCCCTGGCCAATATTTATCCCTCAATCCGAACAAAAGCAGATGATCTGGTCATCATCACATTGCTGTTTGTGGGAGCTTGCTGTGTAAATTGGCTGCCGCGTTTCCTACATTACAGCAAGTGACTACACTTCAAAAAGCATTTCATTGGCTGTAAAGCGCTTTGAGACGTCCTGAGGTCATGAAAGGCGCCATAGAAATGCAAGTCTTCCTTTTTTTCCCCCCTACAGTGCAACTTGAACCTATAAACTACTGAAATGGGGGGAGGGCGAACGCAGACAGGGGCTGCAAGTTCTGACAAAAGCTCATCGACCCGAAACGTTAACGCAGTTTCTCTCGGATGCGGCCTGACCTGCTCAGTGTTCCCAGCATGTTCTGTTTTTATTTGAGATTTCCAGCATCCGCAGTACAGGAAACTCTCGATTTACCAGCACCCAAATAACCGGAAATCTCTGTTAACCGGCAAAATTCAGGAGTAGGTTCAGGTAAGTTTTACTTCATATTAGTGGCCGTTCCTGGATCTGTGGCCGTGTAACCGGGGTTCCTCCACCTGTTGCTATGCAACAGGGACGCCTGGATCTGTGGCCGTGTACGGGGCTCTCGTACCTTTTACTATACCTCTCTGTAATCCGGACTTTTTGATAAACCGGTCCCGTCGGTGCCGGATAAAAGAGTTTCCTGTACTTTGCTTTTTGTAGATGGGGGGGGGGGGGGGGGGCTGGTTGGGTAGAATAGCCCGTTTCTGTGCTGCAATGTCTATGTATTCTCTGTAGGTGAGAATGCTACCAACTGAGCCTCGCCAACAGCAAACCTGGCATGGACAATGAAGCGAGTGCGTTTGAGGCTCAAAGAGGAAACTTGGTTTGTGTTAACACGGTCATTGTGGCACTTTACCGAACGAAGTAGGCTTTTCATTATTCCTAGCCATTTCCCTCACAAATGCATTACAAATTCGGTTTCTACCACTTGTGTGAAGGTACACAGTCTAGCTCGCTATTCAGTGACCACATTTGCGTAATTTATTCAAGCGTGGGAACTGGGGCCGATTTCTTTCTCCGTCAGGGCCCGGCAGCGCCTCAGTAAATGCTCCAAAAATATAGTGTATTGTAATAATTTGTCACGGAGGTTGTCAAAATTTCTATCTCCGTGACAACAGAAATAGAAATCCAGACTTGCTGCGTGACTCACTGGCACTCAAAATGCAATTTAAAATCAGTAGTTCGGGAAGGAAATGAAGCAGGGCGCGTGTGCCTGTGACTGGTGGCTAGTGGCAACGGTGCACGTCACGTTGATATTTATATAATATTCCAATATTTACAGTCTGAAAGCCACGAAGCTAGAAATGTAAACAAGTTCTAGGATAAGCCGCTCTTTCCTCCTTTAAGACGCTCCTTAAAACCTACCTCTTTGCCCAAGTTTTTGGTCACCGGTCCGAATATCTCATGCAGCTCGGTCAAATTTTGTTTGATAATTGCTCCTGTGAAGCGCCTTGGGAACGTTTGTAAAGGCATTAGAAAGGGTGCAGAGGAAGTTTACCAAGATATTACCAGGGATGAGGGACTTCAGTTATGAGGAGAGGTTGGTATAGTTAGGCCTACTCTCCTTGGAACAGAGAAGGTTAAGAGGTGACCTAATAGAGGTTTTCAAGAGGAGATGTTCCGATAAAAGGAACTAGGAAAAAAGTATTCCCACTGGCGAACGGATCAATAACTAGAGGTCACAGATTCAAAATCATTGGCGAAAGATCTAGAGGGGAGATGAGATGACATTTTTTCACTGAGAATTTGTGGGGTCTGGAACGCTCGACCTGAAAAGCTGGTGGAAGCCGATTCCATAAATAATTTTAAAAGGGAGTTGGACGGGTTCTTGAGGATGAGGAACTGACAGGGTTATGGACAAAAAGCAGGGATGTGGGCTGAATGGCCTTCTTCTGTACTGTAAGTTTCTATGAGTCTGTAGAAATGCAAGTTGTTATTGTTGAAGTACATGGGGTAAGGGAGGGATCAACATTTTAGGAAGCTTCCCCCCCCCCCCCGCCCCCCCAACCAACCGATCTTTGGAATCTTCTACCCCAGAGGGCTGTGGCTGCTCAGTCGCTGAGTATATGCAAGACTGAGATTGATAGATTTTGAGACTGTAAAGTAATCAAGGGATGAGGGGAACCGGATGGGAGAGAGGAGTTGAGGTTGAAGATCAGCCATGATCTTACTGAATGGCGGGGCAGGCTCGAGGGGTCGTATGGCCTACTCCTATTTCTCATAGAATCACAGAAAGTTACAGCACAGAAGGAGGCCATTTCGGCCCATCGTGTCCACGCCGGCCAACAAAGCGCTATCCAGCCTAATCCCACTTCCCCAGCTCTTGGTCCGTGGCGCTGCAGGTTAGAGCATCCCAAGTGCACATCCAAGTACTTTTTAAATGTGGTTAGGGTTCCTGCCTCTACCACCCTTTCAGGCAGTGAGTTCCAGACCCCCACCACCCTCTGGGTGAAGAAATTTCCCCTCAAATCCCCTCTAAACCTTCCACCAATTCCTTTAAATCTGTGCCCCCTGGCTTTTGACCCCTCTAAGGGAAATAGGTCCTTTCTATCCACTTTGTCTAGGCCCCTCATAATTTTATACACCTCAATAAGGTCTCCCCTTAGCCTCCTCTGTCCCAAGGAAAACAGACCCAGCCTACCCAGTCTTTCCTCATAGCTAAGATTCTCTACTCCCGGCAACATCCTTGTAAATCTCCTCTGTACCCTCTCTAGTGCAATCACATCTTTCCTGTAATGTGACCAGAACTGCACGCAGTACTCTAGCGGAGGCCTAACTAGTGCTTTAAGGTGATATCAAGCCCATTGGTTTGTGGTTCTCAAAGGAAAATGGACAGAATCATGGGAGCCCTCAAAGCAATAACGAAACTCCTGGAATTCCATGGTTGTATTCAGTTACCATAAGCCAATGTCTTTGATTGGAGGGAATAGTAGCCCTTTTGTATAACATAGACAAGGGCACAGTTTCGATTTGTCAAGAGAAAAAAATAGAATCAAAGAATTCAATCATCAAATCCCCACGTGATAAAAACCCAAATGATTACTCAGTTACCGTAAACCAGTGGCTCCGGTGATGACTCTCAGTAGTGTAGTTATCAGTCCCTCACTCAGGTACTGTACAAGCCCATACAGATCATTAGCAGGCTACATGGCAGACGAGTCGTATCCTATTCTCACCTGACAAGTACAGATCCGTACTATTCTAGCAGGAGTCAACGGATAGGACGGGAGGAGCGGAAACTCTGGCTGATTTTCCTCCCTTCTGGCCCGGCGACACTACAGCATCCCTTCAACACAAGGTTGGCCAACACCACCCAACTGAGCAATGATGGAGGTCAATCCGGGGGCCATCTTGGCCTTTACGGCTCATTAGGCGAAGCCCAAAAATTGTTTCAAGATGGATGAATGCCTTCTGGATAAGTGAAAACTGATTTAGCAGTGACCAAAAGGTCTCACCGACTCAGTGTAAAGTGTGTAATACAGGTCTTAATTATCCTCCCCACCTAGGTGGTGAATTTCAAGGTCAAAATATAAAACTGTAGGGGCTTGTAACCACCTGTTTTCCCTTCTCGCTGGTTGCTCCCCTGTGCACAAAATCCTCTGTTACATTTATTCAACGAGCAAAGTTACAGCACATGTATGACTTTATACTAGTGGGATAAATGTACCGTGGAAGAATTTCTGGTCTTTGGTGAGCAAGAACGTGATACATTAGGAGAGACAGGACAAACACCCATTGGGTCTTCGCGAACATGCCCTGTACGATGATCCAAAGAGGATTGGAAGGCCTGCTTTATTTCTGTCCCTGCTGGCTGGGCGTGGGAGGGGAAATATAGCATTCCACGGAAGTGGAGGAGACTATTATTTTCTATAGGGGATCCAGATTATGGGAGCAATAACTCAAATACAATTTCGCAAAGAATAGGGAATCTCAACTTCCCAGCAGGGTAACTGGAGACAGTGGCAGATCTTTGAAGATCCCGTCTGAAGATATGGGAGGTAGTTTGCTTTTGTAGTCTAAATCTATAAAAAGGATAGTGGTGTCTGTCCGTCCGTCCGCTATACACTCAAAAGTTATAGAGCGTACCTACACATATGTTATAATCAAAAGAAAGCTGATGATCAGGGGAGTGTCATAGGCGTATTTACTTTTTGGTCAGACAAAAATTGTTTGGACAGTATACAAAAAACATTCAAAAATCCGCTCATTAGCGGTTGACCAATCCGACCGCTCATTAGCGTTGAGTGACGTGATGGTTGACCAATCCTACAGTTCAGTGACCTGATGGTTGACCAATCGGTGTGTCACGGGCGGGACCTAATCCTGCAGCCTCCCGAAACGTTGCCGCCATTTTCCCCCCTGCTTTTACCAGCTACGGCGGCCCGCCGGAGCGGGAGGTGAGTTGGGGTCACTCGGGCCGGGCCTGACAACCGCTCGGCCCGAGACACAGAGCGGGGCAGCGGCCGGCCGTCAACAGCGCAGCCTGAGACACAGAGCGGGGGGAGCGGCAGCGGCCGTCAACCGCGCGGCCCTCTAAACTGCCCTGGCAACGCCGGGGCCCCCCCCAGGTAGTTTAAAATATAACAGGGTAAGCCACTTTGTAGATCATATACTGAAAATCTATACAAACAGAACGTTGCATACAGAATTTATTGTACTCACTAACCCACGCAATCCAGAGTGTGAACCAAAGATCTCCAAACTTTCTAAAAGGATCTAATTCAACTAATTAGGTCATACTTAAAATAAAAAATCAATTTACTTAATACAGCTTTACAATCAGAAGAATAATCCTAAATTGTTCCTTTATTAAAAAAAAGTCTACTTCCATCACTGGAATGAAGTGTATGGTTAAGGAAACCACCAGACACCATCCAGGGCAAAGCAGCCCGCTTGATTGGCACCCCCATCCATCACCTTAAACATTCACTCCCTCCACCACTGGCGCACCGTGGCTGCAGCATGTACCATCTACAAGATGCACTGCAGCAACTCACCAAGGCTTCTTCGGCAGCACCTCCCAAACCCACGACCTCTCCCACCTAGAAGGACAAGGGCAGCAGGCGCATGGGAACACCACCAACTCCAAGTTCCCTTCCAAGTCACACACCATCCTGACTTGGAAATATATCACCAATCCTTCATCGTCGCTGGGTCAAAATCCTGGAACTCCCTCCCTAACAGCACTGTGGGAGCACCTTCACCACATGGACTGCAGCGGTTCAAGGCGGCGGCTCACCACCACCTTCTCAAGGGGCAATTAGGGATGGGCAATAAATGCCGGGCCTTGCCAGCGACGCCCACATCCCGAGAATGAATAAAAGAGAGATCAGGCATGTCAGCGTTGTAGTGAGGAATGGTTGTTGACCACCGGCAGGATTTGCTCTGTTGCCACTCTCCAAGTACAAATCGAACAATGGTCACGTTCCATTTTGCCAGCCTCCAAAAGTGGCAACTGTAATCCAATGCAATCTCAGAAAAGCCAATTTGATGGCACAGTGCAGTGATGCACAATAACAGCATGTCACACACTTCAAGCGTCACTGCAATTCAAAAAAAAAAATTCACTATGTGAAGCTCTTCGAGATGTTTTGATGCTTTAAAAAAAAACTATATAAAATGGAAACATCATCATCGAGTGAAAAGCTACAGCTTTATGTCCCCAAATCTTGGCAGGGCTGTTTGAGGAAAGAGTCACCAAGAGAGGGAAAGGAGTTAACAGAAGAACGGCTCCCCCCCCCCCGCAACCCCTCGGGCCATTCATGCACACCACCCCTCGGGCCATTCATGCACACCACCCAACAGCGAGAGCAGTTTTTGCACAGGGCTCACCACTAATGCCTCGCTTTTGCTAATCAAGAAATGGCATTGTGGTGCGATAAAAGACATAGAAAAACACTCGACACATTCTTCCAAAAAGGATAAGGAAGTGCTGTGCAACATCAAAACAGTGTTGCTTAGCAACAAATAAATGAAAGAACTACACCACCCTCCATTAATAACTTTTCAAAACCCAGTCTGATTACAGATGGAAATTAGAGACTGGTGGCACAGTCCAGTGTCTATGTCCCTCTTTTTTTTGTGTTGTTATCCCGGTTGTAGGACAAGTTGCAACACGCCTAGTTAACTGCACTGGTGCAGCAGCTTAGAGAGGGATTCAGAGCGCCGTTTCAACAGGCCCCAAACGTCTGCATTAGAATAGAAAAACAAAGGGGCAGTTGTCACGGAGCCTTCCGCAACCCCGGTTTAATCTCTCAGCCGTGAAATTTTAAGCCGAGGTCTCGTCTGCTGGTTCAGGCGGACGTAAAAGATCGCACGCCACTATTTGAAGAGCAAAAAGAGTTCTGCCAGGGTCCGAGATAACAACCCCTCCCCACGCACGAGCAACAGCAGAGAGCTCAGCTGGTCATTCCACCCAGGGGCAGACTGGCTACCCGGAAAGGGCTCGGGATGTGCAAAATAAAAAATTTATTCCATAGAAAAAAAGATTTTGCCCTTCATTCACTCCGCTCTTTATCAAAACGAATGTTACAAATTACACAAAGTACATTCCAACATAAAAAAAAATTATCCAACTGATAAAAGGCGTCTAACTTCTCTGCAATTAAGTCGGCAATTTGCTCGTCGTCGCGGTTTACTACTAAAGTCTTTTGCCATGGAACATCGTGGCATCCTCCAAATGTTGAGTTAGGGAACTTTAAGCGGCTGTCTTGATTTATAGAATCAGAGAATAGTACAGCACAGGAGGCCATTGGGCCCATCGAGTCCACGCCGGCTCTTTCGAAGAGCAATCCAGTCAGGCCCACTCCCCTCGCTCTCTCCCCAGATCCCTGCAATTTTTTTCTCCAAGTATCTAACCAATTCCCTTTTGAAGGCTACTATTGAATCCGTATCCACCGCCCCATCAGGCAGCGCATTCCCAATCCTAACCCCTCGTTGCATAACAAGGTTTTTCCTCCTGTTACCTCCGGTTATTTTGCCAATCACCTTAAATCTGTGTCCCTCTGGTTATCGACCCTTCAGCCATTGAAAACAGTTTCTCTTTATTTACTCCATTTAAACACCTCCATCAAATCTCCTCTTAGCCTGCTCTGCTCAGAGAACAGCCGCAGCTTCTCCAGTCTATCCACGTAATTGTAATCCCTCATCCCAGGAACCATAGTAAATCTCTTCTGTACCCTCTCCAGAGCCTTCATGTCCTTCCTAAAGTGTGGTGCCCAGAATTGGACCCAATACTCCAGCTGGGGCCAAACTAGGGTTTTATATAGGCGTAGCGTAACTTCCTGGCTTTTGTACTCTAGGCCTCTATGTATAAAGCCCAGGATCCCATCTGCTTCGTTAACCTGTCCGGCCACCTTCAAAGATTTAGTTTTGAGAAACATCGCTCACAAGATACCCGAGTTACAATTAAAGTGAGGGGGATCTCACAACTCGGTAAAGCAAGACCATACATGTTGGTTCGTGTAGGCTACTGCGGTTTCGAACACAGTCCTTGCATGATGTCCAAATGACCGGACCGTTTTTTTTTTTTTTAAAACCACCATCAGAATCCGATATTAGTTTGTCTTGGCTATCACGGTCTGGAATCCAATAGGTCGTGTACTGATTCTCAATAGTTCCTTTGAATTTCGTCCAGCTAGGGGCTAGATTGCTATTTTCAGGATCCTTCTGTAGCTCAAAAGGCTAGCAGATCGTGTCCCGCAGCTTCTCAAGTGTGCTTGCAGGAGGCGACTACCCACAGAGTTTGTGAAATTCCGATCAAGTAGAGAAAGCTCTGTAAATATTAGAATGTGGAACTTGCTACCTCAAGGAGTAGTCGAGATGAATAGCATAGATGCATTTATGGGGAAGCTAGATAAACACTTGAGGGAGAAAGGAATAGAAGGGCAGCACGGTGGCATAGTGGTTAGCACTGTTGCCTCACAGCGCCAGGGACCCGGGTTCCAATCCAGCCTCGGGTGACTGTCTGTGTGGAGTTTGCACATTCTCCGTGTTTGCGTGGGTTTTCTCCGGATGCTCTGGTTTCCTCCCACAGTCCAAAGATGTGCGGGTTAGGTTGATTGGCCATGATAAATTGACCCTTAGTGTTAGGGGGATTAAATACGTGGGGTTACGGGGATCGGGTGGGATATGTGTCGGTGCAGGCTCGATGGGCCGAAATGGCCTCTATCTGCACTGTGGGGTTTCTGTGATAGATGAAGCGGGGTGGGAGGAGACTCGCGTGGAACATGAACACCAGCATGGGCCTGTTGGGCCATTTCTGTGCTGTAAATACTATGTAACTAGCTCTCCATGCTTTAAGAATCGACTAGTTAGGCTTAACAAGGCAGTGTCAGTGATTAGGTTGAAGCACTCAATTCAAATCGATGCCATTTGTGGAACTTTTCAGACAATTTCACTGGGCACTCCTTTCTTGGACTGAACTCTTATTTCTTGTAGACTTCACCGCCGCACCCCCCCCCACCACCTCGGGTCATTTAAAAATTGATTTACTTGCTCAGTAAATGCATCGGCATATTCAGCAGTTTCCACAAAAAAAAATCCCAGTTGGGTCTCGATCTGCTCTACAGCAGTCTGGAGCATCTCGTGAGCCACAGCAAAACCAATTCTGGCTGTTTGGAGGCATTACCATAAAAGGAGCAGTCACCAACAGTCGGAAGTAGTCCCAGGCTGGCAAAAACGTTGTCGTAATTTACAATTCCGCCAACACCTCTGGTTAAATTTTGTTCCAGAACGCTGGAGTGATGTACCTTGGGACGTTTTACTACATTAAAAAAAGGTGCTATATAAATGCAAGTTGTTGTTGCGAACTTTGTCTCTTCAGAAAAGTGCCGTACTGCAGTGCCGAAACTAGGCCACACTTTTTTGGGGATTATCCAAGACACATTTCTTTGTTAAACCGGTTTACCTCCAAGATTCTCTTAAGCAACTCCTTGCCTTCACCTGACTGGGAGTTTACAAAAGCAAGCAGCCGCTCAGTTATTCTCTGATACGTAAACAATGGAGAATTAGTCAGCGGTGGTGATGTTCCAAGTGCCATTGATAAGGGGAAAAAAAGGCTTTTCTGACTTTGTCTGCCACTTGTCCTAAAACTATGGTCGCGATGATATAATTCACCAAACTTTCAGAAAGAAACGCGATTCAAGAGCCTCGGGCTTTGGTCAATTCTTGCACCTTTTGTCTTGTTCTGCTCAACTATGTCAACATGCTTCGTAAGAGTTTCATTATATTTTGCTAGTTCCAACCAATGTTCCCGATAATTTGTTTTGGCGCCGCATGGCCCCTTTAAGGGGCTGCGTGGCCCATTCAAAATACCGTGCATGCGTAGTTTTTAAACTTTGAAGTGTTGGCAAGCCGGCTCTGCGCGAGATCCCTGGCGCGCTGCGCGACCAAGCAGCTTAAAAAGGGAACATTGCTCCCGACAAATTTGCCCGACCACTACTGGGGACCGTCAGGTGTGTATGCCCCTCGACTCGGACCTGTCCCACGGCAGCTCACCCATCCTTTTCCATTCACGGACTAGCTCAATAACCTAGTCTAAACCCTTCATGATTTTAAACACTGCCATCAAACACCTCCTCAGCCAAATAGCAAAATACTGCAGCTGCTGGAAATCCAAAATAACAACAGAAAACGCTGGAAAAACTCAGCAGGCCAGGCAACATCCGTGGAGAGAAAAATAGAGTCGACGTTTCGGGTCAAACCCTTTGTCAAGACTGAAGGCCAGGCTGGGAGAGAACAAAAGAGAAGTGAAGAGACATTAAGAGGTATTCAAAACAAGACCAGATGGTGATAGGACTAGTGGAGACAAACACGAGGAGGGAAACTGAAAGTAATGAAGATGAACAAGGTTGAAGAGCCAAACTGAGATCCCGTCGAAGAGAAGAGCAGAACCTCAAGGTAGGCATTCCTAGCAGAGGTGCGGCAGTGAACCAAACTCTAGTACGATAGCAAAATACTGCAAAACCTCCTCTTAGCGTTCTCTGCTCCAAGGAGAAATAATCAGATTTGTTCTCAATCCCCATCTTTGATTTTACTCACTGATGAAAAGGGAACGCCAATCTAATTTAGATCAAAGCTGCTAACAATTTATTCAATACAATTAAAACTATGGCTTTGGAAACAAAGCGGTATTGTATTTTGTTTTGGCAACACAAAAGGTTGATGAAAATACTGTGGAGCTGTAACTTCATTCACGCACAACAGCTTTGCTTTTAGCAATTCCCACAATTTCAACAACCATCTAAAGCTAGCGTGGCATTGCACACCCGACATCTCAAAAGGTCTCCGTCCGTCCACCACGAGGTCTCCGTAGGCTCCGTCTGCCGGCTTTCCTGAAGGGGGAGAAACTGCGAGCAGGAAATCTGGATTTCCCCGGCCTGGTCAGATCGCTTACCCGGACGAGAATTTGCCATTGCACGCCGTGGGGTATTTCCTCATTTCCGTCCACTTTCAAGTTAGCCTTTTTGTGAATGTTGAAGAGATGAACTTACCTGGAGTAAGTGGCCTTCAAGCTCGCGGGAACCATCCAATTACCCGATAGACAGGCCCCCTCATTAGCTGTCTGTGGGATTTTAATTGCTTAGCCAATTTGCACAGGCAACAGCAATCACATGACTAATTGGATTAGAAAGTCTTGCATTTATATAGCGCCTTTTTACGACCACCGGGCGCCTCAAAGCACTTTACAGCCAATTTGCGCACAGCAAGCTCCCACAAACAGCAATGTGATAATGACCAGATAATCTGGTTTAGTGATGTTGGTTGAGGGATAAATATTGGCCGGGACACCGGGGAGAACCCCCTTGCTCTTCTTCGAAATAGTGCCTTAGGATCTTTTACGTCCACCTGAGGGGGCAGACAGGGCCTCGGTTTAACGTCTCATCCGAAAGACGGCACCTCCGACAGTGCGGCACTCCCTCAGCACTGCACTGGGAGTGTCAGCCTAGCTTTATGTGCTCAAGTCCCTGGAGTGGGACTTGAACCCACAACCTTCTGACTCAGAGGCGAGTGTGCTGCCCACTGAGCCACAGCTGACACTGGTAGTTCTTAGGATGTGATCAGATGTCACATAAATGCAAAATAACAGAAAACGCTGGAAAAACTCAGCAGGCCAGGCAGCATCCGTGGAGAGAGAAACAGGTTTCAGGTCGGAGACCTTTCGTCAGAACTGGAAAATAAAACAGGAAATGGAACAGATTTTAAAGCAAGTTTAGGGGCTGGGAAATGGGGGAGGGGATAAAAGAACAAAAAGGAAGGTCTGTGATAGGATAAAAGGTGGGAGAAGTAAAGAGACATTAAGAGATATTCAAGGCGAGAGGAGGCGGTAATGGGACAGGTTAAGGAAGAAAGGATGGCTCTAGATGGGGTGTGAATTGTGCTGGCAGAATGAAGGACAGCTGCCTTGTGGGAGGGAGGAAAAAAAGACAAAAAGTGTGGATAAAAAATATAAATATGATAGGGGCCGAGGTTATGATCTGAAGTTGTTGAACTCGATGTTGAGTCCAGAAGGCTGTAAAGTGCCTAATCGGAAGATGAGGTGCTGTTCCTCGAGCTTACGCTGAGCTTCCGTGGAACAATGCAAGAGGCCGAGGACGGTGAGGTCCGAGTGGGAATGGAGCGGTGAATTAAAGTGACAGGTGACCGGAAGCTCGGGGTCACCCTTACGGACTGAACGGAGGTGTTCCGCAAAGCGGTCACCCAATCTGCGTTTGGTCTCCCCAATGTAGAGGAGACCGCATCGTGAGCAGGTGCGATATGCCAAATGGTCTCCACTGACGCTGAAATGTCAAGGATTCTATTCCAATGAAGCCACACACAATGCTTCCCTGCCCCCACTTCGAAATCAGCTGTTCCAGACAGACAAAATATTAGGAGCGAGATTTATATGATCAAAAAAAACACATGCAAGTTTAGAAATTAAGCTCGCTCCGATTAAAGCAAGAAACTGATCAAATGATCATTCCAATGGCTTCATATTTTCTGGGAAAAAAAGGGTTAAAAAAAAAAACACTTTACTGGATTTCGCCAAAGCTCGAACAGCCACCAGTCCCTACAAGCAAAACAAAACTGGTAGAGCAGGACTGGGCAGACCACCCCAACCCCTCTAGGGAACTTGCATAAAATCTCTCCCTCATTTACATTCCACGAAACCACAGTATAGATAGAAAAGCCTGCCCCTCCCACAGGCCCCTTAAAGCCAGCCGGCAGACAAGTGGGGCCTGGGGGGAGGGGGGGCTCACGGGAGCAAGGAGTGGATGAGAAAGAAACGTACTAAAAGCCAGCTTCTTATTGGGCTTGTACTCGCTGGAGTTTAGAAGAATGAGAGGGGATCTCATTGAAACTTATAAAATTCTAACAGGACTAGACAGACTAGATGCAGGAAGGATGTTCCCGATGGCGGGGGAATCCAGAACCAGGGGTCACAGTCTAAGGATAAGGGGTAATCCATTTAGGACAGAGATGAGGAGGAATTTCTTCACCCAGAGAGTGGTGAACCTGTGGAATTCTCTACCACAGAAGGCAGTAGAGGCCAATTCATTAAATATATTCAAGAAGGAGTTGGATATATTTCTTCAGGCTAAAGGGATCAAGGGGTATGGGGAGAAGGCAGGGACAGAGTACCGAGTTTGGATGATCAGCCATGATCTCATTGAATGGCGGAGCAGGCTCGAGGGGCTGAATGGCCTACTCTTGCTCCTATCTTCTATGTTTCAATGCTCAAACGGAACTAGGTCCACTCGAGCTTTATTCTGGCCGTTTTTGAGATCTGCACTCTACTGCAAAGCGTCCCGATAATAAATCATAGGATAGCATAGCACAGAAGGCGGCCATTCGGCCCATCGAGTCTGCGCCGGCTCTTTCGAAGAGCAATCCAGTCAGTCCCACTCCCTCCTGCTCTTTCCCCAGATCCCTGCAATTTTTTTTCTCCTTCAAGTATTTACCCAATTCCCTTTTGAAGGCTACTATAGAATCTGTATCAACCACCCCATCAGGCAGTGCATTCCAGATCCTAAATACAAAGCACAATGACGAAGCCAGTATCTTGAAGAAAAGTAAACCACCATCACATGGGGGTTCATTCATTAACACAGGAGGAAATAAAAAAGCATCAGAGGAACCACTGGCGCGAGGTGCCAAAATTTCCCTGAATTTTGAAAAGGAACAGAAAATCCCAACAGATAGCAAAATACTGCGGACGCTGGAAATCCGAAAAAAAACAACAGAAAACGCTGGAAAAACTCAGCAGGCCAGGCAACATCCGTGGAGAGAGAAACAGTCAACGTTTCAAGTTGAAACCCTTCGTCAGGACTGAGAGAAAAAAAAGCAGGAAATGAAACAGATTAAAAAGCAAGTTTGTGGGGCTGGGAAATGGGGGAGGGGATGAAAGAACAAAAGGGAAGGTCTGAGAGAGGTGAAGAGACATTAAGAGATATTCAAGGCGAGACGAGATGGTAATAGGACAGGTAAAGAGACAAAGGATGGCTCTAGATGAAATGAAATGCGCTGGCAGAGTGAGAGACAGCTGCCATGTGGGAGAGAGAAAAAAAGGAAAAGGTACAATCCAAAAGTGTGGATAAAAAATATATAAAAATATGATAGGGGCCGAGGTTATTGTTGAGCAATTTATGCTGGGATTGATAGGAAAGCTCTCCACTTGATTTCTCCCCGAACTGGTTATAGGAGTTCCACAGTGTCAGAAACAATTCATGGATTTTGGCCTGGACGATAGTTTGCATTAGAGGACAGTCACGCAAACTTTATTTAAAATATGAGATTTTGTAATACAAGGGGGGGGGGGGGGGGATGGTTAGCAGGGCACCAAAATTGGCCAAAAGCGCAACTTACTATAGCACTTAACACAATATTCGAACATAGGAAGCACCTTTCACAGTATCTAAACAGAGAAGGTTAGATGCTGTCGGACAACGTTCCCTCTAAGCTGCGCGCGCAGCCGTTTGCCGGACCGGCTTTTCCCAATGTTAAGTTTCGCGCCTGCGCGAAACGGTGAATGGGCCACGCAGCCACGCACCCCAAAATAGATTCGGGGAAACATTGCTGCCTGGCCTGCCGAGTAATGTGCCCTCAAATTTCTTTTGTGCGAGGTACCTTTAAATTTGCTGCGTGGCCGAGACGCACGGTACCTTAGAGGGAACAGCTCGTGAGCGGCCTACGCAGTACCTTCCTGATTGCCGCGCATCCGCTCATGCGTGGAGCATTCCCAGCATTTTCTGTTGATTATTTTAGTCTAGCGGGAGTAGGTTTTGTTCAAAGCTTTTCACATTGGCGCACAATTTTCTTTTAAGAACGTAAAATGTGACAGCGGCACGTGTATTTCCCCATCAGCCACACTTCAGAAAAAGTACAAAGGAACTCAGTCGGAATACAAAGTGCCAGGGTCAGAATGTCTGCAGTCTCTTAATTGATCTCACTGAGTAATTAGACTCTGTAGCTTTAAAAAAATAGGGAAACACCTATAATTTAGTAGAATAATACATGAGCATTTGACAAAGTTCTGACCTTGCCCCTCATCAAAGCATCCCCACACCTGGCTACACATCCCATCACCTGCCCTGCTCAAACCGTCGCAGTGGTGTATGGCTCTTATCACATTGTCTCTTTCCCTATTCCTGTGCCACCTTCTCTTTTATTAAACACCTCATTTTGTTCCACCCCTCTCGCCTCCCCTTTAGAATCCTTGTTTTCTATTGCCCCCAAGCAAGTTTCCCTCCTCCGTTCTTCCCTCAGCTTTTATATTGAGCAATGACATCAGTAATGTTAATCTTCATCTCATCTTGCTCGTTCTCTCTTCTGAATTCACCACCCTCCGTATAAACTCTCCCACCCATATTGATCACTCCTGGAGCTCGCCATCTCCTGTGATCTTGATTACCGAAGAGGCCATCTAGACCACTTCCTTGTAGTCCTCCTCACCCAGTCCCTCACTGTGGCTACAAGAGTCAGAGGCTGGGTATTCTGAGGAGAGTGTCTCACCTTCTGACTCTCAAATGCTTTCCACCATTCACAATGGCACAAGTCAGGAGTGTGATGGAATAGTGCAGCTGGATGAGTGGATGCCTGGATGAGTGCAGCTCCAACAACACTCAAGAAGCTCGACACCATCCAGGACAAAGCAGCCCGCTTGATTGGCACCCCATCCACCACCTTAAACATTCACTCCCTCCACCGCCAGCGCACCATGGCTGCAGTGTGTACCATCTACAAGATGCACTGCAGCAACTCGCCAAGGCTTCTTCGGCAGCACCTCCCAAACCCACGACATCTACCACAGGACAAGGGCAGCAGGCCCATGGGAACACCACCACCACCTCCAAATTACACACCATCCTGATTTGGAAATGTATCACCGTTCCTTCATAGTCGCTGGGTCAAAATCCTGGAACTGAGAGAGTTCCTTCACCCCTCGGACTGCAGCGGTTCAAGACGGCGGCTCATCACCACCTTCTCAAGGGCAATAAATGCTGGCCTGGCCCGCGACGACCACATCCCATGAACGAATAAAAAAGAGCCCACCCCTCTGCAAGAACCCTACCCCAGGCCGCTTAAAACAGCACTTTTAAACTCCCAAACCTCCTCTGAAGTTCTCATACGCTCAACCACCCCCCTCACTTCCATCTTTTGATCCCTTGTCACCAGCAAAACCCACGCCATCTCCCATCCATGTTGTTCTCCTTGGCATAACCTACATTCTCTCTCTCTATCTCCCCCCCCACCCCCTCAAATCTCAAGGGTGCAGACTTCATATTCTGGCACACAGCTGACTTAGTCATGCATCACCAGATGTGGCTGGATTACATCAAGTTCTGCTGGGCCTCGCTCTCCTCTGCCAAAACCACCCACTACATGAGGATTAGCTTACAGCGCAATTATAATCCAAGCTTCTTTTCTGCACAATCAACCGTTTCTTTACACCACTCTCACCTCCACCCTCAGCTCTAACATGCAAGTGGTCCATGGATTTCTTCGTCGCAAAGATAGGGACCATCGAGTGATGTGTGTCTGTTGTTCCACCCCCGTCCCCCACCCCTTGCCCAGTCAAGTCTAACTCTTCTCCCCCAGCCCTGAACTCTCATCTCTCGTTTCTTTCCCATCTTCTCCCTCAGATCATCCGAAGCATGACCCGCCTCCTGCTCCCTCAAAACCATACAACATTGTTCACAATTTAACTTCCCTTCCTGACCACCCCCCGCCACGTGCACTGACATTGTAAATGGTTCCCTCTTCTTGGGCCTTGTTCCTCTCCCTTTCATCATTACCCTCTCCTCAAAATATCCTCTCGACCACTTTGTTTGCAAATTACAACTTCAGTCTCCCTTTCCTCTCCCACGTTATTGGAACGTCATTCCCCAGATCCATGCTCCTCTTCTCCCATGAAAATCAGATTTCCACCCCTCCCTTAATGCCAAAATGGCCCGAGAGTATAATACTCTGACTGTCACCATGGTGCATTTTGTCCTCGTCCTTCCTGCAGTATTTGTCATAGTTGATCATAGCATTCGCCTCACACCTCTCCTACACGGTCATCTATGGGGCTACCCCTTTCTTCCAGTCTTACCGATCGGACTGTAGACAGAGCATCTGTCCAACGTCTTCTCTTTTCACCCCCAAACCATGACCTCACGCGTTCTCGCCCCCCGTACTTCCGGATCCACCCTTGATCACCTCTTCCTCAGCTACAGGCTGCCACTTGGCAACATCATCGGCAGATACGAGGGCAGCTTCCACATGTACGCCGACCACACCCAATTTCATCTTCCCACCACCTCTTCTCCTCTGCCTTTGTGCGGTCAAGATTACTTGTCTGACATCCGGTCTTTGATGAGCTGTAATTTCCTCCAGCTCAACATTGGGGAAGACCAAAGCCATGATAGTCGACCTCCGCCACAAACTCCATTCCCCTCCCCAGCCACAGTCTTGAGCTGAACCAGATCAGCATCCTACTCGAGCGAGCCGAGCTTGTGACACCACTTCCTTCCAATGCAATGACCGCCTACCTTCACCTCCATAACATTAGCCACTTCCGCCATTACCGCAGCCCACCTGCTGCTGAAGCCTTCATATATGCCGTTTCCACCTCCAGATTCAACTCTCCCAACGCTCTTCCAGCTGAAAGCCCATCTGCCACCCTCCATAAACTTCTATTCATCGAAACTCTGTTGCTTGCAAATTATCCTGCACCAAGACCTGCTCATCCATCACCGCTGGCCCTCACTCACTGACCTACAATGGCTCCCACTTGCTCTCTGGTCTCGCCCCCTCCCCATCTCTAACCTTCTGCAGCCCTACAACCCCCTTCACTGAACTCTCCATTCCTCTAATTGTGCAACTCCCCTCCTTTCGCCCTACCAGCGCGGGCCGGACCTCAAGCCGGCCAGGCCCCACGCGCTAAGTTTCCCTTCCTGAACCTGTCCTCCTCAAGGCTCTCCTTAAAACCCATCTCAACGAGCAAGCTTTGCTGGTCAGCCGTACCAATATCTCCTCCTCGGGTTTAGTGTCCACTTTTATCCTTACGCCTCCGAATTGCTTTGGGACATTTTTCTGCATATAAATGAGAGTTGTTGCGAATTGAGGAGTAGGAAATTTCTTTGACTGCATGAACCAGTTTATTTTAATCAGAATATTGCCTTCATATAGAATAGCAAAGAAAGGAATTTCAAACAAATACGTCACATTCACAAATATTCAGGCAGCAAAATTTCAAGGTCATGGTTTTTGCAACAGCACCACAATCTCAGGGTCCTCGACTACATCAATGACATCAGAGCCCTACTCCCAGAACTCGAAGTTATTGAAAAGTAAAATAGTTTTACTTCTCTCAGCTGTTGTTACAGCCTTGATCTCGTGTCCCAATCCCATATACCCTCCCCGTCCTTTTATTAAGAAGCTGCACGGCACAAGCCAGCCACAATAGCTGTGGCAAAGAAAAATTAACAGAAAAACTCCCAACAGCAAACTATCCACTCCAAGAAGCACCTGGGAATGCTCAAAAGCAAAAATACACCATCTCGGTTCAGAGGACAATATTTATGTTACCAGAACTTGTGTCCGGGCCAATATTTATCCCTCAACCAACATCATTCATTAAAACAGATTATCTGGTCATTATCACAATGCTGTTTGTGGGACCTTGTGGGACGCTAATTGGCTGCTGCGCTTCCTACATTACAACAGTGACGACGCTGCATTGGCTGTAAAGCGCTTTCGGATGGGCGAGAAAGGTTCTATATAAATACAAGTCGTTCTTTCCATCTTCTAACAGCCTGACTTCGCTCCCAACTATCTGTTCTTGCAGTTGTAGTGACCTTTGGCTGCCACGTTTCCTACATTACAACAGTGACTACACTTCAAAAGTACTTAATTGGCTGTAAAGAGCTTTGAGACGTCCTGAGGTTGTGAAAGGCGTAATATAAATGCAAGTCTTTTTTTTTTTTAAATATAAAGTTGCATTATGAAAAACTCAAACCCTGACCATCACCCCCAAAACCTAACTGGAGACAAAAGCAAGTGCCCTACTAGCCTCAAAGAAAACAACAAAGAAATGGATTAAACTATGGCAGCCTGGTGCCTCTCACACTCGCCCCCTAATCAGATAATGCCACAGTTGCTGGCCAAGGTTCCACCTCAGAGCAAGTACAGGAAACTCTTTTTTTTATCCAGCACCGACGGGACCAGCGTGGTGCCGGTTTATCAAAAAGTCCGGATTAGAGAGGTATAGTAAAAGGGACGAGAGCCCCGTACACGGCCACAGATCCAGGCGTCCCTGTTGCATAGCAACAGGTGCAGGAGCCCCGGCCACAGACCAAGCATCCCTGTTGCATAGCAGCAGGTGCAGGAACCCCGGGCGAGTGAAAGGTTCCTACTGAGTGCACTTGAATTGCGAGAAACACACAGAAGTATAGATTGTTGTCTCAACTTGGGCTGTGCCTGGGGAGAGCATTTCTCGAGTTAGGGGACATTAGGATGGTCAGAGTGTTCCAGAGGCCGAGAGCAATTTGAGGGGAGGAAGCATCGCACCAGACGCATACGGTGTCAACCGCGGCTCAGTGGGTAGCACTCTCGCCAGAGTCAGAAGGTTGTGGGTTCAAGTCCCACTCCAAACTTGAACACAATCTAGGCTGACACTACAGCGCAGTACTGAGAGTGTGCTACACTGTCGGGAGGTGCCATCTTTCGGATGAGACACTAAAACCCGAGGCCCCATCTGCTCTCTCAGATGGATGTAGAAGACCCCATGGTACTATTTCGAAGAGCAGGGGGGGGGGGGGGGGGGGGTTCTCCCCGGAGTCCTGTCCAATATTTATCCCTCAACCAACATCACTAAAAAAACAGATTATCTGCTCATTATCACATTGCTGTTTGTGGAAGCTTGCTGTGCTCAAATTATCTGCCGCGTTTCCTACATTACAACAGTGACTACACTTCAAAAAGTACTTCATTGGCTGTAAAGCGCTTTGGGAAGTCCTGTGGTTGTGAAAGGCGCTATAGAAATGCAAGTCTTTCTTTCTTAATATTGGCGCACTTGATTTCTCCGACTGTGTGTTGGTACCAATTACACTAAATAAACCCAAGCACAACGCTGGAATGATTTTCCCTGTCTCCCAATTCTTCTCCATCACTCCTTGCTGGGGAACAAGTTCCCTAAGAATCGGTACCTCACCCAAGAGGTGGTTATTCACAAACCTGTGAGCACTGACAAAGCATCAAAAGGTGTGCGACTGCCTTGGGGCAGCTCGGCGAAAAAGAGGGGTGGGCCCAAAGTAACCCACCTTCCCGGCAAGAAATATAAAAAGAAAAACCACCACAGAAAAAATCGAGTCTACAGGAAGACCTCATCCAATAAAGGAAGAGAGGGGGAGAAAAGAGGTCGAGCTACCAGAAAGAGACCACTTTACTTGGGATGGGGGAAGGGGGGGGGGGGGGGGAAAGAGAAAGGGTGTCAAACACTTAAAAAAAAGTCTAGACCTCCTCAGTTTATGCCAAGTATCACACCTTGAAGGTGTGTTCAATGAAGTAATGAAGTGCGAGTTTTTGAATTAATCAGATTGACGTGACATGAGTCATAGAGTCATAGAGTTTTACAGCACAGAAAGAGGCCCTTCGGCCCATCGTGTCTGCGCCGCCCATCCATCCCTGTCCAGTCTAATCCCATTTTCCAGCATTTGGTCCATAGCCATGTATGCAATGGCATTTCAAGTGCTCATCCAAATGCTTCTTGAATGTTGTGAGGGTTCCTGCCTCCACCACCCTTTCAGGCATTGAGTTCCACATTCCAACCACCCTCTGGGTGAAAAAGTTCCTCCTCAAATCCCCTCTAAATCTCCTGCCCCTTACCCTGAATCTATGCCCCCTTGTTATTGACCCCCCCACTAAGGGGAAAAGTTCCTCTTTATCTACCCTATCTATGCCCCTCATTATTTTGTACACCTCAATCAGGTCCCCCCTCAGCCTTCTCTGCTCCAAGGAAAACAACTCCAGCCTGTCCAGCCTCTCTTCATAGCTGAGGCGCTCCATCCCAGGTAACATCCTGGTGAATCTTCTCTGCACCCTCTCCAAAGCAATCACATCCTTCCTATAGTGAGGCGACCAGAACTGCACACAGTACTCCAGCTGTGGCCTCACCAGCGTTTTGTACAGCTCCATCATAACCTCCCTGCTCTTATATTCTATGCCTCGGCTAATGAAGGCAAGTATCCCATATGCCTTTTTAACCACCTTATCTACCTGCTCCGCTGCCTTCAGGGATCTATGTACATGTACACCAAGGTCCCTCTGACCCTCTGTACTTCCTAGGGTCCTACCACTCATTGTGTATTCCCTTGCCTTATTTGTCCGTCCAAAATGCATCACCTCGCACTTTTCAGGGTTAAATTCCATTTGCCACTTTTCCGCCCATCTGACCAACCCGTTTATATCGTCCTGTAGCCGGAGGCTTTCCTCCTCGCAATTTACCACCCCACCAATTTTCGTGTCATCTGCGAACTTACTGATCATACCTTTTACATTTTCATCCAAATCATTTATGTAGATCACAAACAATAAGGGACCCAGCACCGATCCCTGAGGTACCCCACTGGACACAGGCTTCCAGTCACAAAAGCAACCTTCGACCATCACCCTCTGCCTCCTGCCAGTCAGCCAGTTTCGGATCCAATGCGCCAAGGCACCCTGGATCCCATGGGCTCTTACCTTCTTGACCAGTCTCCTATGCGGGACTTTGTCAAAAGCTTTACTGAAGTCCATGTACACCACATCCACAGCATTTCCCTCATCCACCCCACTAGTCACCCCCTCGAAAAATTCGATCAGATTTGTTAGACATGATTTACCCTTGACAAAGCCATGCTGACTATCCCCGATTAATCCTTGTTTAACCGCCCCAGTCCCTCTAGAAAACACCCATCCCAAGCTCCACCCCTCCGAACCAAAACGTGAACCTCCTCCACGGTCACAACGGACGGAGCCAGAAAATCAGGCAGCGCCAAAAATCGAAGCCTCCGGCCCTCCGCTTGACAGATGAACGCCGTCACTTAGGAAAAGGGAGGAGTGCCATATTGAAACAGAAATTGTGGGGGCTTGGTTTTTAAGCATTCAAAATAAATTTGCGCTATCGTTAACACGCCACGCCGACTGGTACCACTGACAGCTTGTGTTGCAACAGCCAAGCATATCATCAGAGGAAAAAAATCTCAAACCGCAGGATGTACACGTAGTCTACAGACATCACGTTAATCTGACATTCAAAATTCGCACTTCATCGACACAACTAATGGGCAGGAAAGTCAAGAGAAACTAGTTTTTCTTGGGAGTACTCCGAACAGATGCATTCCCTCCAACTTTTCTTAAATCATCAATTTTAAATCAGCAATAGCAACCACTCGAGTAGGGTCTCCTTGCTTCGGCCATTTTGGCAAGGTCAGTTACTGGGAAGAGGGGGGTGGAGGAGTTCCCCTTCCCGAAGTGGCTCCACTCCAGACGGCAGGGGGCATGACCACAGACAATTGATCAGGCCAACATGAGGTAACCAAGTATCCCCTGCCTGTGCAATGGACAGGGGGCTTCTTAAGCCACCCCTTCTCCAATGGAGCCACGCCAGGGTGCAGCAAGATACTCCAGATAAATGACATCTCACGAGCAGCCTAACTGGGGAGGAAGACCCTCCTCCTCGATCTTCATGTCAACGAAGAAGCAGACAGTCTCCAAAACCAAGAAATATCTGGTAAGAACGTGTTATTTACTAACAAAATTAGTCCTGTCCCCTTTTAAAGAAGGAACTTGGCACTCTAGGGCTTGCACATAGGAACAGGAGCAGGCCATTCAGCCCCTCGAGCCTGCTCCACTATTCAATGAGATCATGGCTGAACTGCAACCTTAACTCCATCTACCCACCTTTGCCCCATATCCCTCAACACCTTTGGTTAACAGAAAGCTATCAATCTCAGATTTAAAATTAACAATTGACAGAGGATCAATTGCCGTTTGCGGATGAGAGTTCCAAACTTCTACCACCCCTTTGGGTGTAGAAGTGTTTCCTAATTTCACTCCTGAAAGGTCTGGCTCTAATTTTTAAGACTATGCCCCCTAGTCCTAGACTCCCCAACCAGCAGAAATAGTTTCTCTCTATCCACCCTATCTAATCCCTTATATAAAAAAAAAAACTGAAGACCACCTAATGAAAAGGTTTGACGGGCTAGTCTGATCTTGGGGGGGGGGGGGGGGGCAGGCCACTGACCGGTTGGGGGGAGACAGCATTGATTGGACAGAACACGGGTTAAGGTTAAGATCGCTTTTGATTCAGAACTTCTGCGGCCGCGAAAAAAAAACCAAAAAAAGGGAAGCGGGCGGGGAAGAGGAATAAGTCAACCCACACACCCGTCCCACCGCCACACGCTCCTGTGCCGACCATCACTCGTACGCCCACCGCCAGAGAACCAAACACCGCCCCCCCCACCCCGCGCTACCTTCCACGTCGGACCCCCAAAATCGGGGGCGACAATTCTGAGCAAGAGGCGGACTTTCAGAAAAGGGAACAAAAAAACATACAATTAGAGGGGGAAAAAACACAGGGGGAAATAGTTTTCCCCCCGCCCCGCCAAGCTAAAAGATGATTTTAAAAATATTCACCCCCTCCAAATATTATATCAGACGGTGAACCGAAAAAGGCAGTCTTGACAACAGCCAAGAGCAACTAAACAGCTGCTTCCTTTAAAAGGGCACAAACCCAGGGAAGGTACAGAGACAGACACAAAAAAAAAATGACTCAAACCCAGTTTTAAAATCTCAAATACCATTATAAAAAAAAATTAAATTCACCCCAAAATTAAATATTCCCTCCCCATTTAAAAAACTTTGAACACCAAAAAAAACACACAAAAGGACACCAGCTATTCCACCCCACCCAACACCTCTCCCAACAAAATATGATTTTTTTTTTTTAAATGGGATGCATCCCCTCCCCAAATATAATATTTATGAGACAATAACTCACCCAGATAAATGTCACCAAAGGAACCACTGCCGATCTTCCTCCCCAGCCTGTATTTGTTTCCAACTCTCAGCTCCATTTTTATTTTGCTCTAAAAAAAACCGAGAGAAGAGAGACACAATTTTAGTGTATTTTGGAGACACCAGCCCCTTGTTGACTAGGAGCCCCAACCATTGCTCCCAATTGCAGAATGGCGGTGGGTTTTGTGGGGGAGGGGAGGGGAAAATGGAGAAGGAAGGAACAGGGGAAGGTGGGGGGAGCTTCTTTTCCCCGCCGATTTAACCGGTCAAACCGCGCCAATCGCCTCCAATTTCCACCCCCCGGCCGAGCAGGGGCCGCGGGGCGGCTGATCCGCCGGTTGTCGCGGCTCGCCAGGCCGGCATGGGGGAGGATGGAGGGGGATTACCTTCGGGGCTCTCTTTTTTTTCTCCTCTCAGCGACTCGCCATTATTTACAACTGAGGGCCGGCCTGCCCGGTGACGTCACCCCCCCTCCCGGGCCCGACCAAGGACCCGGATCGACAGCCCGCCTCAGGAGGGGAGGGAGCAGTTAAAGCGATAATTACCCTTGCACAACCATAATAAAACTCCAAATATGACACTGTAAAATAACAAAAGGAAAATGCTGCGAAAAACTCAGCAGGCCATGGCAACATCCGTGGAGAGAGAAATAGAGTCAACCCTTCTACAGAACAAGGGGCAGGGGAATCTTTTTTTTACACTGAGAGTTGTGAGGCAGTGGAATTCACTTCCAAGGAGAGTTCTCTGGAACTCATTGAAACTTATAAAATTCTAACAGGACTGGACAGACTGGATGCAGGAAGGATGTTCCCGATGGCCAGGGAGTCCAGAACCAGGGGTCACAGTCTAAGGATAAGGGGTAAGCCATTTAGGACAGAGATGAGGAGGAATTTCTTCACCCAGCGAGTGGTGAACCTGTGGAATTCTCTACCACACAAGGCAGTTGAGGCCAATTCATTAAATATATTCAAGAAGGAGTTGGATATATTTCTTAAGGCTAAAGGGATCAAGGGATATGGGGAGAAGGCAGGGACAGGGTACTAAATTTGGATGATCAGCCATGATCTAATTGAATGGCGGAGCAGGCTCAAGGGGCCGAATGGCCTACTCCTGCTCCTATCTTCTATGTTTCTGTTGTTATTTCGGATTTTCAGCATCTGCAGTATTTTGCTATCGTTACACTGTAAAACACTGACTTTGTAGGATATTGACAGTTAAAAATAGTTTTTTTTAATAATATGGTTGTTTGAAATTCATCTATTTGGCTGCAATGGCATTGGAAGTCTATTTTTCTATGTCAGCTGTGGCTCAGTGGGTAGCACTCTGGCCTCTGAGTCGAAAAGTTGTGGGTTCAATTCCCATGCCAGAGACTTGAGCAGAAAACTATAGGCTGACACCCCAGTGCAGTAACTGTGGGAGTGCCGCACTGTTGGAGGTACCGTCTTTTGGAAGACACGTTAAACCGAGGCCCCGTCTGCTCTCTCAGGTGGACGTAAAAGATCCCGTGGCCACTATTTCGAAGAAGAGCAGGAGAGCTAACCTAATGTCCTGGCCAATACTTATCCCTCAATCAGCATAACAAAAACAGATTATCTGGTCACATTGCTGTTTGTGGGAGCTTGCTGTGCGCAAATTGGCTGCCGCGTTTCCCACATTACAACAGTGACTACACTTCAAAAGTACTTCATTGGCTGTAAAGCGCTTTGAGGTGTCCGGTGGTCGTGAAAGGCGCTATAGAAATGCAAGTCGTTCTTTCTTATAGCAGATGGACTAATGCACAGCACTTGCAACACTATTACTAGATTAATGGTTATATATTCACCATACATAATTAATAAATGTGAAGGACATACAAAAACAAAACAACCGTAATCCGCCAGCCAGAAAGGACTTGCATTTCTATAAAGGGTGCCTTTCACGCCCCTCAGGACGTCCCAAAGCACTTTTGGAGTGTAGTCACTGTTGTAATGTAGAAAACGGGGCAGCCAATTTGCTCACAGCAAGCTCCCACAAGCAGCATTGTGACAATGACCGGATAATCTGTTTTTTTGGTAATGTTGATTGAGGGATAAATATTGGCCCCAGGACACCGGGGAGAACTCTCCCTGGTCATCATCACATCGCTGTTTGTGGGAGCTTGCTGTGCGCAAATTGGCTGCCGCGTTTCCCACATTGCAACAGTGACTACACTCCAAAAAAGTACTTCATTGGCTGTAAAGCGCTTTGAGACGTCCGGTGGTCATGAAAGGCGCTATATAAATGTAAGTCTTTCTTTTAATTTGGTTAGGCCACAACTGGAGTATTGCATCCAGTTCTGGTCACCACACTTTAGGAAGGATGTGAAGGCCCTTGAGAGGGTGCAGAGGAGATTTACCAGAATGGTTCTGGGGATTGGGGGATCTTAGCTACAAGGACAGGTTGGAGAAGCTGGATTTGTTTTCATTAGAGCAAAGGAGGTTGAGGGGTGATTTGACAGAGGTGTACAAGATAATGAGAGGTTGGGATAGGCTAGACGGGGAAAGGCTGTTCCCACTAGTTGATGGTACAAGGACTAGGGGACGCAGATTTAAGGTTTTGGGCAAGAGATACGGGGGAGTCGTGAGGAAAAACTTTTTTACGCAGCGAGTGGTGAGGACCTGGAACTCGCTGCCGACGGAAGTGGTGGAAGCGGAGACACTGAATGTTTTCAAGGGGAGACTGGATAGGCACTTGAGGGAAATAAACTTGCAGGGCTACGGGGATAGAGCAGGGGAATGGGACTGACTGGATTGCTCTACAGAGAGCCGGCACGGACTCGATGAGCAGAATGGCCTCCTTCTGTGCCATATGACTCCATGGCTATGACTCTAATGTAGGAAACGCGGCAGCCAATTTGCGCTCAGCAAGATCCCACAAACAACAATGTGATAATCTGTTTTAGTGATGTTGATTGGGGGGTTAAATATTGAGGAGAACGCCCCCTGCTCTTCTTCGAAATAGTGGCCGCGAGATCTTTTACGTCCGCCTGAGAGAGCAGACGGAGCCTCGGTTTAACAAGTTCTGAAAGGGCGGTGGAGGCTGACTCAATCGCGGCTTTCAAAAGGGAATTGGCTAAGTACCTGAAGGAAAAAAATTTGCAGGGTTGCGACTAGCTGAAGTGCTCTTGCAGCGAGCCAGCACAGGCTCAACCAGCCAAATGGCCTCCTTCTGTACTGTAACCGTTTTGTGATCTTAGCTGAAAGACAGCACTGCACTACCCTCAGCACTGCACTGGGACATCAGCCTAGATTTTTGTGCTCAAGTCTCTGGAGTGGGACTTAGAACCCACAGTCTTCTGACTCAGAAGTTGAGGGTGCTACCCACTGAGCCACGGCTGACACACTGAGCAATGAGCTGGGGATTCTGTTTCTGACACACTGAGGCAGCACTGCAATTGAATCAATAACAACTGGTAATTATCTAATATCTAGTGGCTCAGTGAGTCGCACTCTGAGTCGGAACTGTTGTGGCTTTACAGTCCCACTTGACCACAATAGGCTGGAGTGTCTCTAGCCTAATCTAGGCTGACACTCCAGTGCAGTACCAAGGGAGTGCTGCACTGTCAGAGGTGCCGTCTTTCGGATAAGACATGAAACCGTCTGCCCTCTCAGGTGGACATAAAAAGTCACATGGCACTATTTCGAAGAAGAGCAGGGGAGTTATCCCCGGTGTCCTGGGGCCAATATTTATCACTAAAACAGATTATCTGGTCATTATCACGTTGTTGTTTGTGGGAGCTTGCTGTGCACAGATTGGCTGCCGCGTTTCCTACATTACAACAGTGACTACACTTCAAAAAGTACTTCATTGGCTGTAAAGCGCTTTGGGACGTCCTGAGATCATGAAAGGCGCTATATAAATGCAAGCCTTTCTTTCTGGTAAAATGTCTCAAGGCACTTCATAGGGAGAAACTGTTAATGTTTCCGGGGGGGGGGGGGGGAAGAAGGAAAGACCTGCATTGATATAGCACCTTATCACACCTCTTCCAAGTCTCAAACTGCTTTATATATAATTGCGCATTTCAAGACCATTTAAACACTTTAGGGGGAAAATTCAGTTGGTTGCGCCAACCGTTAGCACCTTAAGAGGGCGCTAAGTGGGACGCAAACCAACTAGCGCCCGGGTGCGGCACTGCCCACGCCTCCCGCCAAATTCAGCGGGAGGTTAGTGGTGGCGCTAACCGGTAGTGCTGCGCTGCTGACGATGTCATTGGTGTGCGCAGCGCCCCGCTCACGCACCGGCCGCGATCTTTGGGAGCGCCCCCTGATTTACCGCCGGACGCTATGTCCGACAGGGTCAGGGTGGCGTACCTGCGGCCGGGGAAGCGCAATTTAAAGGCGAGGCGTGGGGCGGCCATTTTTGTTGCTGGCCGCCTGCCAGCACCTGCCTGCGCTCCCGTCCCCGGCCTCCTGAACCCCCCCCCCCCCCAGCGGAGTGCCGGCTGCGCTCCAACAACCCGACACTTCTCTTGAGTGCCAGGCTCTTTTGCCTGCACTCCCGATCCCCGGGGGCCCAGCTGGGCCCCAGATCGCGCTGCACAAGGCCCCTCCTCTTTAAGAAGGGGAGGAAGGCCTGCAATACCGCGGCGCGATGTGCCGCAGCGTGTGGCGCTGTGGCACGTAGCGCCATGATATTCACTCACAGCGCCCCAAGAGGGATGCAGGGCGCTTCCCTCTTGGGGCGCAACCACTCAATTTCTGGCGCGGGGGCGCTAATTTTAGCGCCCCGGCGAAGTTAGCGCCTCAATTGGGGCGCTACTCAGTTTTTAGCCCTTTCTCTTTCACCATGACTTTTCCCCCCTTTAACTCTCCATTTTCATCTTTTTTCTACACACTTCAAAAGTACTTCATTGGCTGTAAAGAGCTTTGGGACGTCCTGAAGTCAGGAAAGGCGCTATATAAATGCAAGTCTTTCTTTTCTTTTTGTTCTGCATTCGCTCGTCCCTCCTCTGTGGAAAATCCCTGTGTCATGTCTCCACTATATGCAGAGTGCTCCAGAAATTGGTACAATTATTTGGAAGTGCAGTGCCTGATCTCTCGATCTGGAATGGGATGAATGCCCAGTAACTGTGTCCTTGGTGGTGCTGCTTCAAGAAGGAATGTTGGTAGAGAAGCCGGCAGTATAATTAGGTTCAAGAGATCATAGAATGAGCCATTCAACCCATCATGCCTGTGTCAGCTTTCTGAAAGCGCTCTCCAATTCATCCCACTCCCCTGCTCTTTCCCCATAGCCCTGCAAAATGTTTCTTTTCAACTATATATTAAAATCCGTTTTGAATGTTGTTATTTAATCTCTGTTCGCTGATGACTGCACAATGTTCAGCGCCATTCACATCTCCTCAGATAATGAAGCAGTCCATGCCCGCATGCAACAAGACCTGGACGACGTTCAGGCTTGGGCTGATAAGTGGCAGGTAACATTCGCGCCACAAAAGTGCCAGGCAATGACCATCTCCAACAAGCGAGAGTCTACCCATCGCCCCTTAACATTCAACGGCATTACCATCGCCGAATCCCCCACCATCAACATCCTGGGGGTCACCATTGACCAGAAACTTAACTGGACCAGCCACATAAATACTGTGGCAACAAGAGCAGGTCAGAGGCTGGGTATTCTGTGGCGAGTGTCTCATCTCCTGACTCCCCAAAGCCTTTCCACCATCTACAAGGCACAAGTCAGGAGTGTGATGGAATACTCTCCACTTGCCTGGATGAGTGCAACTCCAACAACACTCAAGAAGCTCGACACCATCCAGGACAAAGCAGCCCGCTTGATTGACACCCCATCCACCACCTTAAACATTCACTCCCTCCACCACCGGCGTACCATGGCTGCAGTGTGTACCATCTACAAAATGCACTGCAGCAACTCGCCAAGGCTCCTTCGGCTGCACCTCCCAAACCTGCGTCCTCTTTCACCTAGAAGGACAAGGGCAGCAGGTATATGGGAACACCACCACCTCCAAGTTCCCCTCCAAGTCACACACCATCCTGACTTGGAAGTATATCGGCTGATCCTTTATCGTCGCTGGGTCAAAATCCTGGAACTCCCTCCCTAACAGCACTGTGGGAGCACCTTCACCACACGGACTGCGGCGGTTCAAGAAGGCGGCTCACCACCACCTTCTCGAGGGCAACTAGGGATGGGCAATAAATGCTGGCCTTGCCAGAGACACCCGCATCCCATAAACGAATTTTTAAAAAAAATCTGATTCCACCACCCTTTCAGGCAATGCATTCCAGATCACAACTCACTGTGTAAAAAATTATTCTCCTCATCTCCCCCTCTGGTCCTTTTGCCAATCACCTTAAATCTGTGTCTTTTGGTCACTGACCCTCCTGCCAGTGGGAACGGCTTCTCCTCATTTACTCTATCGAAACCCTTCATAATTTTGAACACCTCTATCAAATCTCTTCTCAACCTTCTCTGCTCTAAGGAGAACAGCCCCAGCATCTCTAGTCTCTCCACATAACTGAAGTTCGCTCATCCCTGGTTCCATTCGGGTACTTTTGCCAGTTATCTTAAAGCTGTGTCCTCTGGTTACTGACCCTCCTGCCAGGGGAAACAGATAAAAAGGAAAAACTCCAAGTTCTGCAAATCATAAATTAAAAGCAGAATGTGCTCGAAGTACACCGCAGTAGCATTGCAGGCTGAGACAATCGAGCAGAGACGCAATAAAACACCCCTGTGGCTGTGGAACAGCACCCTGGAAAGAAAGAAAGACTTGCCTTTATATAGAGCCTTTTATGACCTCAAGACATCCCAAAGCGCTTTACAGTCAATCAAGTACTTTTGAAGTGTGGTCACTGTTGTAATGTTGGCAACACGGCAGCCAATTTGTGCACAGCAAGCTCTCACAAATAACGAGTTAATAGATAGTTCATCTGTTTTAGTGATGTTGTTTGAGTGATAAATGTTGGTTAGGACACTGGGGAGAACTCTAATACAAAAGCAAAATACTGAGGATGCTGGAAATCTGATATAAAAACAGAAAATGCAGGTCAGGCAGCATCTGTGGAGAGAGAAAGAGAGTTAACGTTTCAGGTCGATGACCCTTCGTCGTTCTGATGAAGGATCATCGGCCTGAAACGTTAACTCTCTTTCTCTCTCCACAGATGCTGCCTGACCTGCTGAGTATTTCCAGCATTTTCTGTTTTTATACCTAGGAGAACTCCCCTGCTCTTTGAATAGCGGCATGGGATCTTTTCCATCTACCCAAGATGGCAGACGTCCAATGTCTCTTCTGAACATCTAACGTCTCGGTTTAACATCTCATAAGCCAGCTCCTCCGACAGTGCCGCACTCCCTCAGTACTGCACTGGCGTGTCAGCCTAGATTATGTGTGCAAGTCTCTGGAGTGGGACTTAAACCTACAACCTTCCTGACTCTTACGGCGAGAGAGTGCTACCCACTGAGCCACAGCTGAACCCTGTGGAAATAAATAGAGAAAACAGAATTGTTCTTAGAAACTTCGTAAGGTTCATGGCTGTGGTTGTTTACATGGCCATTAGGTTTTAATACATTTTTCAAAAAGAAAGACTTGCATTTCTATAGCGCTTTTCACGACCACCGGACCTCTCAAAGCGCTTTACAGCCAATGAAGCACTTTTTTGGAGTGTAGTAACTGTTGTAATGTAGGAAACGCGGCAGTCAATTTGCGCACAGCAAGCTCCCACAAACAGCGATGTGATAATGACCAGATAAACTGTTTTTGCTATGTTGATTGAGGGATTAATATTGGCCAGGACACCGGGGATAACTCCCCCTGCTCTTCTTCGAAATAGTGCGCCGTGGGATCTTTTACGTCCACCTGAGAGGGCAGACGGGGCCCCGGTTTAAAGTCTCATCCGAAAGACGGCACCTCCGACAGTGCAGCGCTCCCTCAGCACTGCGCTAGAGCGTCAGCCTGGATTTATGTGCTCAAGTCCCCGGAGTGGGGACTTAAACTCATAACCTTCTGACTCAGAGGCGAGAGGGCTACCCACAGAGCCACAGTTGACACAGCTCAGGGTGTTTTGTTATTTTTCCCTGTTTCCCTCAATTAAGTTAACCCCCCTGCCCCCTCCATGCATCCTCTCAAGTACATGCACATATGGCCAAGATTTCTAGCCTGACAGTAGACAGATGCTGTCAGAAATGTCTCCTCACAGCTGTCACCAACACTCCTGTGTGAGATCTAGCCAACCAAATTTATATTTCTACAAGGTGCTGTCAGTTTTTTACTCAACCGCCTGATAGCGCACAGATAGCTACAGATAGAGCAGTCCGGTGCTGCACCTGACTAACCAGCAGATGACTAAAGGAGAAAATATTTCGGAGGATAGCCACAGGGGAGGAAGAGGGTAAAACAATCACATTTTTTGCTCCTACCCCAATTGTGAAATGTTTTACTTAGTTGGAGGATGCCCGGGATGCCCTTCCCTTTGAGGTTTGTGTGTGAAGATAAGGCCAACTTCCTACTTTAAAATGACTCATAAATTTTGTTTAAGCTGATTCCACAATAAAATGCTGAGGTGGTAGTGGACGGTGGACTTGACAGGGTAGATGCCGAGAGGTTATTTTCCCCCTAGCCGGGGAGTTTAGAACTAGGGGGCACAGTCTCAGGATAAGGGGTCGGCCATTTAAGACCGAGATGAGGAGGAATTTCTTCACTCAGAGGGTTGTGAATCTTTGGAATTCTCTGCCCCAGAGGGCTGTGGATGCTGAGTCGTTGAGTATCTTCAAGGCTGAGATCGATAGATTTTTGGAAATTAAGGGATATGGGGATGGGGCAGGAAAGTAGAGTTGAGGAAGATCAGCCATGATCTTATTGATGGGTGGAGGAGGCTCGATGGGTCGTATGGCCTACTCTTGCTCCTAATTCTTATGTTCTTTTGTGAAGTGATTAGATACAGGCCTTTCAACCTTGGGAACTGGCATCAAATACAGGGTCCTTCATGAAATGAGTTTGAAAGTTTCCTCAACCATTGTGGCCACTCTGACTACAATACAGTTAGAGACAATTTTGCACTGTGGCTGCATGCTCACTCGGGTCTGAGTCAAGACAGCTCAAACTCACATCTGAACTTTTATTAAATCCACTATGAAAGTATAAATTCTAATCAAAAATGGGATTATGTTATCATCTTCTATACAATGTAAAGTGTCTGACAACGATGGTCCCTCTGAAGGATGTCCACTTGAGGACGGAGTGAGAACCCGTGAGCAAGGGCCTTGGAGAAATGAGAAAGTCTCAGTGATTAAATGCACCACATCATGTAGTCCCGAGTCATGCAGACCACGATCGCCCCAGGTCCAATCCATGGCATGGTCTATGCCGAGGTAGTTAATGTTAGCTGGGGCAATACAGTTGGCCTCAATGTTCTTGATCTTGGGACCATTTCCACAAGGGGGTCGTCAAATCCAGACCCAACCCCAATCCAATGTGCATTTTCCAGCAGGAGTCATTGAAGAACTTCTAAACCTACCTCTTTGACCAAGCTTTTGGCCACCTGTCCCAATACCTCCTTACCTGGCTCGGTTTCAAATTTTGTCTGATTACGCTGCTGTGAAGTGACTTGGGATGTTCTACCACATTAAAGGCGCGATATAAATGCAAGTTGTTGTTGTTGTAAGCAGCCATAGTGCCTCTTTTTGGTCAACTAACCGAGCAAAATCTCTTGACTGGGCTTCCATATGAAGAATGTTAACTTGGGTGAGGTACTACAGGGCTGTGAGCGCCCATGGAACCGTACCCAGGCGTGAGTTGGCTCTGTTAGCAATGGAGAAGAAAAAAAATGGAATGACTTCTATTTGAGACGTTCCTCTTCATACCATTCTGAAATAAGGTGTTGGCTGTCCTCGCGGGAGAAGACCCTTAAGATGGGGTACCCGCGAGGACGGTCTCTGACTGGCTGATGATACACGCAGTGGAGAGCAGGATCCATCCCCAGCACTCAGCTTTATGGTTAATGGTGTGGTTACGTTGGAGTCAACATTGGGACTGCGATGGATTTTTTTTGTTATATTATTGAGGAAACTAGGTGAAGAGTCAAGGGTCACAGTGCATGACACCACAATCATAGAATCATAACGGCACAGAAGGCGGCCATTCGGCCCATCGAATCCGTGCCAGCTCTCTGTAGAGCAACCCAGTCAGTCCCATTCCCCCGCTCTATCCCCGTAGCCCTGCAAGTTTATTTCCCTCAAGTGCTTATCCGGTCTCCCCTTGAAAACATTGAGTGTCTCCGCTTCCACCACTTCCGTCGGCAGCGAGTTCCAGGTCCTCACCACTCGCTGCGTAAAAAAGTTTTTCCTCGCGCCCCCTCTGTATCTCTTGCCCAAAACCTTAAATCTGTGTCCCCTAGTCCTTGTACCATCAACTAGTGGGAACAGCCTTTCCCCGTCTAGCCTATCCAAACCCGTCATAATCTTGTACACCTCTATCAAATCACCCCTCAACCTCCTTTGCTCTAATGAAAACAAATCCAGCTTCTCCAACCTGTCCTTGTAGCTAAGATCCCCCATCTCCAGAACCATTCTGGTAAAGCTCCTCTGCACCCTCTCAAGGGCCTTCACATCCTTCCTAAAGTGCGGTGACCAGAACTGGACGCAATATTCCAGTTGTGGCCTAACCAGCGCTTTATAAGGATTCAGCATAACTTCTCTACTTTTGTACTCAATACCTCTATTTATGAAACCCAAGATTCCATATGCTTTGCTAACCACTCTCTCAATATGTCCTACTGGACGTCGATGACGAAGTCCAACACCGCCTTCAGTGTGCCAGTGTAGCCTTCGGTCGCCTGAGGAAGAGTATGTTTGAAGACCAGGACCTCAAACCCGACACTGAGCCCTGCTGTATGCCTCAGAGACATGGGCCATGTACAGCAGGCACCTGAAAGCACTGGAGAGGTACCACCAACGCTGCCTCCGCAAGATCCTGCAAATCCATTGGCAGGATAGGCGCACCAACGTCAGTGTTCTCGCTCAGGCCAACATCCCCAACATCGAAGCTTTGACCACGCTCGATCAGCTCCGATGGACGGGTCACATTGTCCGCATGCCCGATACGAGACTCCCAAAACAAGCGCTCTTCTTGGAGCTCCGGCATGGCAAGAGAGCCCCAGGTGGGCAGAGGAAACGCTTCAAGGACACCCTCAAAGCCTCCTTGAAAAAGTGCAACATCCCCACCGACACCTGGGAATCCCTGGCCCAAGACCGCACAAAGTGGAGGAGAAGCATCCGGGAAGGCGCCGAACACCTCGAGTCTCTTCGCCGGGAGCAAGCGGAAGCCAAGCGCAGGCAGCGCAAGGAGCGCACGTCAACCCAAGCACCCCACCCACCCGCCCCTTCAACCACCGTCTGCCCCGCCTGTGACAGAGACTGTAGGTCCCGCATTGGACTCATCAGTCACCTGAGAACTCATTTTTAATGTGGAAGCAAGTCATCCTCGGTTCCGAGGGACTGCCTAAGAAGAGAAGATGGCCTACTACCTTCAGGGACCTATGCACATTAACTCCCAGGTCCCTCTGTCCCTGCACACTCTTTAAAACAGTGCCATGAAGTGTATATTGCCTCTCCCTGTTCCTTCTGCTAAAATGCATCACCTCACACTTCTCTGTATTAAATTCCATCTGCCACTTGTCTGCCCATTCTGCTAGCCTTTCTATGTCCTGTTGCAGTCGATTGGTATCATCCTCACTGTTTTCCACACCCCCAAGTTTGGTGTCATCGGCAGTGTAGAAAAGATGGGGACAACGAGGATATAGTGAGTCGGTGACAACCACAGCTTAGATTTATCTAGCGCCTTTACCGTAGTAAAACGTCCCAAGGCGCTTCACGGTAGCGTTACCAACAAAGTTTGAGACCGAGCCACATAAGGAGATATTAGGGGCAGACTTGGTCAAAGAGGTCGGTCTTAAGGAGCGTCTTAAAGGAGGAGAGAGAGAGGTAGAGGGGCGGAGAGGTTTAGGGAGTGAATTCCAGAGCTTGGGGCCTTGGCAGCTGAAGGCACGGCCGCCAATGGTGGAGCGATTAAAATCGAGGGCGCTCAAGAGGCCAGAATTGGAGGAGCGCAGAGACCTCAGGCGGTGACGCTAAGGTTGGGTTGAAGATTGTAGGAAGGAAGGAAAGTAAGGAGTTTGCTGTCCTGGGAAAGAATGAGTTAAAGTATGAGACAGTACATGGGGTCTTGATTTCAATTCTACTATTGGCTATGTCAATTTAAATATATAATTTTTGCAACTTGAGCCCTTAAAATTCAACATTTTCTACCTGATGTTTAATAAAGTCGTCGTCGTATGTGTCTTCACACTGTTCCCTTTGGGGAACTGTATGAAGTGGTGGAAGGATTTCTGGCCGCGTTAACGCTCCTTCCGTGACTGTAACCATCTTCATACCAGCCATTAGGGTGGTTAGTCCTATGGCGGGAGGGTTTTACGGGCTCCCACAACCCATACGAGAGGTGGGGGGGGGCCACCCACACCCACGGACGCAAGTATCCCGCTTGATGTCAACCCAGAATTTAGAGCCAGAGCTCCAACTCCACTTGCCGGGATTGTCTGGCGCGGGGTTTGAAATGCTACACCTATCTGGCCCAGTGGTGGGGATGCTACCGTTACGCCAAAGGCCCACTAATAAAGTGAATGCCTGCAACACTAGAAATGATCAGAAGGCTTTTTCTTGTGCCAATGAAGTGTAATTATGACATAAGGCAATTTGTAAAGGAATTATTACCCTGCCTGAGTGGTAGAGAGCTGTTTGTAACAGGCCCGTATTCTTCCTGTCTACCTGACTTCAGGTATTTCTGGGCGATCACGCAAGGCCTGAAAAGCAAACTGATGTGTAGCCAACACTGTGTGCCGATCGGAGAGGTGAATGGAAGATTAACTCATAGACCAGGGAATTCACACCTGAACATTACATCATTTGGGTCAAATTTGTTTTGTTCAGGTGCCGTAACCAAGAAGGGAAGAAAAAAAAAAATCTCCATGAACCAACTTACACTGCAGAATGACGTGGATCTAAATATACCAACAACAAAAAAACCCACACAATAAACATTGCGTTTCTGTATTTCCCCTCCTCCCCTGAAGGCACTGGTTCCACCAGTGCCCGATGTCCTCTGGTAGCTATGAGGAAAGATTGGATAGGCTGGGGTTGTTTTCTTTGGAACAGAGGAGGCAGAGGGAAGATTTAATTGATGTTCATAAAATTACGAGGGGCTTAGATAGAGTGGAGAGGACGGACCTATTTCCCTTAGCAGAGAGGTCAATAACCGGGGGGCATAGATTTAAAGTCATTGGTAGAAGGAGTAGAGGGGAGTTGAGGAGAACTTTTATCACCCAGAGGGCGGTGGGGGTCTGGAACTCACTGTCTGAAAGGGCGGTAGAGGCAGAGACCCTCATCACATTTAAAAAGTACTTGGATATGCACCTGAAGTGCTGTAACCTACAGGGCTACGGACCAAGAGCTGGAAAGTGGGATGAGGCTGGATAGTTATTTTTGGCCGGCACAGACACGATGGGCCGACTGGCCTCCTTCTGTGCCGTGAATTTCTATGATCCTGTGATCTCGTCCAAGTGCCTTCATCTGCGAGCTTTGGCCGTGCGTGCTGGCAGGCCATTCAAATTTGCACCGTCGAGCCTGGTTCTGTCCTCAGCCGATTCCCACATACAGCAGTGCGTCACAAGGCAGCAATCAGGAGTGGGAAATCCGGCTGGTCTCGCCTCCCCTTTTCAGCCTCAGGGTCCTGAGGCCAAGAGCCGTACTTCCAACTGCTGCCCTGGCTCAGAACGTCTCAAGAAATAAACAACTTGCGTATATATATATAGTGCCTCTATCACGTCCCTCGGGGTGTGCTAAAGCACTTCACAACCAATTTTGAAAGGCAGTCACTACGGTTATATAGGCAAACTTGGCAGCCAATCTGCACACAGCAAAATCCCACAACCAGTAAATGAGATGAATGACCAGTTAATCTGTGTTGGGTGAAAAAAAGAGGTATCCAAAAAAACACCCAGAACGGTTTCCCACAGCAACATTTCTTAGCGCCTTAGAGATTTGCCTGCCCATTTCACAGGCAATCTCAGTCCGGAACCATTAACATAACTCTTAAGAGTTTATTGAGTTCCTTTTTGCTCTCAGCTGGAGCCTCCAGCAGGCTCGGGACAGCATCAACAAAAAGAGAAAGAACAAACTTGCATTTATATAGCGCCTCAGAATGTCCCAAAACATTTTACAGCCAATCAAGTATTTTTGAAGTGCAGTCACTGTTGTAATGTAGGAAGCGCGGCGGCCAATATGACCACAGCAAGCTCCCCACAGAACGGCAATGCGATAATGACCAGATAATGTTTTTTTTTTGTTGAAGTGATGTTGGTGGAGGGATCGGGAGATGTTGGTCAGGACATGGGGAGAACACACCTGCTCATCTTCGAAATAGTACCGTGGGATCTTCTACGTCCACCTGAGAGGGCAGACGTGGTTTAACGTCTCCCCAAAGCCTTTCCACCATCTACAAGGCACAAGTCAGGAGTGTGATGGAATACTCTCCACTTGCCTGGATGAGTGCAGCTCCAACAACACTCAAGAAGCTCGACACCATCCAGGACAAAGCAGCCCGCTTGATTGGCACCCCATCCACCACCTTAAACATTCACTCCCTCCACCACCGGCGTACCGTGGCTGCAGTGTGTACCATCTACAAGATGCACTGCAGCAACTCACCAAGGCTTCTTCGGCAACACCTCCCAAACCCGCGACCTCTTCCACCTAGAAGGACAAGGGCAGCAGGCGCATGGGAACACCACCACCTCCAAATTCCCCTCCAAGTCACTCACCATCCTGACTTGGAAGTATATCGGCCGAACCTTCATCGTCACTGGGTCAAAATCCTGGAACTCCCTCCCTAACAGCACTGTGGGAGTACCTTCACCACATGGACTGCAGCGGTTCAAGAAGGCGGCTCACCACCACCTTCTCAAGGGCAGTTAGGGATGGGCAATAAATGCTGGCCTTGTCAGCGACGCCCAGATCCCATAAGCAAATTTAAAATAAATCCGAAACACGGCACCTCCAACAGTGCAGCACTCCCTCGGTACTGCACCGGAGCGTCAGCTTGGATCTTGTGCTCAAGTCTCTGGAGTGGGATGCACAATTCGGTTATATATATAGATATTATAGTAGGCTCCCTAGAAATGCAATTCTGAAGTGGCTATACGTCATGTGCGAGGATTGACAGCAAACGTCAGCAGGGTATTTTACAATGGGCGGAAGGGTCTCAGCTGAAACCAAATATGTGTGTCAACAGGGCAGAGATCAAGAATGGGAATCCAGGCTGATGTTTCCCTCACAAGGCTAGCGAATGCCCGAGTTCCAACACAACCCCTCTATTGCTGCTCTGGCTCGGAGACTAGCTCACGCAGTGAAGACCAAGGATCAAGCCCTCGACCTTCCTGATGTGAATGAACACTGGATGTCTAGGGTAGATGTCACAGTGTCAGCTGTGGATCAGTGGGCAGCACACTTGCCTCTAAATCAAATGGTTGTGGGTTCATAGTCCCACTCCAGAGACTTGAGCACACAAAGCTAGGCTGACACTCCAGTGCAGTACTGTGGGAGTGCTGCAGTGTCAGAGGTGCCGTCTTTTGGATGAGATGTTAAACCGAGGCCCCGTCTGCTCTCTCAGGTGGATGTGAAAGATCCCATGGCACTATTTTGAAGAAGAGCAGGGGAGTTATCCCCGGTGTCCCGGCCAATATTTATCCTTCAACCAACATCACTAAAAACTGATTATCCGGTCATTATCACATTGCTGTTTGTGGGAGCTTGCTGTGCGCAAATTGGCTGCCGCGTTTCCTACATTACAACAGTGACCACACTTCAAAAAGTACCTCATTGGCTATAAAGCGCTTTGAGATGTCTGGTGGCTGTGAAAGGTGCTATAGAAATGCAAGTCTTTCTTCTTTTTAGATAGAGAGAAACTATTTCCTCTGGTGGAGGGAGATCAGAACAAGGGGGAATAATCTTAAAATTAGAGCCAGGCCGTTTAGGGGCGATATCAGAAAGTACTTCTTCACACAAAGGGTATTGGAAATCTGGAACTCTCTCCCTTAAAAAGCTAGGGGCTGTTCAATTGAACATTTCTAAACTGATATCACAGAATCACAGAATCCCCACAGTGCAGATAGAGGCCATTTCGGCCCATCGAGCCTGCACCGACACATATCCCACCCTATCCCCGTAACCCCACGTATTTAATCCCCTAACACTAAGGGTCAATTTATCATAGTTTATTATTTATTATACATAATTTATTATTGTTTGGCAAAGGGTATTAAGGGTTACGGATCCAAGAGGGGTAAATGGAGTTAAGATATAGATCAGCCATGATCTAATTGAATGGCAGAACAGGTTCGAGGGGCTGAATGGCCTGCTCCTGTTCCTATGTTGGGTGGTGTGTCGGCTAACTGAGTTACTGGGGAGGGGCTTTTTCTACTGTTTTTAAAATCAGTAGCAAAGGTGAACCCAGCTTATAAATAATTCCATTGCAACAGAGAGCAGTCTCCCTCATGGATTGGTTATATAGCGATGAAGCGATTTTTCTATCTGAATAATAACGGTAACAAGCCCTCATATATACATACACGCTACCACAGGGAGTGATTGAAGTGAATAGTACAGATGCATTTAAGGGGAGACTAGATAAGCATATGGAGAAGGGAATAGAGGGTTACGCTGATAGATTTAGATGAGGAAAGACGGGAGGAGGCTCGAGTGGAGCATAAACGCCGGCATGGACTGGTTGGGCCGAATGGCCTGTTTCTCTGCCGTATATCCTATGTAATACAAGCCTGGCCCACAACCGTGTGCTTCAGATGATGTCATAAAGTACAAGAAAGGCAGCTGGACAGCTCATCATGGGCTTTCCTCCGAACCCAGAGTTTACGCTGCCCTCGGCGAAAACACAAATCTCTGCGCACGTTCTATTTCACACACTATACAGCGGGGACACCGAATTTACAAACCGTGCCGTCCTTTTCCCTGATGTTGGTGGAGAATCTGGGTAAGGAGCTGGAGAGAGTTGGCAGCAGTCTGAACATGATGGTGCGCGAGTAGATTGATGAGCAGCACATTGTGACATCTTTACCAAAGTTAAATGATGTCACGTGATTCACAATGGGAATTTATTAGGTCATCTTGCCCAAGGCGATTACAGAGTTTTACACCGCTACTGCATTATTCAGTGTCTTGTACGATCACTTTTGGAACACATTTGTGTTTCTCTTTCTGGCATTGGAAGTTAACAACAACATTGCATTAAAAGTTAAAGACGCTCTTATTTAGCGTCTTTCACAACCTCAGGACGTCCCAATGCACTTTGAAGTACTATTTGAAGTGCAGTCACTGTTGTAATGTAGGAAACGCCAATGGCAATATGATAATGAGCCTTTTTTTTTAGTGATGTTGATTGAGGGATAATTATTGGCCCAAGACAACTCCCCTGCTCTTCTTTGCAATAGTGCCGCAGGATCTTTAACCTCCACCTGAGTGGGCAGATGGCTCCTCGGTTTAACCTCTCATCCCAAAGACGTGCTGGCACCTCCGACAGTGCGGCGCTCCCTCAGCACTGGAGTGTCAGCCTAGATTTTTTTGTGTTCAAACCTCTGGAGTGGGGCTCGAACCCACAACCTGCTGACTCCGAGGCGAGTGTGCTGCCCACTGAGCCACGGCGGACAGCATGTGTGGGGATCGATTGCCCAATAATTGAAACGTTTCTGGGAATCCCACATTCTAATTTCTGAAGGCTAATGTCAAGCTATGTAAAGGAGAGCAGTGCCATCATTACAGATTTAAAAAACCCCCACTTTACGACAAAGTTAACGTGCTAATAAATCAATAATCACAGAAATCTAACGGGGAAGATAAGCACCAACACAGACCATTAGCCAAATGGCTTGTTTTCACCTTGTAATTTCTCTAATTCTAGGAAAAGGCTAGAATTCCGATGACCCCATTGACTGGTGGCCGGGGATTCCTAATATTCCTACCTGTGCAGTCAGGGCCAGCTGGTTTAGCAAGCTTTCAGCACACACAGTGTGACACTGAAACAAGCACTAATATTACAGTCATAACCCACTTACAGGTTTATTACTGTAATATATTTTTTAATAATTCATTGATGGGATGTGGGCGTCACTGGCTAGGCCTGCATTTCGTGCCCATCCCTAATTGCCCTTGAGAAGATGGTGGTGAGCCGCCGCCTTGAACCGCTGCAGTCCATATGGTGTAGGTAGACCCACAATGCTGTTAGGAAGGGCTGAGGTCGATGCTGGGTGGTCCATCTGGTTTTATTCTTATTGTTTTTTGTAGCGGTTGTTTACAACTGAGTGGTTTGCTAGGCCATTTCAGAGGGCATTAAGAGTCAACCACATTGCTGTGGGTCTGGAGTCACATGTAGGCCAGACCAGGTAAGGACGGCAGATTTCCTTCTCTGAAGGACATTAGTGAACCAGATGGGTTTTTGCAACAATTGACAATGGTATCATGGTCGCCATTACTAAGACTAACATTTAATTCCAGAATTAAATTTAAATTCCACCAGCTGCCGTGGTGGGATTTGAACCCATATCCTCAAAGCATTTGACTAAGCCTCTGGCTTACTAGTCTAGTGACACAACCACTACGCCACCGCCTCCCCTACAGAATTAAAACAAATACAATTTAATGCCTTTTTTAAAAAAGCGCTTCAATTCTGCGTGCACTGTTGTCAAATTCTTCATTCTCTCCCCCTTTTTATTATTAAACTTTAACTAATTGATCTCCTATGGCACTGTTCAGACAAATTATTATTATTATTATTATTATTTTTTTTTTTTAAAAAGGTGTCTGTCCCCCTTCCTGCAACTGTTTGCAGGTTTCCCACTCTCATTCTCCCTGACCCTCTCTGTTTCTCTCTGTGTGTTGCTCTTGCTCTGCCTCTCCATCTATTTCCCTCTGTCTGTCTGGCTCCCTGGCCCCCTCTCCCTGGCCCTGTACCCCTCTCTGTGTCCCCCCCTCCCCCTCTCATCCCCCTCCGTCCCCCTCACTCTGTCCCCCTTCCCCCCTCTCCGTCCCCCTCTCCCTGGCCCTGTACCCCTCTGTGTCCCCCCTCCCCCTCTCATCCCCCTCATTCGCCCTCCCCCTCACTCTGTCCCCCTCCCCCCCTCTCCGTGTCCCACCTCCGTCCCCCTCCTTTATCCCCTCTCCGTGTCACCCCTCCCTCTCCCCCCACCTCAGGTCCCCCGCTCCCCCTCTCCCTGTGTCCCCCCTCTCAGGACCCCTGCTCCCCTCTCTTTCCCCCCGCCCCTGTCTCTGGCCCCCTGCCCTCCTCTGTCCCTTTCCCCCTCTCTGCCTCTACCCCCCCCTCTCCTCTCTTCCCCTCTCCGTGTCCCACCTCTGCCCATCTCCCTGTTTTCCCCCCTCCCTCTTCCCCCCCGCCCCCCCTCTCTGGCCCCCTCTCCCTCTGCGTCCCCCCTCCCTCTCTCCATACCTGTCTGTCCCTATCACTTTCCCTCCCTCTAAGACTCTCACACACTTTCTCCCATTACCATCTTTTGATCTTTGTCCAGGACTCTTCCCTCTTTTTTCTCCATCCCTTTATCAGTAAGAAATAGAGACGCTGACTTTTGAAACAATATTATGGGATAGATGGTTGTCTTGGCCACTTGAGCAGATCACCTGCCTGTGTGTGGAACCTGCCCGATTTTCATTCCATTGAAATCATTGGAATGATAAATCAGTAGGTTTGACAATAGGCAATCTGCTCTGCCAGATTACTGCCCGGGCGGTGAAGACAAATGTATATCCCATAAAATTAAAATATTTTCAAATAATATTTTTAATATATGACCTTTCATTCATCTCATTACTGTCGCTGTGGCAATAGTTACATAGATTGCACAGATTTCACAGCACAGAAACAGGCCATTCGGCCCAACTGGTCTATCCCAGCGTTTCTGCTCCACACGAGCCTCCTCCTGCCCCATTTCACCTCACCCCATCAGCATGCCCTCCTATTCCTTTCTCCCTCCTGCGCTCAGCTAGCTTCCCCTCAAGTGCTGGACATTACTTTTAATCAGCAAAAACGAACACATTTTCACAAACATTATTTTACCCGATCTCATTCTTGGATATTTTCTCCACCCGTCACCAACATTCCCGCTAAGCTGTGTGGCCGCGCAGCGGTTTGGAGGTCCCGCACAGGCCGCTCAAATGGAAGAAATTGCCCACGCACGAAAATTTGAATGGGCCGTGCAGCTCGTTAAAGGGACCGCTCACCGAAAAAAAAAAATTAGAGGGAACATTGCCTGTCACGCCAACTAAGCCAGTGGGGGAGCTTACATTTTCCATTTAATACTTTTTTTTTGGTTGTTCTTTGGGAAACAAATGTCCTGAGGCATGGGTTAAATGTCTATGCATTCTCGCGTTGCCATGTAAAATAGAATGTCTGAAACCATTCCCCGTCCCTCATCGCCTGTCAGGGCTCCCGCCTACACGTTAACAACTTTTTTTTATTCCTGATTGTGCCTTCAGTTGAGAAAACATTTAAACTATTCCAAATGATACAACCACTAGTCACAACCGCTCCCCGTGACCAAATTCCCTCTCAGCTTTTAACTGTGTCCGGGCCACCACATGCCTGATGTAATGTGGTGCTGTGATGCAACACCCTGCCAGTTTGCTACTGTACCCAGGACACCGCAGACTCAATATACTATGTCGTTAGGAGTTTCCTCTCCGATTATAACATCACAACAAATTGAATCCGATAACACAGCTTTTAGACATCTGGCAACTGTGATCTTTCTGATTTGAGCAACTCTTGAGAAACGCAATAATATTTTGTTGGTAATTAATTCTATACACGAAGTTACAAGGTAGCACTGGTCGAAAATCTTCCTGTGGACCACGAGTGAAGCCGTGGCTTAATCATGCTTATCTCATATCCAGTAGGCCAATTAGTTTGCTTAGCAGCATTCACTCAAGACAGACAATTTTGTTTTTGTATAGATTAGACTTTTTTTCCAATCTAATATTACCTGTCCCATCTTCTCTAAACTCTGAAGAAAACAGTTTTGAAAGATTTTCCTTAGCTTTTTTCTTCCTCCCGGCTCTGGCTGGCCACCAGAAAGTTGGCTGTTATGCATCAAAGCGCAGAAGAGAGGGCCGAATGACTACAGTCATTAACAGCATCTGCAGAAGTAAACTCCTCCCTGGGACTGGAAGAGCTCGTATACTCCATGCCAATCTAACTAGCTTGGCTCGGTGGTGGCCGGGTCACCTCTGAGTCACAAAGTTGTGGGTTCAAGCTCCACTACAGGACTTGAGCACATAATCTAGACATCGTCATGGTGCTGAGGGGAGGGCTGCATTGTCAGAGATGATGTCCTCTGGATGAGACATTGCACCAAGACCCCCAGCAAGATGCTCAGGTAGATCTAAATAATAATAATAATAATAATCAACTTTATTGTCATTGTTAGTGCACAAGTGCAGTACAACGAAATGTAGGCTTGCGGCTCCCGAGAGTGTACATTTTGATTAAGACATTTAACATTCAACATTCATTTGGCTTGTAATACATAAACATAAACATAATAAAGTGCATTGGCAGATGTGCAGGCTTTAGAGTTTATTAGTGGAGTTCAGTAGGATGACAGCCCTGGGAAAGAAGCTGTTCCTAAATCTGGTCGTTCGGGTGCGAATGCATCTGTAGCGTCTCCCAGATGGCAGGGGGGCGAACAAACTGTGGCTGGGGTGGGTAGGGTCTTTGATGATGGTCAGTGACCTCCGTAAACAGCGTTTCTGGTAGATGTTAAAAGATCTGGTAAAAGATCCCGTGACACAATTCAGAGAACAGGGGAGTTCTCCCAACATTTATCCCATAACCCCGATAACTTTCAAAAGGGAATTGGATAAATACTTGAAGGGGATCATTTTTGCAGGGCTCCGGGGAAAGAGCGGGACTAAATGGATAGCTCTTTCAAAGAGCCGGCACAGGCACGATGGGCCGAATGACCTCCTTCTGTGCTGTACCATTCTATGATTCTATGACTTTGCTTTTGGTGGGCAAATTGACTGCCATATTTGCCTGAAAAACCGTGAACATAGTTCATATGCAATTGATTGGCTATGAAGCACGGTGGGACACCCCGAGAACATGAGAGGGGCTATATAACTGTAAGTTCTTTCCATCAGCATAAGTATTCCGTCTAGCATGCATTTGTCACAATTCAGATGTCACAATTTGCTCATGATGCAAAACAATCTTAAAAAGGAGAAGCAAAGCCAGGCATTCCGTCCTGGATTCTGACCTTCAACCTAGAACTTACACAAGCAATTTACCAAGTTCCAATTCACCCGAGGAGTTTACAAGTAGGTACCGTTATCTGGGTTTCCAGAAGGACTACTTGAGCAGCAATTTTAAAAAGGGACAGACCAGGTTAGCAGATAACTCATCACATCTGCCTCGGAGCTCCCACTACCCGTGAGCAAGGCCTCCGGAAAGCTGCGATTATGAACATAAATCAGGAACAACATTCAACAACAACATAGAAAGATAGAAGATAGGAGCAGGAGTAGGCCATTCGGCCCCTCGAGCCTGCTCCACCATTCAATGAGATCATGGCTGATCATCCAAATTCAGTACCCTGTCCCTGCTTTCTCCCCATATCCCTTGATCCCTTTAGCCTTAAGAAATATATCTAACTCCTTCTTGAATATATTTAATGAATTGGCCTCCACTGCCTTCTGTGGTAGAGAATTCCACAGGTTCACCACTCTCTGGGTGAAGAAATTCCTCCTCAACTCTGTCCTAAATGGCTTACCCCTTATCTTTAGACTGTGACCCCTGGTTCTGGACTCCCCTGCCATCGGGAACATCCTTCCTGCATCAACAACAACTTGCATTTATATGGCTCCTTTAATGCAGTGAAACATCCCAAGGCTGCTGCACAGGACAGTCAAAGAGAATTCGACACCGAGCCACATAAGGCGATATTGAGACAGGTGACCAAAAGCTTGGCCAAAGAAGTAGCTTTTGAGGAGCGTCTTGAAGGAGAGAGGCGGAGAGGTGTTTAGGGAGGGAATTTCAGAGCTTAGGGCCTAGGCAACAGAAGGCACGGCCGCCAATGGTGAGGTGGTTAAAATTGGGGATGCGCTAAGGCCGGAATTGGAGGAGTGCAGAGATCTCGGAGGCGGTTACAGAGATAGGGAGGGGTGAGGCCGTGGAGGGATTTGAAAACAAGGATGAGAATTTTAAACTTAACATTTTTTTTTAAAAACGCAGATGAAGCAGCATCTAGAGCAGAGGCACCAGCGAAGGACATTGAGCTAAGTAGTGGAAAGTTACATCCTCTGCCCAAGGACTGAACGGGTAATATTGTACAGATCTCTGTATACACTCTTGCTTAGACGTATAACGTTAGGATTAGCAATTAATAAAAATCACTGGTCGCCATCACTCCTTTGGGAGGAGAGAGAGAACATGTTAATAAAGAGCAAGAGAAACAAAGTTATGTGAGGTTTACTTTTATTTCTTAAGTTACTTATCGACAGATGCACAAACAAAGGAACAATAAGTTAAAGTTTCCATGGCTTTCTCAATGGGAGTAAGAATTAGTCTTTTACCTTCCATTCAAACACTCTGAATTTTATTTGTAAAGAAATAAACAGGTCAACACCCTTTAATACACTAAGTATATTTTAAGTCCTCCCTTTCCACAGAACAGCATTAAAATAAACAAACTTGAGATGGAAAAAGCAAATACAACTCAGGCTTGATTACTTGGGTTAAAAATCGATTATCAACCAAACAATTCAAGTTAAAATAACAGAAAATGCTGGAAATACTCAGCTGGAAATGTAACAGAGTCCGGAAGGCTGTAGAGCGCCTAATCGAAAGATGAGGTGCTGTTCCTCGAGCTTACGTTGAGCTTCGTTGGAACAATGCAATAGGCCGAGAACAGAGTCGGAGTGAAGCGGAGAATTAAAGTGACAGGCGACCGGAAGCTCAGGGTCACCCTTACGGACTGAACGGAGGTGTTCCGCAAAGCGGTCGCCCAATCTTCCGGACTCAATATCGAGTTCAACAATTTCAGATAATAATCCCTGCCCCCATTTTTCATGCTGTATGATTTTGCCATTACCATTTGCAACATTTTCACAGTATGGTCTTTCAATTCCTTCCTCCCCTCCTAAACCACCCCGTCTCTGCACCTGCTTAATATGTTACATCTCCAACTTTTTCCAGTTCTGATGAAGGGTCCCAGAGCTGAAACGTTAACTCGGTTTCTCTCTTCACGGATGCTGCCTGGCCTGCTGAGTATTTCCAGCATTTTCTGTTGTTATTTCAGATTTCCAGCATCCGCAATATTTTGCTATTAAACAATTCAAGTTATTTTTTTCCCCCCATCTACAACACTTGTAGGATGTTCTGCACATGGTTGATGGAGATGTTGACACAGAGGCTCAGTGAGGCACATAGCTTCCCAGTTCTACATGTGATGTGTGACGTAATAAAACTCACTACGCACTTGGTTTGAACATAAAGCAAGGCTTTAATCAACCTGTTTCAGAACATGGAAGTCTAGTTGTATTTCACTAGCTCCTTGTCTTACAAAATGTCCCTGGCAAGCTGGGGCCGACGCCCGAGTATTTATACTCCTTGGACGGCGCCACCAGCTGGCCGTCCAGCGTTATTTCATAAGTAGTTTCTTGATGAGATTTATAACAATGTGTTCCTGGGGAAGTCTACGAGGAGCTCACCACCAGAGGCACAGGTGCACCAACATCAAATCAAATCAACTTTTATTGTCATTGTTAGTGCACAAGTGCAGTACAACAAAATGTCGGCTTGCGGCTCCCGAGAGTGTACATTTAGATTAAGACATTTAAACATTCAACATACATTTGGCTTGTAATACATTTAACATAAACATAACCATAATAAAGTGCATTGGCAGATGTGCAGGCTTTAGAGTTTATTTGTGGAGTTCAGTAGGATGACAGCCCTGGGAAAGAAGCTGTTCCTAAATCTGGTCGTACGGGTGCGAATGCATCTGTAGCGTCTCCCAGATGGCAGGAGGGTGAACAGACTGTGGCTGGGGTGGGTAGGGTCTTTGATGATGGACCATGACCTCCGTAAACAGCGTTTCTGGTATATGTGCTCTATGGTCGGTAGCCTGTTGGTAGTCGGTAACATGTTGCCCGAAAGCAGAATGGATGTAAATTCAATCACTTTCTCCACTGAGCTCCTGATCATAGATCCTCATTGTTGTGTAGGGTCGCCAAGGACACCCTCAAAGCCTCCTTGAAAAAGTGCAACATCCCCACCGACACCTGGGAATCCCTGGCCCAAAACCGCACAAAGTGGAGGAGAAGCATCCGGGAAGGCGCCGAACAAACCTCGAGTCTCTTCGCCGGGAGCAAGCGGAAGCCAAGCGCAGGCAGCGCACGTCAACACAAGCACCCCACCCACCCGCCCCTTCAACCACCGCCTGCCCCACCTGTGACAGAGACTGTAGGTCCCGCATTGGACTCATCAGTCACCTGAGAACTCATTTTTAATGTGGAAGCAAGTCATCCTCGGTTCCGAGGGACTGCCTAAGAAGAAGAAGGGTCGCCAACACTGGTTGGACGTGTTCTGGGAGGTTTCATCAGACGACCTTCCACCGCCAGCTGCCCCCACCCTCACACTCCCGCCATTGGTTGCCCAGCATATCCATCCCCAAGATTCCCCGCCTTCCCATGCCAATCGGAAAGCGAACACTCTTCGGTACGCTATTGGGTGATTCTTGGCAGCCTTATGTTCCCATCTCCAATATTTTTAGAACTAATAAACAAAAGTATTCAAAGAAAATGGGGGGGGAAAACATGCAATTGTGACATGGCTACCACTGAGCCAAGCTAGTTAGATTGGTATGGAGTATACTAACCCTTTCAGTCTGATAAATTCTCTCCCAGGTTTGCGCACAGCAGTCTCCAGGAGAATAAAGTCTCTGCCCCAGAGGACTGTGAATGCTGAGTCTTTGAGTATATGCAAGGCTGAGATCGATAGATTTTTGGACTCTAGGGGAATCAAGGGATATGGAGATCGGGCAGGAAAGTGGAGTTGAGGTCGATGATCAGCTATGATCTTATTGAATGGCGGAGCAGGCTCGAGGGGCCGTATGGCCTACTCCTGCTCTTATTTCTTATGGTCCTCTGGGAGGTGAGTTGGATCTCCTCCAGGCAAGTGAGTTGGATCTCCTCCAGGCAAGATGGAGTCCCTAATTTGGCAGAATTATTATTCGTGTGCAAAAACTCTTCTCTCTAGATCCATGAAGACCTGGCCTAACCAATAGAAACCCAGAATCAATGAGTTCACTTTTCCTTCCTCCATACCACCCTTTTCTTCTAATGGCCTATTTTCACATTCCCAACCTCCTCTGCTCCATCATTGACTGCTGCTCCTCCAGCCTCTGAGCGTCCCTCTCTTCCCGCTGTGCCTCTGCCTAGTCACTTTTCCTCTTTGCCTCCAAAAGATCCTTCTCTTCAACTATGCTTTTACCAGCTTGAAAGCACTATTTTTCCTCTTCCTTGGGGGTCCTGTGTCCATCGCCCAGTAGAGTGCTTCGAGGGCTCTCTACATCTGAGGAGCACTGTAGAAATGCAGGCTGTTGTACATGGGGCAGCTCCACGGACTTATATTTCCACAAAACTGGTCCTGTAGAGGGAAACATTCCAAAACACTTTATAGGGCATAGGAAAACCGTAGATACAGAGGGTAAATGGGAGAATGGAGAAATTAGGGCTTGGGGGGTTGGGCGGGGACGAAGGCACAATTGAAGAGTTACGAAGGGTTTTGCAAACCGGAAGATTTGAGGAGCAAGTTGCAGAGGGCAGGGGTACAAGAGCAGCTACAATAGCAGAATAGGAAACAGGGAGAATGTCGAGATGCATTTATATAGCAGCTTTCACGGCCTCAGGACGTCCCAAAGTGTTTTACAGCCAATGAAGTACTTTTGAAGCGTAAAGATCTGGCTTAACCATGAGTAATTCTCATGCTGTGCTCTGATTATTATAGTCTAAAGGACTGCTAACTTGGCCACATCTCTCCAGAAGGATGGACTCGGGTACATAGTAGATTACTATCATCCCAGTCCAGCAGTTGAATAGCTCCAGACTGTAGGGGAGTCAGAGTGAAAAATGGGTTTTCTCTGTAACCTACCAAATAGAGCTATTGTAGGAATTCGTGGTCACCGATGTAGGTATTGGACGAATTCCTACTTAATAATCGAGTTCGACACGAGGAGAACAATCAAATAGTTCTTTAATGCAGGAACAGATGAATACAAGCAGGTTGCCGAGATCAGTACAGGAGAGCAATGCAGTAGGTCTTATGCGGACGGAGGCGCCCCGAGGACTGACCAGGCAGTCCCGTGGATTGCGTGATGACGTCATCGCGTTCCTCCCGCGCTTGGGACGGTCACGTGACTTGTGACGTGACGTCATTGCGTTTACCCGGCACTGCAGCTGGCCGTTGTGGCCGAAGTCGCGGGAGCGGGAGGCTGAGCTGGGCCAGCGGCCGTCGCGGGAAGCCGCGCCGGGCCGGCGATTGTCGCGGGAGCGGGAGGCCGAACTGGGCCGGCTCGCGTTTACCCGCGTCGTCGCGTTCGCCCGCGCTCCCAAAGGATGAAAGCCCGGCACCGGCTACATCGTTACGTTAAAGGGAATTATGTACGGTAAGTAAGGGACACTCGGCGGTACCACTACACTATAATTATTACTGCCCGAATTTAGACTTTGCAATGCACTGAATTAAGCAACATGGAGATAAGAAGCAGGTCTGAACTTTCTTGCGAATTCCCACCTGGAGCTAGATATTTGTAATTGAAAAGAATTTGGAGCTCTTTCTTGTGATGAGGTGGGCGGGCAGGCAACATCACAGTCCCTCTCATGGTTGCCAACGCTCGTTAAACTTACAGCGAGTCCCCATGCAGCGACCAAGCGACAGCTGTGCCACAGAAGTCCTCTACTTGGTTGCTGCACTTGAAGAATTGAAAGCACTAGTAAACCCTGGTAAATTTAGCCAGGGTTTGGAAACTCCTCTACCGCATCCAGTAGTGGCCCTGGCTGAAAAATGCACGTCAGTTTTGACTGTGGTGCCCCCACAATTCATCACCTGTTTGATGCCCAGCGTTCTTGCACTTGTCTGCTGTAACTTACGACTTTGGACAAGCGGGACAACCCTCAGTGGAAAATCTACTCCCTCAATGTCCAAGCTCACACATTACTTGGGTGTGATACAGAATTGTTGTTGCGTGTTCACACCTAACGAGTCAGTGCTTTCAGAGGTGGGGAGGAGGAGGAGGAAAGAACGTAAACAGGCGAGAGTAGATAAAACTGCTTACAAGATTAGAAAGATAGACACAACACACCAAGAAGATAGGCAGCACGGTTGCAGGCTCTCTTGTGGACGAGCACCAACCAGAGGCTAGAGGGGAAGAGGTCACCCAATCGCTGGTCTCCTGCATTGCTGGCGGCCAGTTGCAAAGTTAAATTGATAGGGACCGATTAGCAAATTGCCTGTCGGCAATCACAGCTAGGGATTGTACATGACAGGGGTGGCCAGAGGGAGGGGAACATTAAAAAATATATAAATCTTCAAATCTGGAGTAAACAAAAATATAGTAGCACAACCCTATATCTCATTCACAACCTCAACTGGCTGCTGGGCAACCACCTTAGTCAACATAAGATTCAAGCTCTTAGCCTTGCTGATTGAAGCTTAAGTAAGCAAAATGGTTCGAGGTGATAAGTCCTTTGTGAGGTGCCAAGGTTAAAATATTTTGATTAATGTAGCCTCATGATCGCCATTCCAAGTATAAATACATACTTGGAATGGCGATCATGAGGCTACATTAATCAAACTTAGAATTTCCTGGCAATCATCAGATTATTCCTCGATAACTGCAATAATTACATTAATCCTTTTGCAACTAGGTCATAAGGACATGGGCTGCACCGATAGTCACTCGGGGGGGGGAAATGGGTGTGATCTTTGCAATTACTGCAGCTCCATTTGAGTTTTTGTTTTGGTCAAGAAGCAAAAAGGATCGGACTCCACCAAGAAATGATCCAATTCTTCAGAATTTGCTCATCCAACGTTATTGACATCACCCATCCACTTGAACGGTGTCTGCTGCGGCACGGAGGGTAGTCATGGAGAAGACTTTTATTTTGCTACCTTGAACGATTATTTCTTGGCCCAAAATGTTATTCCATTAAAAAGGGAAAGGTTTGGATAATGGAGCCCTGGTGAATCAAAGGCCTGATGAAAACTAAGCTTGATGGGCTAACACACTCCCCCATTTTTTATTCAACCTCTTCCTTGTGACTTCCCACACGATGCACCATCCGAGCTCTCAGGCTTCTGGGAAACACCTAGCCTCTATATTGTGTCTCCTTGTGTTGGCCCAGTTGAGCTGGAACTTATTGCACTGGGAATTATGGGGGGGGGGGGGGGTGAGTAGAACCCGTGTCCTGACATTACTGAGCGATCAAGTTGACTTGGTGGGGCTCCATTTATTCCATGACTGATTAAAAAAAAAATTAGTTCATGGGATGTGGCAAGGCCAGCACTTATTGCCCTCGAGGTGGTGATGGGGAGCCCCCTTCTTGAACCACTGCGGTCCGTGTGGTGAAGGTGCTCCCCAAGTGCTGTTAGGGAGAGTGTTCCTGGATTTTGACCCAGCGACGATGAAGGAACGGCCGATATATTTCCAAGTGAGGATGGTGTGTGACTTGGAGGGGAACTTGGAGGTGATGGTGCTCCCATGTGCCTGCTGCCCTTGTCCTGGGATTTGTCACATTTAAACACATTGAGGATTCAGAAGCAATCACTCACCATACATTAACCCACCTTTCACACCGAGATGCTGATTAGCCTACTAGGCAGTTAAAAGCATTTTCTGTTTTTATTTCAGATTTCCAGCCTTGATTTAAAAAACAAATCTCTAACCGCTACATTATCTGGTCACTAAAGCATCTAATTTCTAAGTCACATTGATTAAATAGCTCTGAACCACCAAACATCGGTACAGAACTCAAAAAATAAGTGTCAAATGACATAAAATTACTCCATTTAGTCTGAATCAACAGTCACAGCCAACCTACACCCGCATTGTGATGCTAAGCTTGCCAACATCTCCTGCTCCACCCACCAGGGAGTCTCGTGCCACTCTTGTAGCTGAGTAAAACTTGGTAGACAGCAAGATACATCAAGCTCAGTGTCCAGATAATGTTCGTCAATTGATCGAGCTCATTTTTAAAACGGTGCATCTTGTTACTCTTCCAGAAGCTTTCTGGCCTGACTAGCACTCTTGAAAGGCACCTGACTGGTTCAAATTGGCGAGTCTGTCAGGCGGAGGAATACTTTCCAGGAAACAAATGAGGAACAAGTAAACTCCCTGTAAAGTTAAAGATAATTGCCAAACGCAGAGTTCAGTAAATATCACGTGACCATCATCTTTGAATTACATAGAAGATAGGAGTAGGCCATTCGGCCCCTCGAGCCTGCTCCGCCATTCAATGCGATCATGGCTGATCATCCAAACTCAGTACCCTGTCCCTGCTTTCTCCCCATATCCCTTGATTCCTTTAGCCTTAAGAAATATATCCAACTCCTTCTTGAATATATTTAATGAATTGGCCTCCACTGCCTTCCGTGGTAGAGAATTCCACAGGTTCACCACTCTCTGGGTGAAGAAATTCCTCATCTCAGTCCTAAATGACTTACCCCTTATCCTTAGACTGTGACCCCTGGTTCTGGACTCCCCCGCCATCGGGAACATCCTTCCTGCATCCAGTCTGTCCAGTCCTGTTAAAATTTTATAAGTTTCAATGAGATCCCCTCTCATTCTTCTAAACTCCAGCGAGTATAAGCCCAATCGACCCAATCTCTTCTCATACGTCATTCCTGCCATCCCAGGTATCAGTCTGGTGAATCTTCGCGGCACTCCCTCCATAGCAAGAACAGCCTTCCTCAGATAAGGCAACCAAAACTGCTCAAGGTGTGATCTCACCAAGGCCCTGTACAACTGCAGCAAGACATCCTTGTTCCTGTACTCGAACCCTCTCGCTACGAAGGCCAACATACCATTTGCCTTCTTAACTGCCTGCTGCACCTGCATGCTTACCTTCAGCGACTGGTGCACAAGGACGCCCAGGTCTCGTTGCACTTCCCCTTCTCCCAATTTATTGCTGTTCAGATAATAATCTGCCTTCTGAATTGGATGGCTTGGCTCCTGCGAGACACCTGGCTTCGACAAAATGACTAATGTTGCACCTGTTGTATCAAAAATAAACGAAGATGCTTTTTCTGTGAATAAAATTAACTTTTAATCCCTTATGTACAGTGACAGACTTTAAAAAAAAAAACATGTTAAATCTTAGACAGAAATAGTTCATATTTGTCACAGTCCACACAGATGCACTTTCCAGGAGCAGTCACTGGATAATAACCAGGACTGGAAACCCTGGCCAATTTTTCCCCTTTTTAACTCAGGACCACGGAAACCAATTGTTGAACCACGAGCACTGCCCCTGGTTAACAATCAAGTCAGCAAAGACAAAGGATTAAATCTGGAGCTTTGCTGGCCTTTTCAGCTCAGTATGACACTGGGGAGTAAATTTACTGATGAGCCATTCGGGGAATTGCTCACATGGTGTCTGATGTCACATTGTAGCCTACAATGTGACAAATCCAGCTGGTGTACGGTGTCCAATTCTGGGCACCACACTTTAGGAAGGACGGGAAAGGCTTCGGAGAGGGTACAGAAGAGATTTACTAGAATGGTTCCAGGGGCGAGTTACGTGGATAGACTGGAGAAGCTGTGGTTGTTCTCCTTCGAGCAGAGAAGGCGAAGAGGAGATTTGATAGAGGTGTTTAAAAATCATAGAAACATAGAAGATAGGAGCAGGAGTTGGCCATTCGGCCCCTCAAGCCCGCTCCGCCATTTAATGAGATCATGGCTGATCATCCAAATTCAGTACCCGGTCCCTGCTTTCTCCCCATATCCCTTTAATAGAAACATAGAAGATAAGGAGAACAACCACAGCTTCTCCAGTCTATCCACGTAACTCGCTCCTGGAACCATTCTAGTAAATCTCTTCTGTACCCTCTCCGAAGCCTTTCCCGTCCTTCCTAAAGTGTGGTGCCCAGAATTGGACACCGTACACCAGCTGGACTTGTCACATTGTAGGCTACAGGTGACACCATGAAGGGTTTAGATGGAGTAAATAAAGAGAAACTGTTTCCAATGGCTGAAGGGTCGATAACCAGAGGACACAGATTTAAGGTGATTGGCAAAAGAACGAAAGGCGACAGGAGGAAAAACGTTTTTACCCAACGGAGTGGTTAGGATTTGGAATGCACTGCCTGATCGGGCGGTGGATACAGATTCAATAGAAGCCTTCAAAAGGGAATTGGATAAATACTTGAAGGAGAAAAAAATTGCAGGGATGTGGGGAGAGAGAGACTGACTGGATTGCTCTTTGAGAAAGCCGGCGCAGACTCGGTGGGCCGAATGGCCCCCTCCTTTCCTGTACGATTCTAATGCAAGCCATCCAGCAAGCTCCTACATATTGGTTATCTCCAGAACTTAAAAAAAAAAACAAATGTACAGAACCGCTTTAGATTTATCAGCTTCAAATAAATATGGCTTACAATTGGAATATTTTCCATGCTGAAGTTTTATTGTGATACTCTGGAGTTAGTTAAGATTCCAGCTGGGTTTCTTCAGATAGTTGTTTGCGTGGTAACTTTTTACTCCAACTGAAAAACGACAGCAGCGTGACTGCACTTGCACACGTCAGCTGACTAGACAGTGGGAAGCTTTATTCTCTGTGCATGTCCCATTGCTTTAAAAAATAAAATAAAGTGCTCTCCCAGCTGCAGGATTTTCAGATATAAACTTCACACTGTGCATACAGAGCAACAACCAGACTCTCACCCATTCTTTCCCTGACCCTTAAAAAGCTCGTATTTCCCCATGACTTTCCTCCTCCCTACAACCTTAGGCCCATTTAAAATCCAAGCTTAGCATCGGCGCTTCCAGCTTTACATAGCCTTCGCTCTTAACCTTGGTAGTGTCCTGATCCGTGGACCCTGGCCCCTTGCCTGGATTTCTAAAATATCTGTTAGTAACAAGGATCAAAGCTTTACAATTTCAAGGCAAGTTATGTGAGAGTAACAGGATAAAACAAACACTGGAGAGCCAAGTGAGTTGGAAGCTAAGCAGTTTCTGGGGTGGGAAGAAATTGTATTCTAACCATTCCATTTTCAGTTGCTTAAGAGTGGGCGAGCATGAATGGAAAAAAAAAAACGACACTGGATTGTATAGTAAAAGAAATCTTCCCACTGGTGTCCCCCTCCCAATGTACATCTGTTGACTGTGGAATGCAGTCTCACATTTCAAACTGAGTATAGCTCTATACATAGTCTTATTAATCTCAGAGCCCAATGTGTATGGACTCCCAAGGAAGTACAACTAGAGGAATCCGTTTAACCCCTTGTTTAGCGATACTTTAAATACAAAGAAAGACTTGCATTTCTATGGCGCCTTTCACGACCTCAGGACGTCCCAAAGCGCTTTACAGCCAATGAAGTACTTTTTGGAGTGTAGTCACTGTTGTGATGTAGGAAATGCGGCGGACAATTTGCGCACAGCAAGCTCCCACAAACAGCGACGTGATAATGACCAGATAATGTTTGTAGTGAGGTCGGTTGAGGGATAAATATTGGACAGGACATCGGGGATAACTCTCCTGCACTTTTTTGAAACAGTGCTATGGGATCTTATGTCTACTTGAGAGTTGACGGGGCCTCGGTTTAACGTCTCGTCTGAAAGACGGCACGTCCGACAGTGCTGCACTGGCGTGTCAGCCTAGATTTTTGCGCTTGTTTTTTTTTAAACCAATCATTAAAACATGCGCTACAAAATAGGCTTCAGTATGATCGTCTTTATTTAAAATTTAGATTATACGGTCACCCTAGAGAGACTTGTATTTATGTAGCAACTTGTATGTCCTTCGAATATCCCGAATCATTTCCCAGCCATCAAGTAGCTGGAGTCACTGCGGTTTTGTAGTCAAATATGGCAGCCAATTTGCACACAGCAAGGACCCACAAACAGCAATGAGATAAATGACCAGTTAATCTGTTCTGACCAAAGGTCATCGACCCAAAACGTTAACTGTTTCTCTCTCTCCACAGATGCTGCCTGACCTGCCGAGTTCTTCCAGCATTTTATGTTTTTATTTCAGTTAACCTGTTTTGGTGGTTGAGGGATGAATGTTGACTCGGACTAGCTCAAAAAAAAACCCCACCCCACCATAGGATATTTTACATCCACCTGAACAGGCAGATGAAGCCACGATTTAATATCTTATTTGAAAGAAAGCATCTGATAATATAGTACTGTAAGATCAGCCTACATTATGTGCTTAAGTACTGAATTGAGGCTTCAATCCATCATCTTCTGATTCAGAGGAAAGAGTCAAGTTGACCTTAGCGGTTCAATGAGTCAGTAGGAAACAGGCCCACTTAACTGAATTTCCAATCTGGGATACGCAAAGTGGGTGGCGAATTGATGTAGGGCTGGACGAAGTGTTCAAGATACTAAGGTGAACTGATAGGGAAACTATTTCTGCTGGTTGGGGAGTCAAAGGGAACAAGGGGCCTAAAAATTAGAGCCAGGCCTTTCAGGAGCAGTTAGGAAACACTTCTACATGCAAAGGGGCGGTAGAAATTTGTTTAACTTGTCTCATTACCATCCCCTTTTGTCTTGCACCATCAGAGATGCCGGGGAACATAGGGTCTGATGAAAGGGTGGAACTGAAAGAAATCAGTATCTGTAGGGAAATGGTGTTAGGAAAATTGATGGGACTGAAGGCCGATAAATCCCCAGGGCCTGATAATCTACATCCCAGGGTACTTAAGGAAGTGGCCCTAGAAATAGTAGATGCATTGCTGGTCATCTTCCAGAACTCGATAGACTCTGGAACAGTACCCATGGATTGGAGGGTAGCTAATGTTACCCCACTATTCAAAAAAGGTGGTAGAGGAAAAGCAGGGAATTATAGACCGGTAAGCCTGACATCGGTAGTGGGGAAAATGCTAGAGTCCATTATGAAAGATGTAATAGCAGAGCACTTGGAAAGCAGTGACAGGATCGGACAAAGTCAACATGGATTTACAAAAGGTAAATCATGCTTGACTAATTGTAGTGGCGCTTCTTAGTTTCCAAACAGGCAGGCCACTGGGCTGTGGGGCTTTTAACATCGAGTAGACGCGTGTCGAAATAAAACGTTCCCAAACGTAGCTTTGTCTTTTAAACGGTTTACTATAACACTTAACAGAATTACAAAGCAAACACGTATAAACGAACACGGTCAAAAACTGTACTGCTCCAAACCTCACAGCTTCTGCCTCTTTCACCACGTGCAGTTTAAAACTGTAAGATGGCTGCACCCATGTGTGGCTTAGGGACTGTTCCATTGTGGCAAGAATGAAGGGGGTGTCGGACTATACTACTGGAGCAAGAAAATAGGGGGTTTCTTAATACAATAAGTCGTTCAGGTAAATTAACTGTACTATGCCATTTAGCCACTATTTTAAAGTATTTTCTTAAGCTTTTATGGCTCTTACACTAATCTACTGGAATTTTTTGAGGATGTAACTGGTAAAATAGATAAGGGAGAACCAGTGGATGTGGTGTATTTGGACTTTCAGAAGGCTTTCGATAAGGTCCCACATAAGAGATTAGCGTGCAAAATTAAGGCACGTGGGATTGGGGGCAAGGTATTGACTTGGATAGAGAACTGGTTGGCGGACAGAAAGCAAAGAGTTGGAATAAACGGGTCGTTTTCCGAGTGGCAGGCAGTGACTAGTGGGGTACCGCAAGGATCGGTCCTAGGACCCCAGCTAGTCACAATATATATTAATGATCTGGACGAGGGAATTGGATGTAATATCTCCAAATTTGCAGACGACACAAAGCTGGGTGGGAGGGTAAGCTGTGAGGAGGATGTCGTGAAACTCCAGTACGATTTGGACAGGTTGGGTGATTGGGCAGAAACATGGCAAATGCACTATAATGTGGATAAATGTGAAGTTATCCACTTTGGTGGCAAAAACAGGAAGGCAGATTATTTGAATGGCAATAGATTGGGAGAAGGAGAAGTGCAACGACACCTGGGTGTTCTTGTGCACCAGTCGCTGAAGGTAAGCATGCAGGTGCAGCAGGCGGTTAAGAAGGCAAATGGTATGTTGGCCTTCGTAGCAAGAGGGTTCGAGTACAGGAACAAGGATGTCTTGCTACAGTTGTACAGGACCTTGGTGAGACCACACCTTGAGTATTGTGTGCACTTTTGGTCGCCTTACCTGAGGAAGGATGTTCTTGCCATGGAGGGAGTGCAGCGAAGATTCACCAGGCTGATACCTGGGATGGCAGGAATGACGTACGAGGAGAGATTGTGTCGATTGGGCTTATACTCACTGGAGTTTAGAAGATTGAGAGGGGATCTCATCGAAACCTATAAAATTCTGTCAGGCCTGGACAGACTAGATGCAGGAAGGATGTTCCTGATGGCCGGGGAGTCCAGAACCAGGGGTCATAGTCTAAGGATAAGGGGCAAGCCATTTAGGACTGAAATGAGGAGGAATTTCTTCACCCAGAGAGTGGTGAACTTGTGGAATTCTCTGCCACAGAGGGCGGTGGAGGCCAATTCATTAAATATATTCAAGAAAGAGTTGGATATATTTCTTAAGGCTAAAGGGATCAAGGGATATGGGGAGAAGGCAGGGACCGGGTACTGAATTTGGATGATCAGCCATGATCTCATTGAATGGCGGAGCAGGCTCGAAGGGCCGAATGGCCTACTCCTGCTCCTATCTTCTATGTTTCTATGTATCCCTTTTGTCTCTTAATCTCTCCTGCCTTCCAGCCTATCACAGACCTTCCCTTTTGTTCTTTCCTCCCCTCCCCCTTCCCCTGCTTAAAAACCTGTTCGATCTCCAACTTTTTCCAGTTCTGACGGAGGGTCAGCGACTTGAACCGTTAACTCTGTTTCTCTCTCCTCGATGCTGCCTGGCCTGCTGAGTGTTTCCAGCATTTTCTGTTGTTGTTTCAGATTTCCAGCATCCGCAGTATTTTGCTATTGTAGAAATTTGGAGCGTTCTTCTGCAAATGGCTGTTCTTGCTTGGTCAATTGCTCATGTTAAATCGGAGATTTTTTACTAACCAAAGATATCAAGGTATATAGGGTAAAGGTGTATGGAATTAGGTCACAGATGAGCCATGATCTCACTGAATGGCAGATCAGGCTCGAGGAGCTGAATGGCCGACTCCTTTCCCTATGTTCCAATACTTATCTTATGGCCAGATCAGAGCAGCATTTGCAGAGGCCCAGGACATCCACTCCCAGCTGAACTTAGTAAAGAGTATGGCACGACTGGGGAACAAGGAGAAAGTAGGAGATTACCACTTCAAAAACCAGTGGCTTGGTAGTACAGCTGTCTATCTATATCAAGATATCAGTGGTCAGATATGGGCTTGTTTCTGTTCTCCACAATTTCCAATGGGAACTATTTGCGGGGAGCGGCCTCTGCTGCCCCAGCTTTTGAGGTTCTTTAATGTGGATCTCTTTTGGTTAGCAGATCTGGCTGGTGAGGGTGCGTGGTCCATATAAATCAAAGGGCTAAGGCTAAAAGAGAACTACTAACGGGGAAAAAAAAACCATGGGGGAGGAAAAAAAGATAGTTAGAACACTGAATTGGAATTTTCCCAATTCGCTCAACTTGTACCCCATTTAAAATAACAAAATAGATAACACTCTGCTGCTGCATATAACAATTAAATGATATATTGGTACAATACAAAAAAGATTTAACTTTTATTGGCAAAATAAAGTGGTGTGGAGTACAGACACAAACAAACTTTCAGCTCGGACTCTCGTCCAAGGAAGTGGGCTGATTGTGGAGGTGGAAGGATGAAGAGGGGGCAGAGGGGTGACCTAATAAGAGTTTTTTTTTAAATTATGAAAGGGGTTCGATAGGGTAGACGTAAAGATGTTTCCACTTGTGATGGAATGCAAAACTAGGGACCATAAATAAAAAGACAGACAGACAGTCACTAATAAATCCAGTAAGGTTTTCAGGTGAAACTTACCCAGAGAGTGGTGAGAATGTGGAACTCGTTACTACGTGGAGTAATTGAGTCAAATAGCATAGATGCATTTAAGGGGAAACTAGATAAGTACACGAGGGAGAAAGGACTAGAAGGATATGCTGATAGGGTGAGATGAAGTGGTGTGGGAGGAGGCTCATGCAGAGCATGAACACGGCATGGACCAGTTGGGCCGAATGGCCTAGTTTCTGGGGGTAAATTACATAGAATTTACAGCAATGAATCTGCATAGCAAAGTCCGCTTCATCAGGAGACAATGGGAACATCCTCGGCCCAAGTTTAAAGGTGGTGGGGAAAAAAAAAGTAAACCCAAAAACCATGCAGCCAATTGAAACAAATGCCTAAGTTACACGTATAAATCTGTAGAATTATAATAGGTTAGAAATTTTTAATGTGACCTTACCTCTGGGATGGCTTTGAATGTCGCACACTCTCAACAGGTAAATTAATGGGTAGTCATCCAAATTGGAAATCATAGTACACTGTGCCTTTCGGACTTGCTGAAGCCTTCCATCTGCAGGTACCTTTGGGAGAATCAGTTGGTTTGCGGATTCGCTTTGGTTGGATCAACGCTTGCAAGTCGATGACTTGGATTTCAAAGTCTTGTCCATCCTGTTACAGCATTTCCTGTAATACAGGAAAACTCTTCTTTATCCGGCACCGACGGGACCGGTGTGGTGCTGGTTGATCAAAAAGTCCGGATTACAGAGAGGTATACTTACTAAGGTACGAGAGCCCCGTACATGGCCACAGATCCAGGCGTCCCTGTTGCATGGCAACAGGTGCAGGAACCCCGGTTACACGGCCACAGATCCAGGTGTCCCTGTTGCATGGCAACAGGTGCAGGAACCCCGGTTACGCGGCCACTAATATGAAGTAAAACTTACCTGAACCTACTCCTGAATTTTGCCGGTTGAGAGATTTCCGGTTATTTAGGTGCCGGTAAAGAGTGTTTCCTGTAGATGGCTGTCTCCAGTGTCCCAGCTTCTAACAGCAACATTCCGAGCAGCATGAATCCAGTTTGCATTAAAGGGTTCCTTTAGAAAATTACTTTGCTCAACAACTGGTAATTATGTCGCACCTTTAATGTAGTAAAACGCCCCAGGGCGCTTCACCGGAGCGTTATAAAACAAAATTTGACACAGCCACATAAATGAGATATTTGGGCAAATGACCAAAAGCTTGGTCATAGAGCACCTTAAAAAGGAGGAAAGAGGTAGCGAGGTTTCTAGAGCTTAGGGCCTCGGCAGCAGAAGGCACGGGCGCCAATGGTGGAGCGATTAAAAATCGGGGATGCTCAGGAGGCCAGAGTTAGAGGAGCGCAGATATCTCGGAAGTTTGTGGGGCTGGAGGAGATTAGAGATAGGGAGAGATGAGGTCATGGAGGGGTTTGAAAACAAGGAGGAGAATTTTAAAATCGAGGCATTGCTTAACCGGGAGCCAATGTAGGTCAGGCAGCAATGCTGCTTTGCAAACCAGATGCGTGAGGATTACAGGATCAAAGGGTGGCAGCATCAAATTATATGGACTGAAATTTAGAAACCATCTGGAACTAAGGGATTGTGGGGGGGGGGGGGGGGGGGGGGGGTGCGTGCGGGGAAGAATAATTGTTCAGTCGAGATGTTTTTAATGAAATGGGAAATCAAAGATGTAACCCCATTTCCTTTTGTCATCAGGCCCAAGGAAGAGTTGGTCATCGTGCACACCATGAAATAGGTGGGTTTAAATCCTACAATTCACACAGCATAAAACATGCAGTAGACCGCAACACTTCCATTTACAACATTCTAGCTTCTACATGAGCCTCACAGAAGCTCTAATGGTCATGTATTCTGTCTAATTAGCCCATGGGACCACTTAACCGTCAGGGTAGCTGTAGGCTGTAGATCAGATCTTGCCTTTTCTGGGAAAGAAAGATTCATTCTATTAAAAATCTTGTGCACGCATAAATTTCCTGTCCACACTTCCTGTCGTCACAATTTTGCGTCAATGTTCAACAGAGAACGCCTATGTAATCAGGTCCTGTGGTACTTTACTTGCAGGCTGCACCCATTTGATGGCATTGTCGCTCTACTGTATCCTGCAGCCTACCTTGAGCAATGCCACAGGAGACCGACAGTAGAAAGGTAGCGATGGTTGCCAAAGGATTAGATGGAGAGCTCCAAGGTTTCTGCACTGTGGGACCATCAAGGTCTTGAGACAACTATGTGCAAGGTGGCGAAAAGGCCAGAAGCCTTCAAAAATGGACAGAGGTCTGCAAATTTCCTTTCACTTGGAATGGCCACCAACACATTATATGTGGAGCAACTTAACCAAATCGAGTAGCAATTTTCTAATACGGTTTGCTGGAAGGTTTATAGAAAAAGCATAGCCGAGATTTTCTCCTTCTGCATTTACCAACTCCTAATTTTGCCACCCATTGAAGTAAATAGGCAAAAAACTAAATCGATCACAGACCGGCAAGTGCAAGACCAACACACTGGCCAACATCAGTAGCTCGATCACAGATTACGCCATTGGCCAATGTGTAATGGTCTAATTGACCGATTACCATATTTGGTCACCATCTAGTGAACGTTAGCTAAATTCTGAAGACACATCATAGTCAAGCCTGATCATTCTTAAACTTTCTGCGAAACATTAAAAAAAAACTCCGTTAATTTTTGATCTCAAATTCACTTCATAGCTGCCCAATCTTGCACCAGACTCCATCTTCAAAAAGGACATTTAATATCTCCCCAGGAGCTTAAAAAGACTTGCACAGTACCAACGCCCACAGCTTAGCTCAATTGGCAAATCCTTTTGCCTTGGCGTTAGAAACATAGAAGATAGGAGCAGGAGATTCGGCCCCTCAAGCCTGCTCCGCCATTCAATGAGATCATGGCTGATCATCCAAATTCAGTACCCTGTCCCTGCCTTCTCCCCATATCCCTTGATCCCTTTAGCCTTAAGAAATATATCTAACTCCTTCTTGAATATATTTAATGAATTGGCCTCAACTGCCTTCTGTGGTAGAGAATTCCACAGGTTCACCACTCTCTGGGTGAAGAAATTCCTCCTCATCTCTGTCCTAAATGGCTTACCCCTTATCCTTAGACTGTGACCCCTGGTTCTGGACTCCCCGGCCATCGGGAACATCCTTCCTGCATCTAGTCTGTCTAGCCCGGTTAGAATTTTATAAGTTTCAATGAGATCCCCTCTCATTCTTCTAAACTCCAGCGAGTATAAGCCCAATCAACCCAATCTCTCTGAGAAGACGAGAGCTCAAGGCCCACACCAAGTACATAATCAAGGCCGACATTCCAGCTCAGTGATACATTGTTGATTCCATTTAAAAATCGGGAACCTGCATGTCAAAGCTGCCGTGGCACTATTTGAAAAAAACAGGTCGGTCTGGTGGCTGCTGCACCGTCCCTCCCTCAAGTAGTATCGAAATTTATTCATCAGTGCTGCTGTGGGACATTGCGGGTGTATAATCACTGCCTCATTTGCTTACATAACCGCTGCACTATAAAATATATATTTATATATTCAGAGCTCCCAAACAGATATTGCAATTGAACTTCACATATTGTGGCATGAATTAGAAGACGATGGTTGAAAAATAACACACCTTAAGCAACAGTGGAGATTAGAAGCCAGACTTCACCACCTCAGCCTCCCACCCTGCCCCTGCCAAAAGAGCAGAGCGACTCTTCCGCTTCCCAGATGAAACTTGATATACAATTAATAAAAATAAAATCATAACGCATTAGCAAGTCAAACTGCAGCAACATAGAAAAGGTACATCAAGGGTATTACCATTGCACCAGTGACTTAAACCTTTTCTAACAGGCTTCATTACAGACCAACACCACATCCGATGCAGTTAAACAGTGTGATGTTTTAAAATTAAGAGCTCAAAAACAGTGTGATGTTTTAAAATTAAGAGCTCAAAAGAGCAGCAACAAGTCTTTTGCATGCCTCCTTCTCGATTCCGTATGAACCCAGGTTAAAAAAAAACCCTCCAAACACTACCAGCTCTGAAGAAGTTCAGTTGAAACAGTTCCGAACTGAAAACATGCAGTTTTATTTTAGGTAAATAGATATACAAAAAAAGCCAATATATCGGCAAGAGATTTCTCACTTTTACACAGTTACAAATTTTTTCATAATTTTCATCCTGTTTTTAAAATTTCTATACAGAAATTGTACAACAAATGTTCATTGTCTCTGCTACCGCTGGGATTAGCAAGTTAAGACAGCAGAGATCAAAATTAGTGAACAAGTCACTTCGGTTTTAAACAGGAAAAAAGAAAGTGTGTCATTAATCCAATTACTCTACTTCAATCATGAAGTCTTTGGGAACGGGCAGGGAGTATGGAAATCGCACACCAGAAAATTTCCTAACACAATAAAATCATCCGGTATAGACACGTGGTGTAGCAGTCAATCCCATGAGCCTGTGTTTGGCAGGTCGAAGAACCGTAGGTTCTCCAGACAAATTGAACCAGAGTTTGATTGGTGGCCAAGCCACTGGATGGACCTCCTGTGGCAGCACAGGATTTCACCCCTGGGCAGGAGCGACAGCGTACACGGCTACAACAGTTAATATTAACCAGGCAAATTTCATACAAACCCATAATTTGACACTCACGGGATACTCGCCGCACAAGTCCATACCTTGGGAAAACGCCCGTGAATTTTAATGACAATAACCTATTACAATAGCACGGGTGGGGGGGCGCGGGTGTCATACTTCAATCCAAGTCGCTAATGAGAATGACAAGAAATGACATCAATTACAACATGGATGGTCACTAGATAGAAGAGGCAAAAAGAGGTGTTCGCAACTGACAAAAGGATCTTGTAAGATCCTGTGTCATGTTTGTAAAGAGGAGCAAGGACCGTCATGTCCGATACTTTAAACAAGAGAGAACCTGAAGACTGCACTTCAAGAGTTAAAATACTTCAGGCAAGTCTGCTAACTTGCCCCAAAATGCACCTTTTCAAAACTTGACTGTCGCTGAAATGGAGTTTACTCGAAAGCGCCATTCAAATGCTAAGCTGTCAAGTGTTTGAGGGATGTGCAATGTTCCAGATGCTATCCCTTAAAAACAAAAATGGGCCAAGTGTTCCAGACGACTAAATTCACCAATTCCAGCTCCGAAGGTGCTGGAAAGTTCCACCAAATTTCATGGAGGCATCAATTCAGATCCACCCAGTTCCACTGGAGCCACTGAGAACAGCCAAGGGTGGGTGGTCTTCCAGTGCCCTCGAACCTGGACAAGACAGCCCACGAGAGCAGCTCGGAGATCCCACTCTTCCTCGGGCATTTTCTCCTTCCCTGCGATGAGGAAAGGAAGTAACAAGCCTCCATTCAGCAACATCATTTAGAGCTGGGAATTTAGAGGGCATGGACAGAAATCAAACCTGGCTACATCTCCATCACTCAGGCACCATATTGCTTTTATAGTCTTCACATTTAGTCTAGAGGAATTCATTAATCTGCACAGTATCATAAACGGACACGCTTGTATCAAAAACATTGAGAATGGAAAACTAACCAAGTCGGTAGATAAATGCCACAACTGCGGTGTGTCGATATATTGGCACCTAACGGCAGCAAACACTCCATGAACTTTTACTGCAAGCGATAGTCTATTGAACGGCCAGAACTCCACACAGGTGGGTTGTGGCCCCCCAAGAGAAATAACTTGAAGTTTTAGTCAACAGCATCCTTTATTAGGTACCAAATATGGCTTTGATCTTTGGCATCCAGTGCTCTCCGCCACTGCACACAGATAGTAGGGCAGCACCGTAGAGTCTCCATTCAGCTAGAATCCAGAATATTGTCATCGGCTAGGAAGTGTCTTGGTACAAGTCCTTCATGGTCCAGAGAGTGAAAGACAGGCCAGCAGTTTCAATGGCTAGGGTCTCTAATCTTCATTGTTGAGGTGTTCCACTGGGACTGAACGATATCAAATCCTGCAGGGCTACTTGATGGGGAAGCACTGGTCGGACTTCTCCCGTAATCATGGTTTCGAAGGGGCTCATACAATTTCCGAGAGGTTGCTTAAAAACACACAAGAGTCGGTAAACTTTTACGCATCATTTATTTACAGTACCTAAACAAAATTTAAAAAAAAGTGTAGTAAAGTGTCCAAAATTTGATGACTAAAGGAAATTCAAGACCTGAAAGTTTTAAAAGCTAATGGCGTTTGCAGTGGAAATCAAACTGTAGGAACAATGCACATAGCGCATAAGAAATGGGAGTCGTCGGCCATTCGGCCCCTCGAGCCTGCTCCGCCATTCAAGATCATGGCTGATCATCCACCTCAACTCCACCATCCTGCACTAGCCCCATATGTCCAAAAATCAATCGATCTCAGCCTTGAATACACTCAATGATTCAGCATCCACAGCCCTCTGGGGTAGAGAATGCCAAAGATTCACAACCCTTTGAGTAAAGAAATTTCTCCTTATCTCAGTCCTAAATGGCCGACCCCTTATTCGGAGACTACGACCCCTAGTTCTAGACTCCCCAGTCAGGGGAAACATCCTCCCAGCATCTACCCTGTCAAGCCCTGTAAGAATTTTATATGTTTCTTGAGATCGCCTCGCATTCTTCTAAATTCTAGGGAATATAGGCCTAGTCTCCTCAAAGGACAACCCCATCATCCTAAGAATCAGGCCAGTGAACCTTTGCATTCCCTCCAAGGCAAATACATCCTTCCTTAGGCAAGATCCCCCTAAAGAGAGTCAGAAGACTGAATACAGGGACCAAGAGTCTTGCCTTTCAGAGATGTGCGAGCACCAATCTTCCTCCCAGCACAGTGGCAATGAGCCAACCATACTAGTCATATTCCAGACAGCAACAAACAGTTGAGTGATTTCAAGTAGTAAGGCAGGTGTCCAAAAGCAGCCTCGATACCTCCAGGCTAGAGAGGGGACAAGGAAGATACCACAAGGCAGTGCTTTACACCTCTGATTATCATCTAACCAGCCCCATTTCAAATGCACCCGAGAGAATCTCATGCAAATACAGACCGAGTCAGCAGTGAGAACCTTCACACCAACACTTCCCAGGCTCAGATTTAAAATGGGCATAGGGACAAGCTCAACTACATCCTGCTCGTTTATTGTGGTGATAAATATGGGAAAGGATCCCCAGGCACTCCACACAGGCAAAACTGAATGGCAACCAGTGGTGGGAGGAGCTAGGGAGATGATTGAAGGTGTGGTCAAAGTAGTAGGTTTGGGGGGGGGGGGGGGTTGGAGGAAAGAGAACATAGGAAAAGGAGTAGGCCATTCAGCCCCTCGAACCTGTTCTGCCATTCAATTAGATCATGACTGATCTGTATCGAAACTCCATTTACCCACCTTGGTTCCGTAACCCTTAATAACCCTTGCCCAACTAAAATCTGTCGATTTTCGTTTTGACATTTTCAATTGACCCCCCCAGCCCGGGGGGGGGGGGGGGGGGGGGGAAAGAGAGAAAGAGTTCCAGATTTCCACTACCCTTTGTGAAGAAGTGCTTCCTGACATCACCCCTGAACAGCCTAGCTCTAATTTGGTTCTGCCCCCTTTGTTCTGGACTGCCCCCACCAGAGAAAATGGTTTCTCTCCACCGACCCGATCAAATCCTTTGGTCATCTTAAGCACCTCAATGAGATCATCCCTTTAATCTTCTATACTCAAGGGGAATAGAAGCCTAGTCGATTCAACCCGTCCTCATAATGGAAGTGGGCCACACAGGAGAGAGAATGGAGTACGCGACTACGTTGAATGCTGCAGAGATGCTGTGACGAGCAAAAGCATGGCTGCAGTCACGAAGGAAGTTAGTGATTTTGACCATGGTGGACTGGAAGCTGGGCTGAAGGAGTTTCAAATATGGAATAATGGGAGGGGGTAAAGCATGGATTGAGTGGCGACAACACATTGAAGGGCCTTAAAAAGAGAAAATGATCTGTGTGCCACCACCCATGAAACCATACTTCACTGCAAGTCAGCTTTAAGAGGGAAAAATTCCAGAGAAAAAGGAAAACAGCAACAGGCCAGGCCACTGACCTGTACTTGATAACTGATTTAAGAGCAGCATTTGCAGAGGGCTGAAAGTGAGTCATCTGCTGAATGCCTGGGCAGTGACGAGAAAAACACGTTGAGAAAGTTTTATTATTGCAGTGATCATTTCCTTACCACACTATGGAGAGTAGCTCCTGTAACCAATGGATCAACAGAAGAACTAAAGGAGGGAGTCTTTAGTGTGACTGACATGGAATTGGAAGTCATCAGACCTAGAAAAAGGACAATGCAATCATGAAACAGGAGCAACATAAATAGAAAGATGAAACCGTGAAAGTTATAACTCCTAGTGGGCACAGATAAAATGTTACTGATGGCAAAAATAGTATTGATCCAGATATATGATTGGATGAATGGCATTTATTTTGGCATTACTTTACAGAATGGTATGTTTTGGCTCGTCTGCTCACGTTACTTAACTTGTCACACTGAGCGCCACCTGGAGAGATGATGGAATTGCAGACGGTAGAAGCTCCATTCAGTGAGAAACACAGCCAGAGTCGGCCGTGGCTCAGTGGGCAGCACGCTCGCCTCCGAGTCAGAAGGTTGTGGGTTCAAGTCCCACTCCAGAGACTGGAGCACAAAAAAAAGAGGCCGACACTCCAATGCAGCGCTGCATTGTTGGAGGTGCCGTCTTTCGGATGAGATGTTAAACCGAAGTCCCGTCTGCTCGCTCAGGCGGACGTAAAAGATCCTGTGGCACTATTTCGAAGAGCAGGGGTATTATCCCCAGTGTCCTGGCCAATATTTATCCCTCAATCAACATGCTGTGCACAAACTGGCTGTCGCATTCCCAACAGTGACCACACTTCAAAACTGGCTGTGAAGCACTTTGGGACACCCAGTGAAAATGCAAGTCTTTCTTTATTAGCCTCCCCAGCCTCCTTTTCAGAAAAAAAGTCAAAACATCTTTGGCCATCCATCTTGGTGGATGGCCCCCACCCCCTGAATACTTAGCTGAACAAAGCACGCGATGGAAACAAACAGAACTGGCTAGGAGCTGTCACTGTGCCGGACAGTGCAGAAGAGCTGAATTAAAGCAGACACAATTGAACTGACAAGTTCACTCAAGCACCCCAGGTTAATGAGCTTCTTGGATGCTTACAGAGTCCAGACCTCAGCCATTGCAGAAAAATGTTCCAAATTTATAATGTGTGTATTAGAGAAAGTTTAAGCATGGAGTTAGGTCCTAGCACCCAACCCCAATTACTGACGTTACAAAGATTAGTGCATGCATTTAAAAAAACACCACACAAGTACACCAGGAATCAAAGAGGTCTCAAAAGATAGTTTGTTACATTTTACAACTTGACTTTTGCTTCACTGGCAATAGTTTGCAGCTCTTTAAGGAAATGGCTGGTCTTTTACTGTAAAGCTAGCGGCATGTCAAACTGCTGCATAGTATTTTCAGTGTCACAGCTGCTGTTTGCTGAAAATGAGCTGAAGGCAGCCAGGTCTGGTCTGGTCGCAGAGCCAACTACTGCAATTGGGACAGAATCTTCAATTCAAATGGCACAGCTGTTTTATCTGGGTCACAGTTTCTTCCCCGAAGGTACATCAGGGCCTGCCGAGATCCGAGAGAGACTCCACGCTTGCTCTTTCTCTTAAATAAAATCTGCATGACTCGAGTTCAGGTGGCAAGTGCTCCGTCCACAGTGCGGAACTAAGGCGTCAGGCCAGGGAGGTTCTGTGGTTCGATACCAGACGTGTGGTGATTTAGCCAATGAGCCAGCGGAGCTGTACGGTTACTACGGATACCTGGGATGGCAGGAATGACGTATGAGGAGAGATTGGGCTTATACTCGCTAGAGTTTAGAAGAATGAGGGGGGAGCTCATTGAAACTTATAAAATTCTAACAGGACTAGACAGACTAGATGCAGGAAGGATGTTCCCGATGGCCAGGGAGTCCAGAACCAGGGGTCACAGTCTAAGGATAAGGGGTAAGCCATTTAGGACTGAGATGAGGAGGAATCTCTTCACCCAGAGTGGTGAACCTGTGGAATTCTCTACCACAGAAGGCAGTAGAGGCCAATTCATTAAATATATTCAAGAAGGAGTTAGATATATTTCTTAAGGCTAAAGGGATCAAGGGATATGGGGAGAAGGCAGGGACAGGGTACTGAGTTTGGATGATCAGCCATGATCTCATTGAATGGCGGAACAGGCTCGAGGGGCCGAATGGCCTACTCCTGCTTCTATCTTCTATGTTTCTATTACTGGCCTTTGGGAAAAAGCAAGCTAGGGTTTTTTCTTCAGAAAGACGACTTAGGAGGAGACCTGCTAGAGGTCTTTAAAATGATGAATGGGTTGGAATAGAAAGATATACTGAAAGGCTGAGGTAGATGGAACGGGAGATTATGTTTGGAGCATAAACACCAGCGCAGACTAGTTGGGCCGAACAGCCAGTTTCTGTGCTGTAAATTCTATGTAATTCTAATTCTAAATTCCAATTGGTCTTGGCTGTTGCACTGCACCCCCATTTCCCAGGTGAATAGACTCAGTCTAGAGCCATACATGAGAAATGGTCACTTCGTGCCCCAGAGCACCCATGAAACTGCAGCGCAAAGTAAGCCAGAAAGTTTAGGGGGGGGTTGGTGGTAGGAGGGAAGAAAGCATGGCATCCACTGCCAAGCAGAATCATTAAGATAGGCTTATTAAAATGTATTCACGCTGTTAAACACCTAGGGGGTGATTTTCTCAATGGGGAGCTTTTGGAGGCAGAACTCCCACTTGTCGGGTTGTAGTCCCGCCTCCAACAACTTCTGGCCAACCCACGCTATTTTCCCTTGATTGACCTTGTTAAGCCCGCCCAGCGGGCTCAGCAGGCCAATTAAGGGAAAGCTGGTTACGGAGAACGTCAACATATGACGTTTCATCTATGAATTGTCATCATTTGACAGCTCTGTGAAGCTGTCAAACAGTGACATTCTCTGTAGTTTGTTGAGGTGTTGAATTCAAGACCTCATCAAACATCTTTCTTTTGCAGAAATGAAATGGTTGTTGCACTGGAGAATGCACTAGACACAGGACTTCATTATGTAGATATGGGGTAGCCTTTAAATTCATTTCTCAACCACCCAATCTGCACTTTTACCAATATCTTTCTAATCTTCCAATGAATTGGAAAAAGATTTCTTGCATCAATGTATTTTCTCCCTTTGACGTGCACCAATTCACAGGTCGAGGTGGACGCAACAATTCAACTTACCTGAATCATCATCGGCCAGTTGAAGCATTTCCTCTTGTGGATTTGGGTGGGCACCAGTTGGTGATGTTCGCTCACTCACTGGACTCTTCATTTCCACATCTTCATGAGCCAATGGAGATGATGGCAGTCCTGATATCCCAACATCATGCGGAGAATTTCTTTTGGCATCATTCGCATTATCAAACTGAGACTGCAGCACCTCTGGCAAGTCAGGGACACAGCTCCTGGGCTGGAGATACTTTGCAAAGTTCAGAGAAGTACTTGGCTAGGGAACACAAGATAGCAAGCCTTAGAAAAACTCCTGGATTTCCCTCAGGGGGAGTCATCATCCTCTCCCAGATAGTGCAGACCGCCACATAACGAATCAATACTAGTAGGAACGGACCTTGGCAACTAGGGCAGAATGAAGTAGTTTTACCCCAACCCCCTTTCTCAAGAGGGAGAATAACTCCAACTAGCCAAGACAGAAAAGTTAAAAGCGTTAGGCTACTGGTTAGTGTTTTGATTTGATTTCTGGCCAGTTTTCCACCCCATCCTCTCCTGAAAATATTTGACGCAAGTTTCTACAGGTGCCGGTTTCTTTCTAGTAACTTCCCCAAATACCCCTTATTCACTGGGTGCTGCCAACCATTGGACTGTGAGGGCATCATATCGGAGCCAGATTCTGTCCTTACCCGACATACACAAGAGCAGGAGCTGCTGGTTTGCCATCAGAATAGGAACCCTGGATGGGCTGCCCCCCTTGCTAACCTGGGGTGCTTTAGCTACTCAACACAGAGCGGTCCTCAAACCAGAGACCTTTTGATCTACATGGCCTGGTTAGTACCTGGAGGGGTGACCATCAGGGAAGACCAGGTGCAGAAGGTCACGGAAGGAGCCCCGAGGAGGGGCGGTTGGTGAGAAGGTCACAGAAGGAGCCCCGGGAGGGGTGGCTGGTGAGCAGGCCCGGGCGTTGGGCTGAAGATTGTCGGACAGGAGGAATGGTGGAAATGGAATGGCGGCGCGCAGAGACGCAGCGGCTTTGCTTCTCCCAGGACGGTGCTATTTACGTTAATGTTAATTGCACTGGACTCATGGGAGCTTGCAAGATCACATTTTGTTGTTCATGTACTTGTGCATTGTACAATGACAATAAAGTTGAATTATTATCTCATTCAAGGCAAGAACACAAGAAAGGAAGAAGGCTACCACTAGGTATTTAAACATTGCCTAGATTTGGTTCATCACCCTCGTTCAGCAAGACATGAGGAGGACATATGGCCAATCGTCTGGTGTCTGTGCTCTAAAGCTGCCTGTTCTAATCCAGTTCCTTGCTCTCTATATATTCTTCCTTTTCAAATACTGATCAATCCTTTTTAAATGTTTTGTCCTCAATTGCCACTTGTGGTACATCATTCCATGTTCTGGTATGGCATTTGCCACTCGGCGAAAGACTGGTCGTTTATGGTCCATTTTCCTCCTCTTTAGGTTGCCCTAGCCAAGAGTAAGCAACCAGCTCCCCATCTTCCAATCTCAAACTTGCCTAGAAGTGGTACAGCGTGGGTCCTCAGCACATCTACTTAAAACTACTACAGTTGATAATCTTTGGCACTGAATTTTGAAGATGGAAGACCCGCTAGTTAATAAATAAAAAGTCACTTCAGTTATTTCATCTTACCTCTTTTGTGCTCTTTTCAGAACAGGCAGCCTCTTGTGCCGTGCTAGGAAGAAGAAATGTTCATTAGAAATCTCTTAAGGGGGAGGAGGAGTCATTCATATAACCATTGAACAGCAAGCCAAGCAACAGCAGGTTTGTTCCATAGGCAGATTTCACTTCCTTCTAATGTTCAATGTTCTCTAAACTGCTCAGCGCGCTCTACAGCAGCAAGGTTGAAGAACTCCAGACATGAATCTGCATCCTGCCACTGCGTATCACAGCATTTAACAAAACAAGCGCCCGGACTGGAGTACAAGAGGATTTCATCCAAAAATCAAATGTTCAATATTTAAAAAGGGATCCATAATTAACCAGACTTGGAATAAATGTGATAACTACAGCCAAATAAGCTCATGTACAGCAGCGATATTAGAAGCTACAAAAAAACGCAACTTTCACCTAGTGGAGAGCAGCTCTCTTGGAACCATAAGTTAGCAATTAGGTTGTTCGGGGTTCAATGAACCAAGTTTAACTAGGTCAAAATACTCCTTTGTTACTGGTTCCAGAGAGAGAATAAGGATGTTATGCAGCTATATTCCTACACTGCAGTGCTTGGAACAAGGAAAGAATACCCTCCAAGTTGTCCATTCATTCTAATTGATGTGCACATAAGGGTAAGAATGTAACAGCTGGTTCACGGCTTTATTCCCACTACAAAAGAACAGCATTGGGCCCCAGTTCTGCACACACTGCAGTAGATGGGTTCAGCGATATTCGAGGCAAAGGCCACTCAGACCACCAATTAGTTTAGAGGAGGAAAGCCTCGAGAATACTTTCGGTACAAAGTAACCTTCATCTGCACACACACTTGGGGGAAAAAAAAATTAGATAGAACCCCATTGTTATCCAGAGTTGCTCAGATAACACAACCAGCCCATGCACGTCCCTGGATGCCTCCATTCAATTGCATAGAAGCTGATGCTTCAGACTGGCCAGGATGGGAATCTGGGCCACCTAGCTATACAAAACCCTGGTTAGACCACACCTGGAGCACTGTGAGCAGTTCTGGGCACCACACCTTAGGAAGGATATATTGGCCTTGGCGGGAGTGCAGCATAGGTTTACCAGAATGATAGCCGGACTTCAAGGGCTAAATTACAAGGAGATTTTACACGAACTAGGGTTGTATTCCTGGAATTTAGAAGGTTAAGGGGTGATTTGATCGAAGTTTGAGATATTAAAGGGAACAGATAGGGTAGAGAGAGAGAAACTCTATCCCCTGGTTGGGGAGTCTAAGACTAGGGGGCAGAGTCTAAAAATGGAGGCGCAGACCTTTCAGGAGCGAAATTAGGAAACACTTCTACACACAAAGGGTGGAGAAGTTTGGAACTCTCTTCTGCAAACAGCAACTGATGCTAGATCAATTATTGATTAACAAATCTATCACTCTCAGATTTAAAATCAAAGGTTTTAAGAGATATGGGGCAAAGGCGGATATATGGAGTAAGGTTGCAGATCAGCCATGATCTCACTGAATGGCGGAACAGGCTCGAGGGGCTCAATGGCCTACATCCTGTTCTTAACCCAGCCAAGTTAGTCTTGGCTGTGTACTACTGTCAGTAATCAGGAAGTGGCTGCATTTTAAAAACGAAGAATGTGTTGCAGTGCAGTAAACATTAAACTTACCACACAAAGTAGCTTCCTTACCGCCAAGGATTTAAATTTTGGAAATGCCAGGTTAGGAAATTACAAAAACACGTTACAACCCTCAGTTACACAAATAGCTTTCAATTGGGCAACAGACAGTACCAGGCCAGGTGAGTCGGTACTACGGCCCGGTACTGTTTTGAACAGAGACCGACACAATTCCAAGGAGACTGAAAATAGAAACCAGCATAAATATTTATCGGCAGTTTAAAAAAATAAATAAAATGCAGTAGGCAAGTAGAAGACTCACCTCTCTCCAGCCATGAAGTTTTTCGTCATCACTGCAGGCGATTCAGTCTCTGGCAAGATGTTGGGGCTTTCAGAAGTCTGTTGGCTTGGACTGTCTGCCATACAGGGCACGGAAGAGGTAGGGGCAGTTGAGCTGCACACACTTGATTTGGTCGTGGGGCATTGTTCTTTCAGTTGCTGTCTTGATGCCCGATCGATTGTAGAACAAGTCTTGGGAGATGCTGCACAAACATTAGTTGGAATGAGCCCATTTAACATCTCTCAAAAGTAAACCATGGTCACTTCAAACCTCTGACCCAAACAACTTGTATTCAAGGCTACATGTTGCTGCAAATTGGCTACTCAGACACTGAAAGGGAGCACAGTACAGGTAATATCCTTTGTTGGCACACAGGTTCCAGAAATGCAAGATCTTGTCTTCAGCGGTGCGAGATTGATCTGGTCTGTATCGGACACAATTCCAGATACACTCCGCATTTGGAATTCCTAGTGCTATTAATGAACATCTTTAAACACTGGAGGTTGTCAGTATCAACCAATCAGATCATTTGAGAGGTGGGTTTAGAGCATATCAGAACTGGATGGGGTGGAGTGCAGGGTTGGAAGCAGATGTTACTGTCTCGTATTGTTCGTTGTACACAAATTTGACGCAGATAAATTTTCAATGAGCTGCTGATTGGGGGCTGACACCAAATAAGCGCACAAGGTTATAAATTGCTTATATACAGTTTACAAACACTTAATTTTTTTCTCAAAAAAAGGCATGCCTGGTTGTTCTCTTATTTGTCTGGTTTATTTCCTTCAATATTGGTTGCAGCTGCTTGTTTTAGAGATAACGTGGCCATTCCTTGGCGTGAATGTGGTTGCGTAGCGGTCACGTAACTGGACGAGGAATCCAGAGAACGCGAGTTCAAATCCCACCACGGCAGTGGGAGAATTTGAATTCCGTTAAACCCACTGATGTCCTTTAGGGGAGGAAACCTGCCGTCCTTACCCAGTCTGGTCTATATGCAGCTCCAGTCCCACACCAACACGGTCAACTCTCAACCTAGCAAGCCACTCAGTTGCAGTAATCACTGCTGCAGTGGTTCAAGGAGGAAGCCCACTAACTACCACCTTCGCAGGGCAACTAGGTCTGGGCAATAAATGCCAGTCTTGCCAGCAATGGCCACATCCAGAGAATACATTTTAGACAAACTGCCTAGTGTTTATTTGTGGAATTGCCACGGTTTGGAAATACAACAGGGACATCAAGAATATAAGATTACAAGAATTATGAGCAGGAATAGGCCATACGGCCCCGCGAGCCTGCTTCGCCATTCAAGAAGATCATGGCTGATCTTCGACCTCAACTCTGCTTTCCTGCACTATCCCCATATCCCTCGATTCCCTACAGTCCAAAAATCTACCCCTCTCAGCCTTGACTGGGGTTTTATTAACTTAAAAAAAGTTAGATTGACATTCAATTAAAGTGCTAATAAATGCACCAAAACAGTGCCAAAAAAACAAACACAATTTGGGGGAGGGGTAGGGAAAGAGAAGGCAGGCAGGCATTCCACCACACCACCCCCCCCCACAGAAAATAACTCATTCACATCCCTCCTTCAGTAATCCCTAAATCACCTCTACTAACTGTACTACAGTAAAAGTGAGGGATGTTGGTGGCAGCTGTAGCATAGATAATGCCAAGCTCACGCCCCACTGCGCTCAGTGATCGGCCATGATCGCACTGAATGGCGGAGCAGGCTCGAGGGGCCGAATGGCCTACTTCTGCTCCTATCTTCTATGTTTATGTAAGTCCAACTCCTTTTTGGGGGGGGGGGGGGGGGGAGAAAGTCAGCATACAATGGCACATTTGACACCCATAAAATGCCGCCAAATCTCGTGTCTAAATCTGTCGCACCCGACTTGAATGTCATACTGGCTTTGCTGTCCAGGGTGCCTGCCTGAAAGAGGCATTAGGCGCCAAATCGGGGCTCCAAGATGCGCGTAGAACCCCAAATGTGCGTTTCAGGTACAAATGGGAAGAGCTTGCGCCCTCAGGTCTAGTCGCATCAGGCCGGCGAGCCGAGTGGGGCGCTGGCAGCATTTAAGCGAGGCTCAAAACTGAATTTGGCTCAGGTCTCAGGCAGTCTTTCCAGCGACTCCACTATGGTCTATATGCACAAGGTTGGTTGTTTGTCAGGTTTTTAAAAATTTTTTTAAATAAAAGATAGGGCATTTACAGCCACCTAAATTGGTTTGTGCGGAACAAATCTTACCAGGAAAGCTTTTTGCAGGACTCTCCACTCTGAAAAATCCTGCATCAAACACAATAACATCATCCTTTGGAGTTTCTTTATTACTGGAGTCTGCCATTTCCCATTTCAGTTTGGCTTTCATAGCCGCCTTCAAAGCAGCAAGCCGGCTCGTCGGTGGAGCTTTGCTGGCTTTTATTACAAGGCCTTCTGTGGGTTTCGGCATGGCAACCTTTTTCTAAATCAGAAAAACAAAAACAAAGTTACCAAATTCAGACAAAGCACACCTGGCCAAATCCACAACAGACCAATAAAACTGGCGCTTATGTTACCATCTTCTATAATCTTAACCCCACCCAAATTCAGTGTTACCTTATTAAAGCTACTTTTAAAAATAGGGATTAAAACGACGACTGCAAATTAAAACCATAATTGTTTACACCTCCATCACAGGAACAGCAAACCTTGGGAGTACGCATTTGACAGAATGACAATTAGCTCCCTTTTAATGTCTGGCTGGCTGGCTCCTGCAACTCCATTTGAGCCTTCGCAGGACACGTGCACACAACACCCCTTTAGTGACTTTACCCACTCGCCGTTACAGTAACCCGGTAGGCTTAAAGAGTGCTTTTGTAGGAATGTTTAAAATTTGATTTAAAAAAAAACTTTGGGCCGCATTGTGTGACCCCTACGAGGTGCGCACGTGCCTTTAGGGGAGTTTGGGGTTTAGGCACGTGAAGCGCATGCGCTGAAACTTGGCACTTGATCGGTCAAGAATCCTCTTGACAGATCCTCCATATCCCCGGGAAACGGGCCTCCGCGGGTTGCGCTATTTGCCCAACTTCCGCCCGCTGAACGCCCGTGAAATTCTTGCGCCTGGTAGAAGCAGAGCGTACGGCCTGATTTTACCAGCATGAGTTTTAAAAAATAGAAAAATAAAATTCTCACTTATACATTAAAAACCCTATCCAGTAAGGTTAAGCTTATATTTAGCCCTGTTAAAACAATTTTTTTTTCAAAAAAATGCCATTTTAATTAATTTTATATATGTAACTTAAAAAATGTATTTCATGTGTTCGTGTATTTTTTTTTTATATAAAAGTGATCCCTTCATACCTATGATAGTTCAGTACACATGGAACCAAGTATGAATGGGGTTGCCCTTCTTTCATTGGTTGGGCTGGCCCATGTGATCCCAGGGGTGCTTGCGAACCGCCTGCGCCCCCGGGATACGTGGGCCTCTATGCATTTCTACCAGGCGAGGCCCAGGATCGCAGGCCTCCGCAGCTCCCGGACCACCAGGTCAATGGGGAGATTTTTTGGATGATCGGAGGCAGCCGCCCGCAGGAAGCCTCCGATCGCAAATTCAGACCCATTGATGTTTGGACGTAGCGTGTAAAAAGCTTGTAGAAGTAGCTTCTAAAAAATAAAAAAAAATATGAATTTACGGCTTCTAATGGGACCTGGCCCAATGATAAAAAATACTGGCTTTAGGCGGAGGAAATGGACAGCCAACAGGAAGAAAATTACCATTAGTACTTTGTCAATGCCCCTTTATTCTTTTAAAAAAGTTACACTGACCACCAATATTCTTGCTTTTGCCAGTTTAAATACACTGCAGGTTAATAAACACTCCGAGGGACATCTGCGCTGGAGTGAGTGACAGATTCCAACAATTTCTTGTCTCTTACCGTGACCACTTTTTTGGGTAATGATGGCAAGTTGGTCGGTTCCTGCCAGCTATTCTCTTGAAGCTTCTTCAAACGCTCAAACTTTTTGTTCACATCTTCGACCTGGAGAAGGGACAAATGAAGCTCAGATATAATAAAACCAGAACCGACAGATCAACACAAGGAGGGGGAAAAAAATAAGCAAGCGGTTAGCCACAGGAAACAGCACAAAATATGGGGGGGGGGGGGGTTTTCAGGGGTGTGAAAACATTCTTTCATTTATATTTCAAACGGGGAAAGAAACAATATTGGGATATTGTTTTCTGGCAACAACTCTTCATCATATTTACACAGAGACTCCTTTTCCTGTTTGATTTAGTGTTAGCTGTGGCTCAGTTGGTAACACACTCGCCTCACAGTCAGAAGGTTATGGGTTCAAGTCCCACTCCAGGGACTGGAGCACAAAGCTAGGCTGACACTCCCAGTGCAGTGCTGAGGGAGTGCCGCACTGTCTTTTGGATGAGACGTTAAACCGAGGCCCCGATGCTTTAGATCCCATGGCGCTATTTCGATGATGAGTAGGGGAGTTATCCCCAGTGTCCTGCAGGGGCCAATATTTCTCCCTCAGCCAACATAACAAAAACAGATTATCTGGTCATTATCACATTGCTGTTTGCGGGAGCTTGCTGTACGCAAATTGGCTGCCGCATTTCCTACATTACAACAGTGTTTACACTTCTAAAAGTACTTCATTGGCTGTAAAGCGCTTTGAGACGTCCTGCGGTCGTGAAAGGCGCTATAGAAATGCAAGTCTTTCTATTCAAGTCTTTCTTTGATTCCTTCCTCAGTGCGGTGTTGGCTCCAGCCTCTCATTTGCCGACTTGTCAGTTGATCCAACTGTTGCAGCCGGTTGAATAAAAATGCGGTGGTTTCACCTCTTTACATTAAGTGCCTGCTACCAGTCACCCTATAGCAACGACCTGGTCTTTGATAACCCGTTTTCTCAGTGTCTATTTTCTAATACTTTGCTCAATCACTGACACTTCTTCCAGCACCGCAACTTACCGAAACCTCAGAGCGAGCAAAAGTAGTTTCTTCCCCATTCTGCTGGTCAACCTCCTGCTCTGGGACCCAGTTCCTTCTACTGGCTACCCTTTTTCTTGGTCTCCGACAAGTGACTTTTTGAAGAGCCCGGGTTGATCCCCAGACTGGGTTCGAGTTAGCGGATAGGCTGGTGGCAGCCTCTCTGCCGTGGGGAGGGGAGACGTGAAGCCACCGGGGTTGCTACTTCTGATCACTACCTAGGCGATCCCTGTTGCAAGTGCACATGTGTGAATGATGGGCAAGGTCAGGACTTTTGCCTGGCTTCTGCCTGACCCCCTCCATCTCTCCCAAATAGTCAAATTCCTCGCCACTCATCACTGTTGAGGTTTGTTACTCGGGGAACTACTGCCTATGGAACTGCACTCCAACAGGAAGTCAGTGTTTTCAGAATGAGTGGAGGGCGGCGATAATGTTCGCTGATTCATTTTAAAACTCAAGTTATAGCATCTACCATTCAACCTAGGAGACTCGAAGGGGGAACAACGGCTAGCAGCTAGTTCAGTGTTTAACCACAATGACTGGTTCAACATTCTACTCTGGCGCTCACAAAGAAAACCTTCAGTGATACCTGGAAGTAGACCATGTCCCAAAATCCTTCCAGATCGGTGCAGGTAACTTCCTTTTCGCTCGTCTTGAACTCACAGTTGTCGACGAGCCCGGTAAACTGTTTGAATCGTTCAGCCATCAGGAGATGCGCTTGCCCCACAGTCGTGCGAAGCAAGTCCTTAACTGGATGAAAAAATAAATTTGAAACGGAACACAGATTTTAAGCAATTTATCTGACTAACACTAATAATGTGGATTTTTTGGGGGGGGAAAAAAATGATTTTCTAAGCCGATGGCATCACCCAAGACGAGAGGGACTGACAAATTTGATCACAGCAAATTATTCATAAGAGCAAAGATTCAAACAGAACCATACAAATTTACAGGGCATTCATTCCATTGTGTCTGTGCTGACTGGGATGCAGAAGTTCAAAGCCAGGAAGTTGGGTGGAAACCATTTTACAAAAAAAAAAAAAAATTCTACTTGATGCGCTATCAATTACTCATAAAAGACTGAGAGTTAAGAGAGTAACTAAAGGCTTTTATTAACAAAAGAATGAAGGTCTGCCTCGAGTGGTCGACCGGTCCAGAAATACAAAGGGCTGGGGAGCAGTCACCTTTATACTAGGACTTGTGGGAGGAGTCAGCCGAGGCATGTCCAGGCATGTACACAGTGGAATACAAACAGTGGTTTACCACACTACTTATGGACTAAGTTATCGACTGTAGCAGATCATGGCAATGGTAGCTGTCCTCGACATCAAGTCAGCATTCAGCGGCGCACGATGCCAATGGTAGCTGTCCTCGACATCAAGTCAGCATTCAGCGGCGCACGATGGCAATGGTAGCTGTCCTCGACATCAAGTCAGCATTCAGCGGCGCACGATGCCAATGGTAGCTGTCCTCGACATCAAGTCAGCATTCAGCGGCGCACGATGCCAATGGTAGCTGTCCTCGACAACAAGTCAGCATTCAGCGGCGCACGATGCCAATGGTAGCTGTCCTCGACATCAAGTCAGCATTCAGCGGCGCACGATGCCAATGGTAGCTGTCCTCGACAACAAGTCAGCATTCAGCGGCGCACGATGCCAATGGTAGCTGTCCTCGACATCAAGTCAGCATTCAGCGGCGCACGATGCCAATGGTAGCTGTCCTCGACATCAAGTCAGCATTCAGCGGCGCACGATGCCAAGAATCCGAGCAAAACGGAGGTCAATAGGAACAAAAAAACCCTCCAGTGGCTGGAGTCCTTCCTGACAAAGGGAGATGGTCGTACTTGCCAGCGTTGCCCAGAGAACAAATTTTGAAAATGAGGGCAAGAGGCAACAAGATCAGTTTCTGGAGGAAGGAATGAAGGTTTTCACGAGACGGTGGCATGACAACATTTGTGTTTTTACAACTTTAGAAAAAAAAACAATCGAAGCCCATTCTTTGCGGCAATGGGAGAGGATCATCCTTGATGGATTTTCTCGGCATCAACGCCTCCTTCAGAAATTGTCAAAAAATTTCCTTCTGGCGAGGACTCGATGCAGATCAACGGATAAAGTACACTAGTCCAATTACGCTGAATTATTAAAATGACACAAAGTGTGACGGCAGGACTTCAAAAGGCACGGTTGCAAGAATTCCCATGACAAATCACAGCTCTGGTTACTCAGCTCTGGTTGTGAGGAGAGGTCTGAACTTCATAGACTGGAAATTTACATACATCACGGAAGATTTATGAACGACAAGCTCATCAAACAGTGCGGTCACTTCAAATGATTTTTTTTTTTTTTTTTAAATACCATTTAAGGATATTTAAACCCCTTATAGATTGGTTCAAGCTTCATTGCAAATATTGTTCAGTATCATGTCACACAGTGCCACCCAGTGGAGGGGGACTAAAACATGAATTTATTCATTGCAGCAAAACAGGAAACCCGACCTCACGGCCAAGAATAAAAACATTGAAATCGAAGGGATGACAACCAAGTGCCTGAAGAGAATGTGATGCAACCAGCTTTATTTGTGTGTACCAATTGAGTTTTATTAAGATATACAAAATTACACTTTCCCTACTCTCTCCTCCCATCTGGACTGTGAATAAACAGTCAGCTGTGAACAAACACGTTTAATCATCCCTGCCTACAAAATGAAGGAATGCGCATTAAAAAATAGTTTATCGTACAAATGCTTTTGGGCATTTCATAAACAACCCGTCATTTACCCTACATAAACTTGAGGTCATCCAAAACTCGGCTGCCCGTGTCCGAACTCGCACCAAGTCCTGTTTGCCCCATCACCCCTGTGCTCGCTGACCTACATTGGCTCCTGGTTAAGCAACGCCTCGATTTCAAAATCATCCTGGTTTTCAAATCACTCCATGGCCTCGCCCCTCCCTATCTCTGGCATCTCCACCAGCTCCCCCCCCCCCCCCCCCCGCAATATATCTGCGCTCCTCTAATTCTGCCCTCGAGCATCCCTGATTATAATTGCCCAACCATTGGCGGCTGTGCATTCAGCTGCCTGGGCCCCAAGCTCTGGAATTCCCCCCCTAAACCTCTCCGCCTCTCTTTCCCCCCCCTTTCAGACACTCCTTAAAACCTACCTCTTTGACCAAGCTTTAGGTCACCTGCCCTAATTTCTCATGTGGCTCGGTGTCAAATTTTTGTCTTAAAATACTCCTGTGAAGCGCCTGGTGACGTTTTACTACATTAAAGGCGCTATATAAATACAAGTTGTTGTATTTATAGCATGATTAAATCAGTGACTTTCATTCTCACGAAAGTAATGTTTGGAATGACCCAGTGAAAGAGACAATTTAGGAAACACAAAAAAAATCACAGACTAACAATTTTAGACTGGTGTACTGCAGAGCAGTTTGTTATCTGTAATTGAAACCAGAATTTTTTTTTTTTTAATGCTGTAATTTAAAAAATGAGTTCATGACAAAGTAGTGTGAGAATTGCGTTTCTACAACGGGATTCGTCTTACCGCCATCTGGAACCTCTTCTGAATTAGCCCACCCTGCCCACTGCTGGCAAAGCCCGTTCAAGTTCGCAGTCTCCGACATGACGATTCCTCTGCAAGAAAAGAAGGGAATTACAAACGAGTAATGAATTAAAGTGATCCAAACTACTTTCTCCCAGATAGCCAAGCTAGTTCTGGTCGGGCATGGCGCCCGCTACAATGTGACAACTTCAGTCAGAGTACACAGGTACAGGTTCAGAAATAAGCATTATAAAGATGTTGAGCTGAGATTTGATGTCTCAAGAGAGGTGTTATAAATCTCATCAAGAAACTACTCATGAAATAACACTGGACAGCCAGCTGGTGGTGCCATCCAAGGAGTATCAAATCAAATCAACTTTATTGTCATTGTTAGTGCACAAGTGCAGTACAACGAAATGTAGGCTTGCGGCTCCCGAGAGTGTACATTTAGATTAAGACATTTTGTAAGACAAGTAGCTAGTGAAGTACAACTAGACCTCCATGTTCTGAAACAAGTTGATTAAAGCCTTGCTTTATGCTCAAACCAAGTGTGTAGTGAGTTTTATTACATCAAGAGGGAAAACAGTTCACTTTTTAGTCTGAACAGCCCTAATTAGTTTTACTGTGCCCTTTTTTACTAAAAAGGTGCTAACTGGTGGCCACACAAATGCACTTTGCAGTAGGGATCACTGGATAGCAGTCAGGAGCGGCCAATTTATCCCCTGTATAAGCCAGTGCACTGAGGCAAGTTGCAGCAGCCCTCTTGCAAGCCAGTTGAAATCAGCTAAGTCAGCACAGACTAGGACATTCTGGCTTATATGGTTCAGTTACATTCTGGTTTTACTATCAAGCGACTATCAAGCTTTTTCATTAAAAAAAAAAAATCACTTTCCAAGGCTTTTCATTGCCGTTTGCTGAATTCATTGCATGCCGATATCTATTAGCCGGCAGTAAGGCTTCATAAAATGCTCAACTAAGCCAGACATTTATTTTCAGAGCATATTAAGGGATTTACATCTTATTGCAGTGCCACCAGACGTACAGGGCTTGCCTGGTCGACGGCAGTGCAGAAAATAAACGGTCCATGGCTGATGGCAACGGAGACCCAACTTTAGATCCGCTATTACATATTTAGGCCTTGTTAAAGCACACTTGCAGCAAGTAACAACTGTTTTGATGCTAGTACACAAAAGCATCAGGCCAAATCGATATCTATTCACTGGCCTATGCAAAATACATTAAATTATTAAAAAAAAAGAAAAACCACCAAAATATTCTTGAAACTGGTCTGATTCTGCCGGTTATAGGTAGCTGTGGAAAATAAAAGCCTGATCTTGTGCATACATTGAAGATGGGGCTCGGTTTTCCGATTCAGCATCCTCCAACGCAGACACAAATGCATGACAGGTTCAGATACCACACTCCAAAAATCCGGAAGAGTGAAGGAGCCTTTACAACAACGAAGGGAAAGAAACTAAATCTAGCCAAACCACCCAATTTTCCAAGAGGTCACCGCTAGGTTTGCAGAATACAGGAAACTCTCGTTTACACGGCACCTAAATTATCCGGAAATCTCGATTAACCAGCAAAATTCAGGAGTAGGTTCGGGTAAGTTTTATTGTATATTAGTGGCCGTGTAACCTGGGTTCCTGCACCTGTGGCAGTGTATCAGGGCCTCCTGGATCTGTGACCGTGTAATCGGGATGCTGTGTAACGGGGCTCTCGTACCTTGGTAGATATACCTCTCCGTTATCCAGAATTTTTAATCAACCGGCACCATCCCGGTCCCGTAGGTGCCGGATACCAAAGAGTTTCCTGTATTTAGGAAGTTCCCGCTAGCTCCACACTATCATCTGACGGAGGATTAGAAGGGCATGAAGCTACAATGCTTACAAAATTGGTTTGGTGCATCTGCACTTCAATACGGTGAAGATAGTCACTGCATCGCTAATATTGATTAGGCTCCTAACCTGAAATAGGCAACATCGTACGCTGGTCCATTAACATCGGCTGTAGAGCTTGCTAAAGAATCCTGGGGTTTGTTGATCATCGGTGCTTCTTCCACCACTAAAGGGAAAGGGGAAAAAGAAAACAAAATATGGCACATTTAAAAATCGCTCGAACATCAAATGAAACTCAAGCTGGCGGGGGAGGAGAATATCAAATAAACAAATCCAAAGACAATTTGAATGGCCCAAAAAAGGGTTAAAGATAAATAAGGTGCTGTATAAAAAGATGGTCGGCAGTTTAAAGCAATAATGAACTGATTCAGAAGACAACGTTCCAACAGTTAATGTAAATGAAAGGCTATTAGACTAATTTTTGTAAATCACTCGGGAAAAAAAAAAGCGAATTTAATTGCAGTGTTTCATTCAGCTTTTGGTTCAGCCTCATGCTAAAAAGATGCCAGTATGAGATTTTACAGCATTTGTGTCAGAAGCACAAAGATTATAGTGCCATAGAATGAATTATTCACTTGACTAGGCCCATCTGCTCACCAGTACTAACAGGGTCGTCAAGTTTTGCTTCAGGGAGATGTTCAGACTCAATTTCTGGTGCAAACCTATTTCTCCGAGTTTTGGTTACCGAGTCCACTGTTGCAGCAGAACCAAGGTTACTTTTCCTGGACAGGGGGGAAACAGAAATACATTTGAGAGTTTGTTTTGGCAGGATCGGTGCAGAGTAGGAGGATTTAGATCTAAAGTCTAACTAAACTGGCAAAACATAGTCTCCTAGCAAGTGGATCATGTTCGAGAGAAAAGATAGGGATCAGCCAAGATAACGACACTACAATCATAGACTAGTACAGTAGGAGGCCATTCGGCCCATTGAGACTGCACTGACTCTTGCAATCTAGTCATTCCCACTCCCCCCGCTCTTTCCCCAGATCCCTGCAATTTTTTCTCCTTCAAGTATTTATTCAATTCCCTTTTGAAGGCTGCTATTGAATCGGTTTTCACCCCCCCCCAAAAAAAATCAGGCAGCGCATTCCAAATCCTCACCACTCGTTGCGTATAAAGGTTGTTCCTCCCGTCGCCTCTGGTTCGTTTGCCAATCACCTTAAATCATTGAAACTTATAAAATTCTAACAGGACTAGACAGACTAGATGCAGGAAGGATGTTCCCGATGGTCAGGGAGTCCAGAACCAGGGGTCACAGTCTAAGGATAAGGGGTAAGCCATTTAGGACTGAGAAGGAGGAGGAATTTCTTCACCCAGAGAGTGGTGAACCTGTGGAATTCTCTACCACAGAAGGCAGTGGAGGCCAATTCATTAAATATATTCAAGAAGGAGTTGGATATATATATTCCAATTCCAATTCAAATGCTTTATTGGCATGAAAGTTTACAGAGAACCATATTGCCAAAGCTTACATAGCAAAAAGGTACAGTTTTCCAACATTCTGTAGGTGTCAATCGATTTGACATTTGTTGGTTACATACAATATTACTTTTAAACAATATTAATTTTAAACAGTCTTTGTACTTCATTTGGTACGTTCAATATTAATTTTAAACAGTCTTAATTTTAAACAGTCCTCAGGTTGTGACATGTTGTTACATATTTGGCCCCAAGGTATGGTCTGTCTCCTTCTCCTAGGACTAATCTCAATTTTGACAGGTCATCCAATTCCTTGAAATCTGGGGTTGTTTGGCTTAGCTTGTTGAATAATATGTTTCTTGATGTGCTGAATTTTTCGCATTTTAGGAGGAAATGCATCTCTGTTTCAACCTATTTCTCAAGGCTAAAGGGATCAAGGGATATGGAGAGAAAGCAGGGACAGGGTACCGAGTTTGGATGATCAGCCATGATCTCATTGAATGGCGGAGCAGGCTCGAGGGGCCGAATGGCCTACTGCTGCTCCTATCTTCTATGTATCTGTGCCCTCTGATTATCGACCCTTCAGCCATTGGAAACAGTTTCTCTTTATTTACTCTATTTAAACCCTTCATGATTTCAAAACACCAACCAATCTCCTCTTGGTTACTATGGATAAGCAGTCTAAAGTGCATGGCGCAGCACACGGGATCATCAATGATAACTGCCACCCATGCAGAGTTGAATTGGACATCTAAAAGGGCGATGTTTATGCGGGAAGACAGGGTAGTAAAGGGCTAGACAGGGCAGAAGATGCAAATGCAGCGGACATAGCTAACAAAATGGCGCAGCACACAAGGGCAGGAGTAGACCATTCACTACAAATGTTACCACTCTTAGTGGAGTTATATATTTTTTTCTTTATAGAAACACTTTCAGAACCAGAAAGCCCCCTTCACAAAGAGCTAGAATTGCTGTAACTATAAACAAAAAGGAATAAACCAAGTTAACTGCAAAACATTCCTTGCAGGTACCCAACATTGAAGCTTCCCATTAACAGATGCCATTTTGATGAAAACGTGTTGAAAAAGTGTCGCCAGAGACACACACAATCTACAAATCGGAACTGCAAACAAACACGGATTGTGCGATATTGTGATAAAAACATTGCTCAACTCTTCTCCTCATTCCAAAAGGTACGTCAAAAACTGGCTCAACAAAAAAAAAAACCTTCTGGTTAGAAGCAAAAATTTTGCACAAAGTAATACTTACGATTTGTGTATGCTGGGACGCCTGGAATGAGATGTAAAGAAACTATCGACACTTTGGGGGCTGAGTGGGGTAAACTTGAATTGGGCCAACCCAGCCACAGGTGCAAAGACGTAGTTGTCAGGGGCAAAGGAGACTTTCGTGCCCACATGACCAACACCCAATAGCGGTGCACTAGGTGGCACTTGGTGCCCATCGTCACTCTCAGTTGGTGGAATCAGCTCCTCGGAGCTTAGTGGTTGATCCTCTCCGTCGGGGACGACTTCCATTTCTTGTTCTCCACAAGGCACGGGCCGGAGCTCATCGACAGCAACCTGCAAAGCAGTTTTGATTCAAAGCATTGAAGTACTTAATTCCACTATTAACCGGCTCCAACTAAGCTTCTTTAGGCGAGGTACAAGACTACAGAAATACATTTCAGTCATCTACTGCACTCGTTAAACAATAAAATCGCCAACACATTTTTAGTTAAGACACAATTTTATTCAATTTTCCCCATATACCAAAACACAAACTCAAGACTTTAAAATATGCCACTTCATCTATTTGCAATTTAAGCAAATTTCAATGAGCTGCTGCACACATCAAATCGAAATCCTGCAAATCCATTGGCAGGATAGGCGCACCAGCGTCAGTGTTCTCGCTCAGGCCAACATCCCCAGCATCGAAGCTTTGACCGCGCTCGATCAGCTCCGATGGACGGGCCACATCATCCGCATGCCCGATACGAGACTCCCAAAACAAGCGCTCTACTTGGAGCAACGACATGGCAAGAGAGCCCCAGGTGGGCAGAGGAAACACTTCAAGGCCACCCTCAAAGCCTCCTTGAAAAAGTGTAACATCCCCACCGACACCTGGGAATCCCTGGCCCAAGACCGCACAAAGTGGAGGAGAAGCATCCGGGAAGGCACCGAACACCTCGAGTCTCTTCGCCGGGAGCAAGCGGAAGCCAAGCGCAAGGAGCGCACGTCAACCCAAGCACCCCACCCACCCGCCCCTTCAACCACCGTCTGCCCCACCTGTGACAGAGACTGTAGGTCCCGCACTGGACTCATCAGTCACCTGCGAACTCATTTTTAATGTGGAAGCAAGTCATCCTCGGTTCCGAGGGACTGCCGAAGATGATCATCAAATCGAAGGACAAGTTTTATAAGGAGAGTAGCTTTTACCATATTATTCGGAGGAAGCGCTGTGTGTAACCAGGACTGTCCCTTTAAAGTCACACGTTGTAAATGGCACATTCTGAATACAAAAGTTTGGTCAGAAGAAACCAAACTTGCACATTTGAAAATGCAATTCAGGAAGAGCAACAGATGCATCTTAAACATTACATCCTGTGTGCACTTTGTCATCACACTTGCAATTTTCTGCACCAGCATTCCACACAATTAGCTCAAATTTCACAATCCAAAAACAGCAACAAATCACAACAGAGAAACATGCTACATAACAAAGGAAAGAGGGAAAAGCAGGTAGATAAATTCCCAATGAGAAACTAGGGGGGGGGGGCGTGCGCACGAAAACAACCCACATTGAACAGTCAGCAAAACCAACCGTAAAAAAAAAAAGGGCAATTTAACGCTCAGAATATTTTTTGAAAAGGCCTTTGGTGTCAACTTTGTTCTCATTCTGAATATTTACAACTGGAAATAAAGCTAAAGAAAATTGATTCAATGAGTTTGAAATGTCTCTCGCCGGGATTTTATTTGGAGGTTCGTGGATCTGATACAGCAGAGGCTGGAGCTCATGGGGCTGACCAAAGCTACCAGTCCATCAGCTAGAAGAGAGCCCCAACGATGTAGCCGCCAGCATGTGCCAGTATAACTGAGCAGTCTGTGGAGAAAGCTCTCGGCGTACAGCATTAGTTTCTGGTCCTCCCAAACACCTCAAATTTAATACTCTCATCTCGTGTTTGAATCCCTTCACGGTCTCGCCCTTCCCCAGCCTTAAGAATTCTACATTCCCCAACTCTGGCTCCTTTGTGCATCCCGAAACTCCTTCGCCCCATCAATGGCGCCTTCAGCTACATAGGTCCGAAGCTCTGGAATTCCCTCCCTAATGCTCTCTCTTAAAACCCATCTTCTTTGACCACACTTTTAGTAACCGCTCCCAATATCTCGGTGTCGGTGGAATTCTCTGCCACAAAAGGCAGTAGAGGCCAATTCATTAAATATATTCAAGAAGGAGTTGGATATATTTCTTAAGGCTAAAGGGATCAAGGGATATGGGGAGAAGGCAGGGACAGGGTACTGAACTTGGATGATCAGCCATGATCTCATTGAATGGCCTACTCCTGCTCCTATCTCTGATGTTTCTATGTCTATTTTTGGCCGATTACTGTGAAGAGCCTCGGGACATTTTGCTACATTAAAAGGGTGCTCAACAAATGAAAGTTGCTGCTGCAGCTGCCTACCTCATGAATGTAAGGAACAACCACATTGGAGTTCAATTAAAAAAAAAAAAAAGAAATAGAAGGTAGAGATTGATAGCAGCATTATCCATTCACAGAACAACCCAGGAACGCGTTTGTTAGGTCCATCCTTCACCCATCCATCAATACAGGCTACCAGGGCCTTCTGCGGTCATTACACAGCAATAGCTTTATTTACAGCAGTCAGTAATTTAATGGTAACTGCATTTTTGTATGAAATAGCAAAGCATTAACTTTTGAACGGATGTCGCTTGATCCAAGGAGTTGTTCATTTATGTAACTGTAGTCAGTACATACATATTTATTTACACAACTGCGATGCCAGGCGAACAAGATTTGTCGAATAGCAATAGGTAGAAAAATACTTACAGGAATTAAGAAATACTTGTTTCAGTCTGACTGAATTCTTTCCAAATTGTCAGTTGCAATGTGCACCCCACCCCTAACAACTCTTTGCAAGCTATGCCAAGGAAGATCTGCTAGAGTGCGCATTACATTTTTTGAACAGAAAGCAGAACTTTGATCAGGCTTGTTTTTGCAGCAATGCCTCTTGTATTATACACGGGACCAACAAAATGGTCGCCTCAAAGTGTGGCAGGACCATTTCCCCGATATTGTGTTCTTGCTCAGGCCAACATCCCCAGCATCGAAGCTCTGACCACGCTCAATCAGCTCCGATGGACAGGTCACATTGTCCGCCTGCCCGATACGAGACTCCCAAAACAAGCGCTCTACTCGGAGCTCCGGCACGGCGAGGGAGCCCCAGGTGGGCAGAGGAAACGCTTCAAGGACACCCTCAAAGCCTCACATCCCCACTGACACCTGGGAATCCCTGGCCCAAGACCGCACAAAGTGGAGGAGAAGCATCCGGGGAAGGCGCTGAACACCGAGTCTCTTTGCCGGGAGCAAGCGGAAGCCAAGCGCAAACAGTGGAAGGAGCGCACGTCAACCCAAGCACCCCACCCACCCGCCCCTTCAACCACCATCTGCCCCACCTGTGACAGAGACTGTAGGTCCCGCATTGGACTCATCAGTCACCCGAGAACTCATTTTTAATGTGGAAGCAAGTCATCCTCGGTTCCGAGGGACTGCCGAAGAAGATTGTATTAAATTTAATTAAATATTTCCCCACCCTGCAGACATCTCACCGAGGTCAACCCGTACGGCCCCATAATTGGCTCAGACTACTCCAATGCGAAGGCTGGAGACAAGAAACTGGGTGATGTGCGGGAAAACGGGGAACCCATCTTGGTGACAAGCACCAGACACCAACAGCCAACACACAGTTGACGACATCAACTGTAAATGTTGCAGAAAGCAACACACAAAGGGGACGATTGGATGCACATTTAATATCTCCGTGGATTTGATGGGCGAAGGGGGGGGGGCGAGCGAAAGAGAAAGAAGAGAAGAATCACAGGGCCAGAGGGGATGTATGGGAATAGAAGTAAATTTTGGACATGGGCAAAGAGAAAAAAAAGACAGCAGAAAAGGACAGTAAATCAAATCACCAGCTTATCAGCATTTCTCAGTCATGTTTCCAGACACTCGCTCACAACAACCAGTCTTCAGAGTGTCATTCTTTCAGAGAATAACCAGAGTCCCAGCAAACAAATTAGAATGACTCGAGGGAGAAATTCCATTCAGATTAAAAAAAAACACTGCACGACATCCACCCTGGTCTTAAAAGGCACACCCCAAGTTATACACTGCTGCACTTTAGTAAGGCGGCATTGCCCTTATAAAACAGCGCATTGTCTGGCCTATCACGTGCAGCATGACAGGAGAGCCACTGGTATACACTTAAACTTAATAAAAGCACTTTATTTTTTCCCCCAAGGGACTGCAGGCACATCATGCTCCTGCAAGGGCTTTGTGATTTGACAAGCAATGATATCAGAATTATATTGTAAAATATAGGGGATCATAATTGCAATAAATTTATATTGGGTGACATTGGTAAGAGATACAAACAGAAAAAGAGAAATATTCTCAAATAGTTTGATCTTGAAGGAATTGGGACTGCAGAAAAACCATGCGATGGGGCTCACCGGTTTGCAGTTGGGTTGCTCCCCTGTCTTTCCTGGTTTCCTTGTTCTGCTGTTAGCCATTTGAGGCTTAGCGGCTAAAGATAAAAAAATAAACTCAAATTAGTCTTTATTCCTTCTCAAAAAACAAAGAATTCAAATTATTGCCAAGCACAATCAAACAAGACCTGGACGACGTTCAGGATTGGGCTAAGTGGCAGGTAAGATTCGAGTCACAGAAGTGCCAGGCAATGACTATCTCCAACAAGCGAGAGTTTAACCACCTCCCCTTGATATTCAATGGCATTACCATCACCGAATCCCCCACTATCAATATCCTGGGGGTCACCATTGACCAGAAACCTAACTGGACCAGCCATAAATACTGCGGCAACAAGAGGTCAGAGGCTGGGTATTCTGTGGCGAGTGTCTCATCTCCTGACTCCCCAAAGCCTGTCCACCATCATCTACAAGGCAGTCAGGAGTGTGATGGAATACTCTCCACTTGCCTGGATGAGTGCAGCTCCAACAACACTCAAGAAGCTCGACACCATCCAGGACAAAGCAGCCTGTTTGATTAGCACTCCATCCACCACCTTAAACATTCACTCCCTCCACCACCGGCACACCGTGGCTGCAGTGTGTACCATCTACAAGATGCACTGCAGCAACTCGCCAAGGCTTCTTCGGCAGCACCTCCCAAACCTGCGACCTCTTCCACCTAGGACAAGGGCAGCAGGTATATGGGAACACCACCACCTCCAAGGTCCCCTCCAAGTCACACACCATCCTGACTTAGAAATATATCGCTGATCCTTCATCGTCACTGGGTCAAAACCCTGGAACTCCCTCCCTAACAGCACTGTGGGAGTACCTTCACCACACAGACTGCAGCGGTTCAAGGCGGCTCACCACCACCTTCTCAAGGGCAATAAATGCTGACCTTGCCAGCAACACCCAAATCCCATAAAAATGAATAAAACTCATCAACAGGGAATCACCACTCAGTTTCAGCCAGCACTGTGCTTTTGACATCAATGTCAGTGCTGTAATCAGCAACTAGGTGTATAAATAGCAGCCAGGCGACTGACCCCACCAGCACTTCAAAGAGCATGGATCTAAAAACCTCAGGGGAGGATATTAAATTGAACAAACTTTTAATTTTGGGGGGGGGGGGGGGGGGTTTGGTGGTCAGATCAAAATAGCCTTCCCTTATGTGGGTCTTTGTTTTCCTTCTGTTGCTCTCAGAGCACAGGAAGCGGGGCGTGGGTGGGAAGGAGGAGGAGAGTCCTTCCGTCGGCTCGTACGCCCATCAATAAAACCAGATACGCCTCTCAGAAGAGTGGCTTCGAACCAGACAAGCCCATGATTGTACGCAAAACCACCATCTCAGGTGAATGAGCTACTGAAAGTCTGAAATATGTTAATAACTCATTGCCTGCCTGCCCCCCCCCCCCACGGTCATTGTGGAAAACCTGTATGCCTCAGAGACATGGACCATGTACAGCAGGCACCTCAAAGCACTGGAGAGGTACCACCAACGCTGCCTCCACAAGATCCTGCAAATCCACTGGCAGGGTAGGCGCACCGTCAGTGTTCTCGCTCAGGCCAACATCCCCAGCATCGAAGCTTTGACCACGCTCGATCAGCTCCGATGGACGGGTCACATCGTCCGCATGCCCGATACGAGACTCCCAAAACAAGCTCTCTAGTCGGAGCGCCAACACGGCAAGAGAGCCCCAGGTGGGCAGAGGAAACGCTTCAAGGACACCCTCAAAGCCTCCTTGAAAAAAGTGTAACATCCCCACCGCCAAGACCGCACAAAGTGGAGGAGAAGCATCCGGGAAGGCTGCGAACACCTCGAATCTCTTCGCCGGGAGCAAGCGGAAGCCAAGCGCAGGCAGTGCAAGGAGTGCATGTCAACCCAAGCACCCCACCCACCCGCCCCTTCAACCACCGTCTGCCCCACCTGTGACAGAAACGGTGGCCTAGAAATCAGTGGGCTGCGCCACCCGTTAGCGCCTTAAGAGGGCACTAAGTGGGTTGGAAGCCACTGGCCACGCCTCCCGCTACATTCAGCGGGACGCTAATGGCAGCGCTAGCCATTAGCGCTGCGCCGCTACCGATGACGTCATCGGTGTGCGCAGCGCCCCGATCGCGATATTTAGATGCGCTCCCTGCTTTAACGCCGGACGCTATGTGCGACCGGTTCAGGGGGGCCTACCTGCGGCGGTAGAAGCGCTAATTAAAGGAGGTGCGGGGCGGCCATTTTTGTTGCTGGCCGCCTGCCAGCACCTCTCCGCGCTGCCGTCCCCGGCCTCCTGAGCACCCCCGCGGAGTGCCGACTGCATTCAAGAGCCCGGCACTTCTCCTCAGTGCCGGGCTCTTTTGCCGGCACTCGCGATCCTCGATCGCGCTGCACAAGGCCCCTCCCCTTTAAGAAGGGGAGGAAGGCCTGCAGTACCGCACGTTGCGCAGCGATATTCAGTTGCAGCGCCCCAAGAGGGATGCGGGGCGCCTCCAGTAGCCCCGCGCTTCCCACTGGGGCGCACCAACTGAATTTCCGGCAGGCAGTCGCGACTGCTTCCTGAGCGCTACGTTTAGCGCTCTGGCGAGGCTGGCTCCCCAAATGGGGCTATAGTGAATTTCTAGGCCTATAGGTCCCGCATTGGACTCATCAGTCACCCGAGAACTCATTTTTAATGCGGAAACAAGTCATCCTTGGTTCCGAGGGACTGCCTAAGAGAGAAAGAAGAGGATAACCACTTCAACCCCAGGCTCCAAAATACCAATCCACTCTTTGTCCCAGTGGCTCCAACAAGTGACTGTGAGGAGGATTTTAAAAAGGCACCTCAATTGCAATATACAAATTCTACCCATGATTAAAATGGTCTAAATTCCCAAAGTGTGATAACCTTCGATAACACATGGCACTGGAGTTTGAATCAAATTGAGAAAAACCTCTATTGTTAGTTCTTCTCAAACGTGGCATATTTTGTCTTGGAAAAAAAAGTCTAACCCATTATTTATAGTCAGAACCTTCAGGGGCTTCCTCCTGAAAGACAAACATTCGTGTGTTTTGAGGCAGTACTGGACAGGAAAGCAAAAGTAGCTAAATCCCAGGTAGAACTCTCCTCCCCCGACATCATTAGCGTCTACATTCTAGTTTCGAAGCACGAGGCTTCAGGAGTGGGGAGACGGCAGCTGTATCCACTTTTCTAGCAATGTTTACTTGACGGGGTACAGCCAATTGCAAAGCAGCTTCTGAGCCAGTCATTGCATAATGTAGCTAGAACATTGATCAAGCACATAACGAATGCATTGTTCAGGCACCGAGAGCTGAATGGGCTTATGGTCGCGTTACCTCATGCAGAACCAACAGGACTTGAGGAGGGGGGCAAGAGAGACAAAATAGGGCAATTAAAGTTCTTAAAACTTACACTACTCAAATTATATTAGCAGAGATCTCACTAATCAGAGGCCATAGATTTAACATTGGTAGAAGGATTAGAGGGGAGTTGAGGAGAAGTTTTATCACCCAGAGGGTGGTGGGGGTCTGGAACTCACTGCCTGAAAGGGTGGTAGAGGCAGAAACCCTCTTTGCATTTAAAGTGTGCTTGGATATGCACTTGAAGTGCCGTAACCTACAGGGCTACGGACCAAGAGCTGGAAAGGGGATTAGGCTGGATAGCTCTTTGTTGGCCGGCACGGACACGATGGGCCAAACGGCCTCCCTTTTGTGCCGTAAATTTCTATGATTTCCCCATGCCCCACATCCTTTAGACTTGACACCCAACTGACATGGAACCCTGGGCTTTTGTGGTGCCTCAGTAATTCACCCAAATGGCTATTCACATTTGAGCCATTGCTAGTATGTAGGCTATTCGATTGCAGGAGGGGATCCTAGTTGAGACCAATCCGGTCAGCAGCTTTACTGGACAGCACCCAGTACCGGTGTTCGTGACCAGACATTTCCCTTCCCTAAACTTAGGCCAAACTGAACACCCCTACTTCACGGACCATGAATCAGGTCCTGGGTTTCTAGCTCAGCCGCTCAGCCTCAACCAGCTGAGCCAGTACGTGTTGTCGTTCGCACAAGTTGTACTTACCCTGTACAGGTCCAAGAGCTTTTGGCGCAGTTTTTGGTTCAGCCCGTCCTCTCGTCTGTGGTGGTTTGGCGGGTGCAGCTTGGACAGCTAGATTATTTTTTGGAGAATTAAAGGCGGCAGCTATTACAAGTAACTTAACAGCACAGTAAATTCTCACAGCACTTCCAACTTAGAAGACAGGAAGCCCATAAGCTATTACTTGCAAGGTATAGTACAACTTTATTAAAATGAGGTTTAAAAAAAACCTAGTTTGCATTAAAATTCATCACCACTTCAAATACATTGCGCACAATGCAAAATGGGATTTGAATGGAGAGAAGGATATCAAGGCGAGGGACAGAACTTGGGATAACATTTTAATTTTTGTGTGTACTTTAGGAAGCAAAATGGCTCACGCTGGATTACAATTTTAATTATTAAATGCTTCAGTTCCCAGTTATTTTTTTTAATAAAGGCAGTAAATTAAAAATTCTGATTCTATCCAACATTAAAGTTCGACTAGGGATTTTTAAAAGCTTTTAAGAGCTCTGTTGTATTATTTATAAATGCAGTACCCTGCTACAGTTCAGGCACATAAACCAAGACAGTTATAAATCGGTAGGTCTGCTGCTATTTATGGACATCAGCATCATCTGATGAGCTAGTCTGTTTTTTAGGAACAGAAAAAGATCAAGGCTGGAGACGACCATAGGTACATGGAGTCCACCTCCCTTCTACCGTAGCAGTTTTATCAGATAGCTGCTTCTCAAGATACTCACCCAATTTTACCTTGGAGATCCTAGCGATTTGCCCCAAAATCTGCTTTAGTAAGCTATTCCAAACACTGACTAACCTCTTAGATAGTGAAACGTTCCCCTTCAACCCACCTCCTAGAATTATAGAATGATACAGCACTGAAGGAGGCTATTTGGCCCATCGTGACTGTGCCGGCCCTTTAAGTGAGCCATCAATCAGTCCCACTACTCTGCTCTTTCCCCATAGCCCGGCAATTGTTGCCTTTTCAAGTATTTATCCAATTCCCTTTTGAAAGTTACTACTGAATCTGCTTCCACCGTCCTTTCAGGCAGTGTATTCCAGATCATAACTCGCTGAGTAAAAAAAAAAAAAAATTCTCATCTCTCCATTGGTTCTTTTGCCAATTATCTTAAATCCCTCTCTTCTGGTTACTGACAATGTTCCCTGTAAATTTTTTTAGGCTGCACAGGCTCTTCAAAATTCCACGCATGCGTGTTTTTTAAATTTAAAAGCCGGCTCACCGGCTGCGCGGGACCCCTGCGCGGCCTCGAAGCTTAAAGGGAACATTAGTTACTGACCCTCCTGCCAGTGGAAACAGTTTCTCCCCATGTACTTTTATCAAAACCCCGCACAATTTTGAACCTCTCTTAAATCGCCCATTAACCTTCCCTGCTCTAAAGGAGAGCAATCCTAGCTGCTCTAATCTCTCTACATAGCGCTATGTCCCTCATTCCCGGTACCATTCTAGTAAATCTCCTTTGCACCCTCTCAAGGCGTTGACATCCTTCCCAAAAAAATGTGGCACGCAGAATTGGACACAATACTCCACCCGAGGCTGCCTGGTTTATTCTCGAGGCTTGCGGTTCTGCTGTTGCATACCAATTCAAATAATGCAGACTGGTCCTCTACACCGCAGCACCTTCATTTGAAAACCTCAACTTCATCCCACCACACCCCACCCCCAGGTCTGGCCAGGTTATTTTGGTCTATCTTCATGTCTTTAATTCCCTCGCCCCCTTATCATTTTAGTAGCTCTTCTCTTTACTTTTCCCCAGCTCAGTGAAATCCTGCCTTTGATGCGCGGTTCAGAAATGCACACAATACTCTACCAACGCTCTACGATAGCAGCAAGATTACTTCTTTTGATCTATGCTATACAACCCCATATCCTATTAGCTTTTTGGACAGTAGACAGACATTGACTTGATGTCCTGAGGGATCTAACTACCACAACTCCATGATCGCTTTCCCGATCCGTTTGCTCAACCCCTTTCCAATGAAAGCCTACAGATTTCTCCCAGTGGTGGTTACGATGAATCCCATATGGCCCAGGTGCTTTATTTATTTGAATCTTATTCAAAGATCCAGCTGCAAACTCAGCTGCGATGGGAGTTTGGTTACACCCACACCAGATGGCAGAGAGGTTACGGCGATGGACTGCTAATCCATTGTGCCTGCACACATGGGTTTGAATCCCATCCATGTCAGTATTGTGTGACACGTTTGATGCATTGCTTCTTAGCATTTGAACGATTTTCCGGCACAGATGCGATTGGTCAAATGGCCTCCTTCTGAGCCGCAAACTTCTATGATTCTTCAGTCTACCTTGGAACATCCACGTTGCTTCTGCCCCTAAACTGCCACTCCCTCTTGTAAACACTGAACTACAAAATTCACACCTTATTGTCTATGGCCACATGGCGACAAATCTTAGTATCTTTCTGAAATTGGTGACCCTATACACACACTTTTCCTCTCCCTCCTGATTTTGTTATTTATCCGGACTTCCATAGAAAATCTAAACTTGGATGCTTGGTTTTAAACAGCCCTTCCACACCGAGTTTTCCTCCTGGTATTGATCCTCGCTATCCACTCTAGCAGATAATCTTTGGTATTAGAATGCGTTGAATTTACTCTCAATAGCTTTCATTATTTTGTCATCCAAGTGTCTATTGGAGGCACTGCAAGGTTGGCGCCTGCAGTGTCTCACCAAGCAACTGCGCAAGAAAATCAGTTTGAAATCTTGCTCTTAGAAATGCCAATCTAGGTCTACGTACTCGGTGTCTGAGCAATGCAGCTCTCTGCGGAGAAGCAATGGTTAGGTAGTGTCTTGGAACCCGTATAGGTTTGAGAATGCAGAAACCATTTGATAACGTTGACTTCAAGTTACATTGCAGGATATAAGCTTGCTTCCAGGCTAGTTTTCCAGGAACTTGAAGCAAGCGACCTCTAGCTGAAGGTTAAGTCAGTTGGAAAATCTACCAAGCAGTTAATGTCAGTCAGTTCACATCAATGAAATAGGGCTTCAATGGGTTGCATTTACACAAGTTTAGAAACTGTTCTATACAACTCATACAGGAAACTTGGTGATATCCGGCACCGACGGGACCGAGCTGTTGCCGTTAGATCAAAACTGCCGGACATGTTGAAACATACGGAGATTTTCAGCTCCGTGTGAATCAACAAACCCTGTTGCTTAGCAACAGCTTCAAAACAGTCGGCTGCAGCTTAAAAGCGTCTCTAGCTGAAGCTGGTGCTTAGCTACAGACCTTGCAGAGCCTGACTGGGGAAAAAAAAAAGCAACAAGTAAAAATACTTATAGGAAACGGCTCCTGAATTTTGCCGGTAGATAGAGCTTTCCGGACTTTTAACCTCCGGATAAACCAAAGTTTCCTGTATTTGGGACATTGTTAAATTACAAAGTAACAATCTTGTCTTCAGACTAGTTTGGCAAAGGGCTTTAATCGGTTCAGACGCCCTACAAAGTGCTTGCTACAATAAAACAAATATCGGACCTCCAGTCCATTTAGCGTTCGTACTGCACAAAAATTAATCTGCAATAGCACTTTCGGGTTTTGCAAGGCATTAGGACTGCCAAGCGATTAACAAAACTGATTCAGCTCACTTAAAATTTTTAATCTCGATTAATGTTTCAATTGGCCCTCGTTTTGTCTGTTTTTCAGGCACGAAACGTGTACAAAGGTCCAGTTTTGCGGAGTCATGTCCTGTATCACAAGGACACCCGAAATATGTCCAATGCCATTTTGGGTCGGGCGATATTCAGGCCACCTTCAGCAGGCAATAGACGCCTTGCATATGTTAATAATGGGCCTACCGCCTGCTAAAGGACTCCTCTTGGAAATTCATCAGTGCTGAGCAGAAGGCATGCTCTGTTCAGGTTTTCTGATACTAGATGTGGCCTAACCAGGGATATTTAAAAGGGACCACTGGAGGCCGGCAAAAAAAACCAAGTTTTTTCTAAATACAGGAAACTCAATTTACCGGCACCCAAACAACCGGAAATCTCGGTTAACCGGCAAAATTCAGGAGTAGGTTCAGTTAAGTTTTTCTTCATATTAGTGGCCGTTTCTTGATTCTTGGCTGTGTAATCGGGGTTCCTGCACTTGTTGCTAAGCAACAGGGACGCTTGGTCTGTGGCCGGGGTTCCTGCAGCTGTTGCTAAGCAACAGGGAAGTCTGGATTTGTTGCTGTGTACGGAGCTCTTGTACCTTTTAACTATACCTCTCTGTAATCCGGACTTTTTTAAAATCCGGGACCGGCGTGGTGCCGGTTTATCAAAGAGTTTCCTGTATAAAACTTGTCTGGAGGTGGAGCCATCCTGGTCCCTTTTAAGGATCCCCGGTTAGGCCACATCTAGAACAGTGCTACTCCTAGCGTGCCGCTGCCGGCCCACGCTAACTCCTTCCCGCACTCCTCCCCAATCTCCCAGGACCTACCCAAGGGGCAAGTTGGAGTTCGTGAGGCTGACACAAACGTCTGCAACTTGCTGGAAATATCGAGGCCTCACGCTCAATTTCGAAAACAGGCCTCAACTAATTTCTCAGCCACTGCCTAGGTACTACCCGCACAACTACCTCGATTAGCGCGCGCCAAAAAAATTAACCTCCGAAAAAATAACTTGTCAAAGTTAACTGCGATTGATTGACAACCCTAATTACTTTTAGCGCATGTATAGAACTGATAGGCGAACTCCAGCAATACGCGCACTGGAAGCTGGGGAACTGATCAGGCAACAGAAAGCAAATGAGAAGTCATTACATGTAATAAGTGTTTGGCTTATTGGTGCTGCCATCAGCCGCTTAAAATATATTCTAGTGAAGATAGCAAACAATGTTAAGTGCTTTAAACTCGCTGGATTTGTGCAGCACTTGATACAGAACACATTGTCACAAGGGACAAGAGTTAATTGCATCAGAAGCTGCTTATAAATCATCCTTTTAATTCGGATTCTAGAGCTCAGTGTACGCAAGGCGGCTCCCTGCATTTGTGCTGTTAAACCAGTCTTGCGTGCCCTGGCATTAAATTCACAGACCCATTATTCCCATTCCAACCCCCACCCCATGTGAAACATTTTAATGAGCTTTGAGATTTCCCTACCCCCGTAAAAATGCTAATTTCATCAGGAAAATTAGAAACAGGAAATTAATTTTGGGATTCATTTAAATTTGGAAAAAATACGACCACTATACCTCAAACAATGGACAATAACTTGCAGATTGCTCATGTCACAAGGCAATACTAAAGTCCATTAGCAGCTGCTGCACCATGTACATTATGGATTTCAGGAACATTTTCTGATGCAATTTAGAAACAACCCGGCAAAATAAAATGTCCATTTTTGAAAAGTACTGGCGTGCAATGCCCTTTTGCAATATGCAACCTCAGATACATAGATGATGATAGGGGCCATTCGGCCCCTCAAGCCTGCTCCACCATTCAATGCGATCATGGCTGATCATCCAAATTCAGTACCCTGTTCCTGTTTTCTCCCCATACCCCTTGATCCCTTTAGCCTTAAGAAATATATCCAACTCCTTCTTGAATATATTTAATGAATTGGCCTCTACTGCCTTGTGTGGTAGAAAATTCCACAGGTTCACCACTCTGGGTGAAGAAATTCCTCCTCATCTCTGTCCTAAATGGCTTCCCCTTATCCTTAGACCGTGACCCCTGGTTCTGGACTCCCCGACCATCGGGAACATCCTTCCTGCATCTCGTCTGTCCAGTCCTGTCAGAATTTTAGAAGTTTCATTGAGATCCCCTCTCATTCTTCTAAACTCTAGCAATTATAAGCCCAATCGACCCAATCTCTCCTCATACGTCATTCCTGCCATCAGCCTGGTGAATCGTCGCTGAACTCCTTCCATGGCAAGAACATCCTTCCTCAGATAAGGCGACCAAAACTGCACACAATACTCAAGGTGTGGTCTCACCAAGGCCCTGTACAACTGCAGCAAGACCTCCTTGTTCCTGTACGCATTGCTACACATTACCAAAATCCGATGACATCCCTGCAATGGTCCCACTCAATTTTTCCGGGTGCGCGGCCCATTCAAATCTCCACGCCACGCGTGGTTTTTCCATTTAATACCCGCTGAGCGGCCTGCGCGGGACCTCCAGACCGCTGTGCAGCTTAACGGGAGCATTGCATAGCTGCATATAGTTATGTGAAGGCAGCTCAGCTGCCTACAGCTCGATTCGGACATAAAAATACCTGCAGCAAAATACCGCGGATGCTGGAAATCTGAAACAGCAGAAACGCTGGAAACACTCAGCAGGCCAGGCAGCATCCGTGGAGAGAGAAACAGAGTTAACGTTTCAGGTCGAAGACCTTTCGTCAGAACTGGCAAAAAAAGCAGGAAAAGGAACAGATTTTAAAGCAAGTTTAGGGGCTGGGAAATGGGGGAGGGGGATGAAAGGACAAAAGGGAAGGTCTGTGATGGGATGGAAGGCAGGAGAAGTAAAGAGGCATTGAGAGATATTCAAGGCAAGAGGAGATGGTAATGGGACAGGTTAAGAAACGAGGGATGGCTCTAGATGGGATGTGAATTACGCTGGCAGAATGAGACAGCTGCCCTGTGGAAAAGAAAAAGCACAAACAAAACATTAACTCTGTTTCTCTCTCCACGGATGCTGCCTGGCCTGCTGAGTGTTTCCAGCGTTTTCTGTTATTTTATATAAAATACCTGTACTTGTGGGAAAACATTTATCAGCTTCTACGATTTTTAGTCAGTCAGACCCAAATAAGCCACATTGGAGATAAACCAGTAAAATATTTATGATCAAAATTAGAAACATCCTTTTGCTCCTTCCGCCCAAAAAAAAAAATTACTGTATACATCAGTTTTAATATTCATGTCGAAAGCCTGAATGTTACATCAAGTGAACTTGTTCGGAAGAACTACTGAATCTGCCAGTGTGAGGGAACTGAATGATCGGTTGAGATGACGATTGCTGCAACACACTGGGCTAATAACGAATCAAGGAACATAGGATTGTATACAGGACTGAGAGAGACTCTATGCCTCCCCTGGCAGCCTGTTTCACAGTCACCCACCCACTGCAGAAAGTAGTTAAATGTAAACTTTGTTCACCTTCCTTCATCGGAGCTTGAATCTGTACTTCCTTGTCCGAGATTATGTGAAACATAGAAGATAGGAGGACTAGGCCATTCGGCCCCTCGAGCCTGCTCCGCCATTCAATGAGATCATGGCTGATCATCCAAATTCAGTACCCTGTCCCTGCCTTCTCCCCATATCCCTTGATCCCTTTAGCCTCAAGAAATATATCCAACTCCTTCTTGAATATATTTAATGAATTGGCCTCTACTGCCTTCTGTGGTAGAGAATTCCACAGGTTCACCACTCTCTGGGTGAAGAGATTCCTCCTCATCTCTGTCCTAAATGGCCTACCCCTTATCCTTAGACTGTGACCCCTGGTTCTGGACTCCCCCGCCATCGGGAACATCCTTCCTGCATCTAGTCCTGTTAGAATTTTATAAGTTTCAATGAAATACATTCGATTTATCTAGACTCCAGACAACCCATAATATTTAAAATCTCCCCAAGCCTTCTTCCCAGAGTATCTCTGGATCTTAAATCGCCTCTCCCCCCTCCAAAAGAAAGTAAACCAACTCTTCCAAACCATTGCCACGAAAGGTAGCAGTATAAAATAAAAAGTTACCCTTTTTCTCCCTTGCAGCTGGCACTTTCGGTCCTGCGGGTTGAACGGCTTGGTGCTGACCTCTTGTCCCAGCAGTGACCGTCGTGGAACCTCCTCTATTAGTCGCCACTTTGTCTTTGACAGGACCCGCCTGGAACGCAACAGTGAGCGGGTTCACACTTGCTAATTCATTGAATTCACATCTTTACAGCCAACAAAACACCCTCGTGGCAGTGAGCAACTCTTGTTCCCTCGCCTCAAAAATGCTATTTACTGCGATATTACTCTAATTAATTCTGGCGATATATTGGCAACAGAATTTCTCTAACCAACTAGGGAATATTTCTGAAACCACGATCTACTGCTGGTGCTGCGGCGCTGCCTGCTGAAGCTCTTACCTTTGCAGGAGCCGTGAATCTGGGTGCACTGGATGCCTTTGTCACGAATGGCTCCTGCTTCTTCGACATCGACCTCGTCACTCTCAAATCAGCGGTAGAAGAAGACACTATAGCCTACAAAAAGGAACAAATTACAATTAAAAAGACAATATAAATGCTAACTCCACTTAATTTAATCCTAGACGGTATATACACATTGCTATTGAACAGAAAATATTTAATATGTTCATTCCATTAAATAACTTTGATAAAATGCAAGTTACAAATTAAAAGATAAATGTTCACCATTAGCTCTCAGTTTTCGATGCTTTTAACCAGGAGGCTTTGAAATCCCAATCTATTTTTGATTCCTCATTTGAACTCAATAACGATCATTTTTACAACTGGCAATATACAACGTGTGCTACAAACCTGCAGCTAACATTAAAAACCGACTGGGTTGGATTTCAAAATTAGCGCACAGAGGCCACAGCAAGTAAAATAATGTATGATCAGGAGTGGTCTAATCAAACCCCACAAACCACTCGAGGGACTGCAGCAAGTGTCAGGGAGAGGCAGCTGCAATTTCTCTCTTCCTTGGCATCCCCCACACAGAATCGTAGAGATTTACGGCACAGGAGGTGGTCATTCGGCCCATCATGTCTGTGCCGGCCGAAAGAGCTGCCCAGCCTAATCCCACTTTCCAGCTCTTGGTCCGTAGCCCTGAAGGTTACGACACTTCAAGTGCCTCTGCAAGTACTTTTGAAATGCGATGAGGGTTTCTGCCTCTACCACCCTTTCAGGCAGTGAGTTCCAGACCCCCACCACCCTCTGGGTGAAAAAGTTCTCCTCAACTCCCCTCTAATCCTTCTACCAATGACTTTAAATCTATGCCCCTCAGTTATTGACCTCTTGTTGAGGTGTTCTACAGTAGAAACATAGAAGATAGGAGCAGGAGTAGGTCATTCGGCCCCTCGAGCCCGCTCCGCCATTCAATGAGATCATGGCTGATCACCCAAGTTCAGTACCCTGTCCCTGCCTTCTCCCCATATCCCTTGATCCCTTTAGCCATAAGAAATATATTCAACTCCTTCTTGAATATATTTAATGAATTGGCCTCTACTGCCTTCTGTGGTAGAGAATTCCACAGGTTCACCACTCTCTGGGTGAAGAAATTCCTCCTCATCTCTGTCCTAAATGGCTTACCCCTTATCCTTAGACTGTGACGCCTGGTTCTGGATCCCCGGCCATCCTTCCTGCATCCAGTCTGTCTAGTCCTGTTAGAATTTTCTAAGTTTCAATGAGATCCCCTCTCATTCTTCTAAACTCCAGCGAGTATAAGCCCAATTGACCCAATCTCTCCTCATACGTCATTCCTGCCATCCCAGGTATCAGTCTGGTGAATCTTCGCTGCACTCCCTCCATGGCAAGAACATCCTTCCTCAGATAAGGCGACGAAAATTGCACACAATACTCAAGGAACTCCAAACACTCCGTTGAGCCTTCACCATGATGGCTTTGCCCTCAAATTATCTTTGCAACCCCATCTGCCTTGCTCCATCTTCAAATGCCACCTCAGAAATGGAGTTAGATGCACAACGGTTACCTAACAGGAGGCAGCCACTTGGCCCGCTGTGTCTGCGAGGGCCTTTAGCTGCAGCAATTGAAAACGGATCCCACTGCTCTCTCCCTGGCAGCATCTCTCTCTATGGCAAGTGTTTCATACTCTTCCCTTCAAAAACGCTATTGCCTCGGCCTCAACTACTCCCTGTAGTGAAGCATTCCATCCAACACCACAGAACTAGGCCATTCAGCTCAAAGGGTCTATGCCTGTGTTTATGCTCCACAGGAGCCTCCACCCACTGTACTTCATCTCACATAAACAGGAGCAGGAGTCGGCCATTTGGTCCCTCGAGCCTGCTCCGCCATTCAATAAGATCATGGCTGATCTTCTACCTCAACTCCACCTTCCCCATATCCCTCAATTGCCAACATTTTTTCAACCTCTGTCTTGAATATACTCAACGACTGAGCATCCACAGCCCTCTAGGGTAGAGAATTCCAAAGATTCACAACCCTCAGTGAAGAGATTTCTCATCTCAGTCCTAAATGGTCAATCCTTTATTCTGAGACACTGACCTCGTGCTCTAGATTCCCCAGCCAGGGGAAACAATTTCTCAGCATTAACCCAGTCAAGCCCCTTAAGAATTTTACATGTTTCAATGAGACCACCTCGCATTCTTCTAAACTCTAGGGAATATAGGCCAAGTCTACTCAATCTCTCCTCATAGGGCAATCCCCTAGTGAACCAGCCAGTCTAGTGAATCTTCACTGCACTCCCTCCAAGGCAAGTATGTCTTTCCTTAGGTAAGGAGACCAGAACTGTACACAGTACTCCAGGTGTTGTTGAAACGGATTCTTTTGCCCTCAATCTGGTTCAGTACAAACACTGAGTCGAATACTGGTTGAGTTCAACAGTTGTTTTATTCTGTTGTCCCGGGAGACTTACTCTGATACAGCACAGTTCTGACTCCAGCAGAGTCTCGACAGGTTCCACCAGAGCAAGTAATCTTTCATACAGTGGGTCACATTATTATACTTTACTTTTGAAAAGACATTAACACATCGTACATTCTACACCAATCCCGAGCGAGGCACGTACACAGTTTAAAGTGATTTCCTGGCCTGGCAGTTTGAAATAAAGTCACAGTTCACTGAATGGTTTATAATATAGAAAATATGCAGGTAATGGTTTCACGATCACCTAATCATTATGGTAATGCATGGTAATGTGTTTTCGGATCACCTATTGTCAGTATACCCTTTGCACTCCACCCTACATTGTTCCACCAGCAAGGTGTGACATCGTGGGTGCCAGCCATATTAGCATTTTACTTCCTGCTGCCTTCAGTTTCTTGAATTAACATGATCATCTCTCACAATATGCAAGTGACTCAGCGATGTCGACATTGCACCACCATTTTAGGCTAACAGGGTCCTCCATTTTAGATTGACAGGGTCCTTGGCCATGCGGAGCGAGTTGTTACCTTATTTTTGCATTCTATATTCTCAGTGTGGCCTCACCAATGCCCTGTGTAATTGTAGTAAGACTTCTTTACTCTTATATACTCTAAATCCCTTTGTAACAAAAGCAAACATACCATTTGCTTTCCTAATTGCTTGCTGTACCTGCCTGTTAACTTTCTGTGATTCATGTACACGGACACCCAGGTCCCTCTGAGTGCAAACATTTCCCAGTCTCTCACCATTCAAAAAATATTCTGCCTGTGTGTTTTTCCTACCAAAGTGGAGAACTTCACACTTCCCCACATTGTAATCCATTTGCCATGTTCTTGCCCACTCACTCAGTCAACCTGTCTATATCTCTCTGCAGCCTCCTCACAGCTTACTTTCCCACCTAACTTTGTATCAACAACATATCCACCGGCTATGGGGAAGCTGCACGTGGGAGAAAGTAAAGAAATTGCCACAATCGCTCCTCTCAGGCGAACAACTGTAAATTGATGAACTCTGAACCAGGGAAAGTCTCTCAAAACCAGTAATTTAAAAAAAACCTTTCCTCTCTCCTGCAGTGGAAATGGTTCCAGTATCGCAAGTCTTTTCTCACAAACTAGAGTTTCTTATCCCCGATAGCATGGATCCACCAGGATGATGGCTACTCTCTGGCTCGAATATCCTTTCCATAATGGCCATCCAAAACTGCACACAGTACTCCAGGTGTGGTCTCACCAAGGCCCTGTACAACTGCAGCAAGACATCCTTGTTCCTGTACTCAAGCCCTCTCGCTACGAAGGCCAACATACCATTTGCCTTCTTAACCGCCTGCTGCACCTGCATGCTTACCTTCAGCGACTGGTGCACAAGGACACCCAGGTCTCGTTGCACTTCCCCTTCTCCCAATCTATTGCCATTCAGATAATAATCTGCCTTCCTGTTTTTGCCACCAAAGTGGATAACCTCACATTTATCCACGTTATATTGCATTTGCCATGCTTCTGCCCAATCACCCAACCTGTCCAAATCATCCTGGAGTTTCTCAGCATCCTCCTCACAGCACACATGCCCACCCAGCTTTGTGTCGTCTGCAAACTTGGAGATATTACATCTAGTTCCCTTGTCTAGATCATTAATATATATTGTGAATAGCTGGGGTACAAGGACCGATCCCTGCGGTACCCCACTAGTCACTGCCTGCCACTCGGAAAAAGACCCGTTTATTCTAACTCTTTGCTTCCTGTCTGCCAACCAGTCCTCTGTCCAAGTCAATACCTTGCCCCCAATCCCATGTGCCTTAACTTTACACGCTAATCTCTTATGCGGGACCTTATCGAAAGCCTTCTGAAAGTCCAAATGCACCACATCCACTGGTTCTCCTTTATCTATTTTACCAGTTACATCCTCAAAAAATTCCAGTAGATTAGTCAAGCACGATTTACCTTTTGTAAACCCATGTTGACTTTGTCCGATACGGTCACTGTTTTCCAAGTGCTCTGCTATTACATCTTCTATAATGGACTCTAGCATTTTTCCCACTACCGATATCAGGCTTACCGGTCTGTAATTCCCCGTTTTCTGTCTACCACCTTTTTTGAATAGTGGGGTAACATTAGCTACCCTCCGATCCATGGGTACTGTTCCAGATTCCATCGACTATTGGAAGATGATCAGCAATGCATCTACTATTTCTAGGGCCACTTCCTTAAGTACCCTAGGATGTAGATTATCAGGCCCTGGGGATTTATCGGCCTTCAATCCCGTCAATTTCCCTAACACCATTTCCCTACAAATACTGATTTCTTTCAGTTCCTCCCTTTCATCAGACCCTATGTTCCCCGACATCTCTGGGAGGTTATTTGTGTCCTCCTTTGTGAAGACAGAACCAAAATATGTATTTAATTGGTCTGCCATTTCTTTGTTCCCCATTATAAATTCCCTTGATTCTGACTGCAAGGGACCTACGCTTGACTTCACCAATCTTTTTCTCTTCACCTATCTATAAAAGCTTTGAGTCAGTTTTTATGTTCCCTGAAAGCTTACTCTCATATTCTATTTTCCCCTTCTTAATTAATCCCTTTGTCCTCCTTTGTTGAATCCTAAACTGCTCCCAATCCTCAGGTTTACTGCTTTTCTGGCCAATTTATATGTCCTCTGCTTGGATCTTTTGCTGTCCCTAATTTCCCTTGTTAGCCACAGTTGAGTCACCTTTTTTGTTTTATTTTTATGCCAAACTGGGATGAACAAATTCTGTAGTTCATCCATGCGGTCTTTGAATGTTTGCCATTGCCTATCCACCGTCAACCCTTTGAGTGACATTCCCCAATCAATCTTACCCAACTTGCGCCTCAGACCATCGTAGTTTCCTTTATTTAAATTCAGGACCCTAGTCTGAGTCAACTACTTCATTCTCCATCTTAATGAAGAATTCTATCATATTATGATCGCTCCGACCCAAGGGGCCTCGTACAGCAAGATTGCTAATTAATCCTTTCTCATTACATAATACCCAGTCTAAGATGGCCTGATCTCTGGTTGGTTCCTCGACATATTGGTCCAGGAAACCATCCCGTAAACACTCCAGGAATTCCTCCTCCCCAGTATTGTTACTAATTTGGTTAGCCCAAATCTATATGTAGATTAAAGTCACCCATGATGACTGCTGTGGCCTTATTGCACGCTTCTCTAATTTCCCTTTTAATGCCATCCCCAACCTCCGCATTACTGTTTGGAGGTCTATATACCACTCCCACTAACGTTTTCTGCCCCTTGGTATTTCTCAGTTCTACCCATACAGATTCCACATCATCAGAGCCAATATCCTTCCTTACAATTGTCTTAATCCCTTCTTTAACCAGCAATGCTACCCCACCTCCTTTTCGCCTATCTTTCCTGAATATTGAATACACCATGACTTAGAAGTATATCGGCCGCTCCTTCAGCAGCGCTGGGTCAAAATCGTGGAACTCCCTCCCCAACGGCACTGTGGGAGTACCTTCACCACACGGACTGCAGCGGTGGCTCACCACCACCTTCTCAAGGGCTATTAGAGATGCCCACACCCCATGAATGAATAAAACAAAAACGAACACTGTACCTTGGCTTTAGGTTTCACAGCGTTTTGTGACAGAGGTTTAAAATTCAGAAATGGCATTACATCCGGTCTGTAAATCCCAGCTTTGAAGACTCGCTTGGGGTTTTCACGCTCCGCCTTCAATTTCTGCTGCAACTTATTCTCTTTATAACGCTGCAGCATCTCCAAGCGCGGGTTTGGTGCTGACATGGCAGTCTTCGAAGATTCTGAAAATTAAGTACAATAGGCGATCCAAGCTAGTTAGTTTAAAAAAAAGTTTCACCTTTATTAGTTTCTATATACCATCTCCTACTCGATAGGACATCTTCCAGGTTCGCAGTAACCAATGCCACTAGAGGCGCACAGGAGTAGTGCAAGGCAACAGAACAAACTTGTTCAGGACCTCCCTTGATGGTTATACCGAGGGCAAGAATTTATGTGCACCACTAGGCTATACTTGAATGACCCCTGTAGGTCAAGTAACCAGTTTGGGCTTTGCTAGAAGTTCTGCAAAGTAAAATCTGAATGCCAAATTCAACTGCTGCAGAATAAGGAACCCGTTCTTGTCTCTGGCCAAGTTGGATTGTATAATGATTTGTGGCTCTATGTAATGTACTGTCAGAAGACCAGCTTACTTTACATAGGGTTACATAGACCATACGGCACAGGAACAGGCCATTTGGTCCAACTAGTCCATGCCGGCGTTTATGCTCCACTCGAGCCTCTTCCTGTCTTTCCTCATCTAACTAGCAGCATTACCCTCTATTCTCTTCTCCCTCATATGCTTATCTAGCCTTCCATTAAATGCATCTATACTATTAGCTTCAACCACTCCCTGTGGTAGTTTTCCACATTTCTCACCACTCTTTGGGTAGTTTCGTCTGAATTCCCTATCTGATTTCTTGGTGACCATCTTATATTGATGGCCTCTAGTTTTGCTCTTCCCCACAAGTGGAAACACTCTCTCTGTATCCACTCTATCAAAACCGTTTATAATTTTAAAGACCTCTATTAGGTCAACCCCTCAGCCTTCTCTGAGGAAAAAAAAGAGACTGAGCCTGCTCACCCTTTCCTGGTATGTCTAACCTCGCATTTCTGGTATCATCCTCATAAATCTTTATTGCACTCTCTCCATAGAAAACATAGAACATAGAAAAATAGGAGCAGGAGTAGGCCACTCGAGCCTGCTCCGCCATTCAATATGATCATGGCTCCAGTGCCCCGAATATGGAGAACTTCTGCACATCTAATCTAATGGAAAGGCCGACAGTCTGCAGTATTTCACAATTGGAGTTTAATTTATTCTAGCGTCATCCAAATTAGAAACTCATTAGGGTGTGGCTTTGTGTTAAAATATTGCATTAGGTGGTTAGAACACCTTTAACGTAGTAAAACATCCCAAGACAAAAAAACGAGAGGGGGGGGGGGGGGGGGGTTTAGGGAGCTAATTCCAGAGCTTAGGGCCCAGGCAGCTGAAGGCATGGCCACCAATGGTGGAGCGATTAAAATCGGGGATGCGCAAGAGGCTGTAACAAGAGGAGCGCAGAGATCTCAAAGGCTTGTACGGCCGGAGGAGGTGGGAGAGATTTGAAAACAAGGATGAGAATTTTAAAAGCAAAGCTTTGCTGGACCGGGAGCCAATGTAGGTCAGCGAGCACAGGGGTTGGGGGGGGGGGGGCGGGTCATTAACAGTCTCCAACTCCAGAGACTTGAGCACAGAAATCCAGGCCGACACTCCAGGGCAGTACTGTCGGAGGTGCCGTCTTTCGGACGAGACGCAAAACATCCCGCGGCCACTATTTCGAAAAAGAGCAGGGGAGTTATCCCCGGTGCCCTGGCTGATATTTATCCCTCAATCAACATCAGATTATCTGGTCATTATCACATGGCTGTTTGTGGGAGCTTGCTGTGCGCAATTTGGCTGCTGGGTTTCCTACATTACAACAGTGACTACACTTCAAAAAAAAAAGTACTTCATTGGCTGTAAAGCGCTTTGGGGCGTCCTGAGGGTGGTGAAAGGCGCTATATAAATGCAAGTCTTTCTTTGACTTTGAAAGAGACAGACTTGCATTTCTATAGCGCCTTTCATGACCAGATGCCTCGAAGCGCTTTACAGCCAATGAAGTACTTTAACTGCAGTCACTGTTGTAATGTAGGAAACGCGGCAACCAATTGGTGCACAGCAAGCTCCCACAAACAATGTGATAACGGCTAGATAATCTGATGTTGATTTGAGCAATAAATATTGGCCCCAGGACACCAGGGAGAACTCCCCTGCTCTTCTATTGAAATAGGGTCATGGGATCCTTTACATCCACCCGAGAGAGCAGGTGGCGGCTCAATTTTAACTTCCCATCCGAAAGACTGCCCCTCCGACAGTGCGGCGCTACCTCAGTACCGCCCCTCCGACAGTGCGGCGCTCCCTCAGTGCTGCCCCTCCGACAGTGCGGCGCTCCCTCAGTACCGCCCCTCCGACAGTGCGCTGCCCCTCCCACAGTGCGACGCTCCCTCAGCTCCGCCCCTCCCACAGTGCGGCGCTCCCTCAGCACCGCCCCTCCGACAGTGCGCTGCCCCTCCCACAGTGCGGCGCTCCCTCAGCACCGCCCCTCCGACAGTGCGGCGCTCCCTCAGCACCGCCCCTCCGACAGTGCGGCGCTCCCTCAGCACCGCCCCTCCGACAGTGCGGCGCTCCCTCAACACCGCCCCTCCGACAGTGCGGCGCTCCCTCAGACAGTGCGGCGCTCCCTCAGTACCGCCCCTCCGACAGTGCGGCACTCCCTCAGTACCGCCCCTCCGACAGTGCGGCGCTCCCTCAGTGCTGCCCCTCCGACAGTGCGGCGCTCCCTCAGTGCCGCCCCTCCGACAGTGCGCTGCCCCTCCCACAGTGCGACGCTCCCTCAGCTCCGCCCCTCCCACAGTGCGGCGCTCCCTCAGCACCGCCCCTCCGACAGTGCGCTGCCCCTCCCACAGTGCGGCGCTCCCTCAGCTCCGCCCCTCCCACAGTGCGGCGCTCCCTCAGCACCGCCCCTCCGACAGTGCGGCGCTCCCTCAGCACCGCCCCTCCGACAGTGCGGCGCTCCCTCAGCACCGCCCCTCCGACAGTGCGGCGCTCCCTCAGCACCGCCCCTCCGACAGTGCGGCGCTCCCTCAGCACCGCCCCTCCGACAGTGCGGCGCTCCCTCAGCACCGCCCCTCCGACAGTGCGGCGCTCCCTCAGCACCGCCCCTCCGACAGTGCGGCGCTCCCTCAGCACCGCCCCTCCGACAGTGCGGCGCTCCCTCAGCACCGCCCCTCCGACAGTGCGGCGCTCCCTCAGCACCGCCCCTCCGACAGTGCGGCGCTCCCTCAGTACCGCCCCTCCGACAGTGCGGCGTTCCCTCAGTACCGCCCCTCCGACAGTGCGGCGCTCCCTCAGTCCTGCCCCTCCCACAGTGCGGCGCTCCCTCAGTCCTGCCCCTCCCACAGTGCGGCGCTCCCTCAATATCGCCCCTCCCACAGTGCGGCGCTCCCTCAGTCCTGCCCCTCCCACAGTGCGGCGCTCCCTCAATACCGCCCCTCCGACACTCCCTCAGCACTGCCCCTCCGACAGTGCGGCGCTCCCTCAGCACTGCTCCTCCGACAGTGCGGCGCTCCCTCAATACCGCCCCTCCCACAGTGCGGCGCTCCCTCAGTCCTGCCCCTCCCACAGTGCGGCGCTCCCTCAATACCGCCCCTCCGACAGTGCGGCTGATGGTGATGAGGAGACTCACCCTCACCCTCTCCCTCCTCGGCCAGCGCCGGGTGCTCCAGCCGCCGGCTCCGGCCCAGCCGCCGCTGCCGGTTCTCTTTCTGCGAGGCGGAGCGGCGCCGGGCCTGGCGGACCCGCAGCGCCTCCACGCCCTGTCCCCCCGCCGCCTTGTAGCGCTGGGCGAAGCGGCTGGCCGCCGGTTCCATGGCTTCCATCGTCGTCGACCCGCTTCAGGAAAAATTTTCCGCCTCGATTCCTTCTCCCCCTTTCGTCAAATGTTCAAAATAAGCCGCCCGCCCCGTTCATTGGCCGCCAGTTTTTTTAAAAAAACCAACCGCTTCAGATTCTGATTGGTCGGATCCCCGCCTTGGTGACGTCATTCGTCCCAATCCGCCGTTCCCATTGGTTGGTTCCCGGGCCGGGAGGTTCAAAAAAAATAAACTGCCGCCCTCCTCCCGCCACCGCGCTGACGACCAGCGTCCAATCCGATTGGTTTGAATTGACGCAAGCACGTCGGAAAACGTCCATTCCGATTGGTTGATGTGAAGCAAGCCAACGGCCCCATTCATAACGATAGCAAAATACTGCAGATGTTGGAAATCCGAAATAACAACAGAAAATGCTGGAAAAACTCAGCAGGTCAGGCAACATCCGTGGAGAGAAATTTGAGTTGACGTTTCGGGTTGGACCCTTCTTCAAAACTGGAAAGAACCCCAGTCCACGAACAACCGTCTATTCCCATTGGTTGATTGGACGCAAGTACGTTCAAAAACGTAAGCGCAGCGCCCCCTTTTGTCCTCCAAGCCCGCTGCAAGCGTTCTTTCTGATTCACTTTGCCTCCAATTTCCAGCCTTCCCTCACCTTCACATGGTCCATCTCTGACACTTCCCTTCCCTTCCTCGACTTCTCCGTCTCCATCTCTGGGGATAGGTTATTGACCAACATTCACTACAAGCCCACTGACTCCCACAGCTACCTGGACTACACTTCCTCCCACCCCGCCTCCTGTAAGGACTCTATTCCATTCTCCCAGTTTCTCCGTCTCCGCCGCATCTGCTCCGACGATGCCACCTTCCACACCAGTGCTTCCGACATGTCTTCCTTTTTCCGCAACCGAGGATCCCCCTCTACTGTGGTTGACACAGCCCTCGACCGGGTCCATTCTATCTCCTGCACTTCTGCCCTCACCCCTGCCCCTCCCTCCCGGAACCACGATAGGGTTCCCCTTGTCCTCACCTTTCACCCCACCAGCCTCCACATTCAACGGATCATCCTCCGCCATTTCCGCCACCTCCAAAGTGATCCCACCGCCAAACGCATCTTCCCCTCCCCTCCCCTTTCAGCATTCCGTAGGGACCGCTCCCTCCGAGACACCCTAGTCCACTCCTCTATCACCCCCAACAGCCCTTCCCCTTCGCCTGGCACCTTCCCGTGCAAGCGCAGGAGATGTAACACCTGCCCCTATACCTCCCCCCTTCCCACTGTCCAGGGCCCCAAACACCCCTTCCAGGTGAAACAGCGATTTACTTGCACTTCTTGCAATCTAGTATACTGTATTCGCTGCTCACGATGCAGTCTCCTCTACATTGGGGAGACCAAACGCAGATTGGGTGACTGCTTTGCGGAACACCTCCGTTCAGTCCGTAAGGGTGACCCCGAGCTTCCGGTCGCCTGTCATTTTAATTCACCGCCCCATTCCCACTCGGACCTCACCGTCCTTGGCCTCTTGCATTGTTCCACGGAAGCTCAACGTAAACTCGAGGAACAGCACCTCATCTTCCGATTAGGCACTCTGCAGCCTTCCGGACTCAATATCGAGTTCAACAATTTCAGATCATAACCTCGGCCCCTATTACATTTTTACTTATATTTTTTTCCCACCCCTTTGTTTTGGGTCTTCCCTTCCCCCCCCCTTTCCTTTTTTTCTCTCTCCCACATGGCAGCTGTCTCTCATCCTGCCAGTACACTTCACACCTAATCTGAGCCGTCTTTTGTCTCCACTGTCCTATTACCATCTCGTCTGGTTTTGAATACCTCTTAATCAAATCAAATCAAATCAACTTTTATTGTCATTGCACTACAACGAAATGTAGGTTTGCGGCTCCCGAGAGTGTACATTTGGATTAAGACATTTAAACATTCAACATACATTTGGCTTGTAGTATATTAACATAAACATAACCCTAATAAAGTGCATTGGCAGATGTGCAGGCTTTAGAGTTTATTTGTGGAGTTCAGTAGGATGACAGCCCTGGGAAAGAAGCTGTTCCTAAATCTGGTCGTTCGGGTCGTAAATCTGGTCGTATGTCTCTTCACTTCTCTTTTGTTCGATCGCAGCCCTGCCTTCGATCTATTTTATTTCCTTTCCAGTTTTGAAAAAGGGTTTCGACCCGAAACGTCGACTCTTAATTTCTCTCCACGGATGTTGCCTGGCCTGCTGAGTTTTTCCAGCATTTTCTGTTGTTATTTCCATTCTGATTGGTTGAGTTGTGGGCGGTAGATTTGAATTTAAGGCTGTATTTCCTCTGGCACCGCCAGCAATACAGACACACACACCCACACCAATATTGTGACTTGTGGTGATTGGTATCCCTGTTTTTGTTAAATGAGACTTTATGTTTGAATTATTATATTGGTTGTGCCTCCCCATGAGAGGTTGCTTCTAGATTTGTTTTCTTGTTCATGACACAAGGGGCAAAGCAGCAAATGTTTTTGTATAGCAACATAAATTGCTGGATGCACTCAGCAGGTCAGGCAGCGTCGTGGAGAGAGAAACACAGCTAACGTTTCAGGTTGATGACATTTAACTCTGTTTCTCTCTCCTCAGGTGCTGCCTGACCTGCTGATTGTTTCCAGCATTTTCTGTTGTGTCAGATTTCCAGCGCCCGCAGTATTTTGCTATTACATTTTTTTTTGCATTCTGTCCAAGAGCGTGAAAGAGGGGTTAGAGGTGTGAGCAGTATTCAGCATTCCGGAGCTGTACAAGGGAGGCTCGGATTCACTCATTCTCTGATCCTCCCTTCTTGTGTGCAGGAAAGCGCCTGCTCGCCGCTTCTGCTGAGGTCCCCCGAGGGCCGGGAAATCACCAGGTTTTTAAAAAATTCATTCACGCGATGTGGGCGTCGCCGGCAAGGCCAGCATTTATTGCCCATCCCTAATTGCCCTTTGTTTCAACTGAGTGGCTTGTTAGGCCATTTCATTTCAAAGGGCAGTTAAGAGTCAACCACATTGCTGTGGGTCTGGAGTCACGTATCGGCTAGACTGGGTAAGGGTGGCAGATTTCCTTCCCTAAAGCACATTAGTGAACCAGATGGGTTTTTACGACAGTCCGATAGTTTCATGGTCACCATTACTGATACTAGCTTTTTACTCCAGATTTATTTAATTATCTGAATTTAAATTTGTGCTCATGTCTCTGGATCATCAGTCCAGGCCTCTGCATTACTAGTCCAGTAACATAACCACCATGTTACTGTACCCCACGTTGCTTATCCTTCACTGGCTTCAATGGGACTGGTGTAATGGAGAACGGACCATCCATCACTAACGACAGCTCTGTTCACACATTCCCATATTCTTGTAATTTACTGCAGTTTTGGATTTTGCATGCATAAAAATAAGAATTAGGAGCAGGAGTAGCCCATACGGCCCCTCGAGCCTGCTCCGCCATTCAGTAAGATCATGGCTGAACTTCTACATCAACTCCACTTTCCCACCCGATCTCCATATCCCTTGATTCCCTTATCACAGAATCACAGAAACCCCACAGTGCAGATAGAGGCCATTTCGGCCCATCGAGCCTGCACCGACACATATCCCACCCGATCCCCGTAACCCCTACACCAACACATATCCCACTCTATCCCCGTAACCCCACGTATTTAATCCCCCTAACACTAAGGGTCAATTTATCATAGCCAAACAACCTAACCCGCACATCTTTGGACTGTGGGAGGAAACCGGAGCACCCGGAGCAAACCCACGCAAACACGGGGAGAATGTGCAAACTCCACACAGACAGTCACCCGAGGCCAGATTCGAAGTGCCCCAAAATCTATCGATCTCTGTCTTGAATATACTCAACGACTGAGCCTCCACAGCCCTCTGGGACAGAGAATTCCAAAGGTTCACCACCCTCTGAGTGAGGAAATTTCTCCTCATCTCAGTCCTAAATGGCCGACCCCTCATCTTGAGACTATGACCTCTTGTTCTAGATTCTCCAGCCAGGGGGAAACAACCTCTCAGCATCTACCCCGCCAAGGCCTCTGATGTAAAAAAAACTCACTAAGCACTTGGTTGAGCATAAAACAAGGCTTTAATCAACTGTTTCACAACCATGAGATTCTAGTTACATCACTAGTTCCTGGTTACAAAAACGTCCTGGGCAAGCTGGGCCCACGCCCGAGTATTTATACTCCTTGGACGGCGCCACCAGCTGGCCGCCCAGTGTTGCTTCATGAGTCATTTTTTCATGAATGATAAGATTCATAACAGTCTCTAAGAATTTTATACATTTCAATGAGATCACCTCTCATTCTTCTAAACTTGTGAGTAATGAAATGACCGATCACACTCACAGCAATAAATTACAGTCTGTCATGAGGTAAAATCTATTTATGAAATCCGAACTATGCATTTTGTATTTCAAAGCATAAAATAATAATTTTAAACCTGAAATGGTTTCTTATTGTTGCTTTTGAACGATGGCCCAGAAATTCGGGTTGGGGGCTTCCCGCAGGTGCAAGCCCCCGACCTGCACTTACCTTGCGCGCCGGCCGTTGAGCTCTGGGCCCCCGTGGAATTCCAATCCGGGGCCTGGTCCAGCTGCCGGCGCGCAGTGCTTGCGTATCCCAGGGGCGCAGTTAGTTCGATGCGTCCCCTGGGATCACGTGAGCCATTGGCAGCCAATCGGAGCAGGGAATGCTCCATTCATAAGTCTGACAGGAAGAGCTGTCAAGACTTATAAATACTACGGCCCCAAAATAGCACTAAATCTTCAAATAATTTTTTTTAATCACATTTTTTAAATAAACTATAAATTACATGAAATAACTATTTTAAACATAATTTAAATTTTTGAAAAAAATAATTTTATTTTCTAACGGGGCTAAAATTAAACTTACCTTGCTTTAAAGTATTTAAAAATAATAAACCTGTGGAAAAAATGTTTTAATTTTAATTAATTCACCACTTACCTTGTAAAAAGCAGGCCTTGCTTCTTTAAGATGCACCGTGGCAACTGGCCTTTCAGTGTCAGCTGTGGCTCAGTGGGCAGCACCCTCGCCTCTGAGTCAGAAGGTTGTGGGTTCAAGTCCCACTCCAGGGACTTGTACACATAAATCCGAAGGCTGACACTCCCGTACTGAGGGAGTGCTGCACTGTCGGAGGTGCCGTCTTTCAGGTGAGACGTTAAACCGAGGCCCCCGTCTGCCCTCTCAGGTGGGCAAAGAAGATCCCATGGCCACTATTTTGAAGAAGAGCAGGAGGGAGTTATCCCCGGTGTCCTGGCCAATATTTATCCCTCAACCAAGATAACAAAAACAGATTATCTGGTCATTATCACATTGTTGTTTGTGGGAGCTTGCTGTGTGCAAATTGGCTGCCACATTACAACAGTGACTACACTTCAAAATAGTACTTCCTTGGCTACATAGCATATTGAGACATCTGGTGGTCGTGGAAGGCGCTATATAAATGCAAGTCTTTCTTTCTCACTTGACCAGTTTAAATTGTCTCAGTTCTCACTCAATAGGCTTACCATAGCATGAAGTGCATTGTCACGCTTGTTTAAGATGCACCCTGGCAACCGGCCTCTCGTCTGTGGGTCAGAGGGATTGTGGCTTTGAGTCCCACGTTCAGACTGGAGTGCACTGTCGGAGGGGCAGTACTGAGGGAGCGCCGCACTGTCGGAGGGGCAGTACTGAGGGAGCGCCGCACTGTCGGAGGGGCAGTACTGAGGGAGCGCCGCACTGTCGGAGGGGCAGTACTGAGGGAGCGCCGCACTGTCGGAGTGGCAGTGCTGAGGGAGCGCTGCACTGTCGGAGGGGCAGTGCTGAGGGAGTGTTGCACTGTCGGAAGGGCAGTACTGAGGGAGCGCCGCACTGTCGGAGGGGCAGTAATGAGGGAGCGCCGCACTGTTGGAGGGGCAGTGCTGAGGGAGTGTTGCACTGTCGGAAGGGCAGTACTGAGGGAGCGCCGCACTGTTGGAGGGGCAGTAATGAGGGAGCGGCGCACTGTTGGAGGGGCAGTGCTGAGGGAGTGTTGCACTGTCGGAAGGGCAGTACTTAAGGAGCGCCGCACTGTTGGGGGGGCAGTACTGAGGGAGCGCCGCACTGTCGGAGGGGCGGTACTGAGGGAGCGCCGCACTGTCGGAGGGGCGGTACTGAGGGAGCAACGCACTGTCGGAGGAGCAGTGCTGAGGGAGTGTTGCACTGTCGGAAGGGCAGTACTGAGGGAGCGCCGCACTGTTGGAGGGGCAGTACTGAGGGAGCGCCGCACTGTCGGAGGGGCGGTACTGAGGGAGCGCCGCACTGTCGGAGGGGCGGTACTGAGGGAGCAATGCACTGTCGGAGGGGCAGTGCTGAGGGAGTGTTGCACTGTCGGAAGGGCAGTACTGAGGGAGCGCCGCACTGTTGGAGGGGCAGTACTGAGGGAGCGCCGCACTGTCGGAGGGGCGGTACTGAGGGAACGCCACACTGTCGGAGGGGCAGTACTGAGGGAGTGTTGCACTGTCAAAGGCATGGCCCCTTAGGTAAGATTTTAAACCAAAGTCTCATCCACCTGTTCAGGTGATCCCAAGACACAATTGAAAGAAGAAAGAACAAACTTGCATTTATATGGCACCTTTCATGACGTCCCAAGACTCTTTGCAGCCATTTTGAAGTTTGGTCACCGGTGTAATGGAGGGAAGTGCGGCAACTAATTTGCATACGTTTGCCCAGCTTTTTTTTTAATGATATTGGGTGTGGGATAAATATTGACTAGGAAAACCCCTGCTCTTCTCCGAATGGTACCATGGGATCTTTTGGGTCCACCTGAGAGGGCAGACGGCAATTCGGTTTAACGACTCATCCGAAAGACGGCACTTCCGACAGTGCAGCGCTCCCTCGGTACCGCACTGACGCGTCGGCCTGGATTATGTGCTCAAGTCCCTGGAGTGGGGCTCAAACCCCACGAACTTCTGACTCCGAGGCGAGCGTGTCACCATTGGGCCAAGGCTGATACCGAAGAGTTCTCCGGTTGTCCGGGTCAATATTTCTCCCTCAAACAAACACCACCCAAAATGCCAGATTAACCAGTCGTTCACCTCATCACTGCTTGTGGGCTCTTGCTGTGCGCACAGCAGCTGCTGCGTGGTTACAAGAAAATAGATACTTACAGATGAGGAAGGCCACTCGGCCCATCTTAATTCATCTATCCCAGAACAACCCTACACGTCCCCTCATTACTGCACCCAGTTATTACTGCACGCCTGATACGAGACTCCCAAAACAAGCGCTCTACTCGGAGCACCGACACAGCAAGAGAGCCCCAGGTGGGCAGAGGAAAAGCCTCAAGGACACCCTCAAAGCCTCCTTGAAAAAGTGCAACATCCCCACCGACACCTGGGAACCCCTGGCCCAAGACCGCACAAAGTGGAGGAAGGCGCCGAACACCTGGGGCTGGATTTTCATTGAGGAGGCGGGTAGGAGGCGGGACTAGAACTTTCGGGGTTGTAGTCCCGCCTCCATCGAGTTCTAGCCAATCCATGTGATTTTCACTTGATTGACCTTGCTGAGCCCGCCCAGTGGGCTCAGCAGGCCAATTAAGGGCCACCCGGCAACAGGTGACGTCACAGATTGATATTTCATCTGTCAAGACCTTTTGACAGATGAAATATCAGCGTTTGACAGCTGTTTGAAGCTGTCAAACACTGACAATCTGTACTCCAGGTTAATTCCTTCCTCTCAGGATGATTTAGAAATCTCCCCGGAACAGAAAGCTGAATGCTGCAATTTTTGACAGATTGCGGCCATTCTGCTTTCTGTGCCGGTGAGATGAGGGACTCCCGAGACCTGAAGGAAGGAAGGCTGTAAAGGTAAGTAAAGGTAAGTAAAACTTCTTTAAACACTTTACACACACCAAGCGCACTTACCTCTGCACTCATGCACCCATCACTCACCTGAACACTGGACATCTCGACCCCTCCAAGCACTTCATCCCGACGGCCCGCCTCGCTAACTTGGTGTGGTTTGGAGTCGTCGGGAATCCCACATTTCACCAATGAAAATAGGGATTAGGCGAAAAACTGCCTGTCAACTACCGCAGTTAATTGGCACTAATCCCCTTCCTGCCTCGGGGAGGCGGGTCCCAGTGTGGGTCGGGTACCCGCCTCCTTTGAAACTGGCATGGAGGTGGGTTGGGGGCGGGATGGGTTCGTGCCCCCCGATTTTGGGATTTTAACCCCCCACAGGCCTCCAATCCCACTTCCACGGCCCAATGAAAATCCTGCCCCTCGAGTCTCTTCGCCGGGAGCAAGCGGAACCGCATTGGACTCATCAGTCACCTGAGAACTCATTTTTAGTGTGGAAGCTGTTATGTCTGCACACTGGGTTACAGTGCTGCATTAGAGTGACTCTAGCACATGAAGTTTGATAGTGCTGTTATCGTTATATTACGTCTGACATTGGTGATAGGTACTCGATTGCCGTGGCCTGTAAGGGTTAGTTGGATCGAGCATTAAAACGACACGAGTTGATTTTTACATGCTGTCATTGAGTTATCCTTGCAAACGCAACATTTGGCGACGAGGATGGGATAAAATCTCTCCTCCACCACCTCCTCCCTTCCTTGCACTACCCGGTGAGCCCCCGATCCCATGGGTTCGCTGGTTACAGTCCTTTGAAACCTACCTCATCGCTCTCGGACTAGAAAATGTGAGTGCAGCATGGAAAAAGGCACTGTTATCCCATTGCTTGGGAGCGGAGGGCCAGCGTGTTCTTGGGACATTATGTACAGCATTCTCAATACAAACATATGATGTGGCTGTGGCTCTGTTAAGCACACACTTCTCTGCCCCACAAAGTGCCCTCCTCCGGCGATTCATTTTTGGACAGTGTCGCCAACTCCCCGGCGAGTCTGTGCATCAATACGTGGCTAATTTGAGGGGGTTAGCTAGCTCGTGCAAGTTCGGTGCACTACAAGACGAGATGGTGTGTGATCAACTAATAGAGCACACCAACAACGTGAGAGTGCGTGAAAGACTGTTACTCGAGTCAGACAATCCGTTGTTGTCACAGGCAGTTAACATTGCCTTTCAAGTGGAGTCTGCAGCCGAATGTGCAGCGAAACTAGCAAGACATCCAGTGAGCGGCTTCTCCAGCGTCCCCTTCCACTCTGAACTCTCACACACGGCTCAGCCACACACACCCAGTGACAGCGCCCTCGGCCCCGACAGCTCTGACACTGTAATGCTCATGCGACTGCAGCAACGCGCGCTACCGCGGCAACAGTGTGGAAACTGTGGATCTCGTTCACATGCTACCAGAGCGCAGAATTGCCCCACGCGCGGCCAAGCCTGTCGCAATTGTGGAAAACAAAATCACTTTGCCAAGGTCTGCCGCTCTGACCCTGTTGCTACAAATGAACACTCTCAGTCCTCAAGCACTATAATTCACAACGTGAGCTCTGGGCCAGTAGTGGCTTTCAAGTCATGCACAATTAAACTGAATGATGTGTGCATCCCTCTGTTGTTGGATACCGGTGCCAGTGTCTCACTGCTGAATGTGGACACATTCAAACATTTTTTCAGCTCCCTGCCACTCTCTGCGCCCTCCACTGCCCTCCGCGGGTATGGTAATTCGAAAATTGAACTAGTGGGCTCAGTCAACCTCACTGTTCGCTATGGAGCAAAAATTTTGCCAGATTTTTGTTTTCATGTGACACGCCAAGGAGCTAACCTGATGGGGCTGGATCTTTTCACTGACCTGGGTTTTTCTCTCTTGGACACCGGCGGGTCTGTGATTCTGCACGTTGCCTCACCGTGACACCAAACATGGCCAGCACTCTTCGAGGGTCTGGGCTGCCTGACTGCCTTCACCCACCAGCCCATGGTTGACTCCACTGTTACCCCTGTTATTCAGCCACTGCGCCACATCCCGCTTGCGCTCCGTGACGGGGTCACAGCTGAACTAAAGCAGCTACTGGAAGCTGGCATCATCGAACCAGTTGATGCCTCCCCATGGGTCTCCAACCTGGTGGTCGCAAAGAAAAAGCCAGGTGGTCTACGCGTCTGTGTCGATCTTCGAGCAGTGAATAAGGCCATAATCCCTGACAAATATCCACTGCCCACGTCAGAGGAACTCACAGCGCAGTCCTATGGCTCCATCCTGTTCTCAAAACTGGACCTTCGACAGGGCTATCTACAGGTTCCCCTCCACCCCAGCAGCAGGGACCTCACTGCTTTTGTGACACATGCTGGCGTCTTTCAGTACACCAGGATGCCATTTGGACTTAGCTCTGCACCCAGCTGCTTCCAAAAGGTGATGTCCTCTGTGCTCGCGGGCATTCCTGGGGTGGCCATCTACCTGGATGACATCGTCGTGCATGGGTCCTCGACCTCCACTCACGACGAACGCCTTCACAGAGTTTTCATGGCTCTAGCAAAACACAAGCTCACACTGAATGGCGAAAAGTGTGTCTTTGCTGTTTCAGAGATCGAGTTTGTGGGGTTTCGGTTGTCGGCTGACGGTATATCCCCACTCCAGTCAAATGTGGATGCTATTCACAGCATCCCAGAACCCAGCTCTGCAACACAGGTTGCCTCCTTCCTTGGCATGACTGGGTACTACCTGAAGTTTTTGCCCCAGTACTCAGCCACCACAGCCCCACTGCGCCAGCTCCTGCGAAAGGATGAGCCCTGGGTGTGGTCACAAGCTTGTACGGAAGCTGTACGTCTCCTCAAATCGCAGCTCACGTCGCCTCCAGTGTTGGCTCACTTTGACGTCGCCAGCCCCACCCTCATCACCTGCGATGTGTCCGCTGCAGCTGTGGGGGCGGTGTTATCGCAGATACAGAATGGAGTGGAGAAACCAATCGCCTTTGCCTCCCGAGCCCTTAGCCCCACTGAACAGAAGTACTCAGTAGGCGAGCATGAGGCGCTGGTGTGCGTCTGGGCATGTGAGCGGTGGCACCTGTACACGTATGGCCATGCCTTCACCCTGCGAACCGATCATCAGACTCTCACTGCCCTGATGTCGACATCCGGCACGGGCCACAGACCACTGCGCCTACACCGCTGGTCTGACCGCCTCCGCCAATACAATTTCAGTCTCCAGTTCACACCAGGACGTGACAATGTTGTTGCAGATCTGCTCTCCCGCACTGTCTCTACCCCAGCCCCACTCATCGGTTTTGAACATGTGGAACAGGATATCATACAGATGCTGCACACGCCTCTCCAAACCACAGTCTCTCTCCAGGAGCTCAAAGAGGCCTCTGAACAGGATCCGGCCCTCTCCCAGCTGTTCACCTTCATCAGAGATGGCTGGCCTCGCAAGGTGCCTGAGGAACTGTCTGCCTACTCCAGAATTAAAGAGGAGCTCTCCTGCTGGAATGACTCCTGTGTTGCACGTGGGCTCTGCACTGTGGTCCCAAGTGCCCTTCGTGCGCGTGTTTTATCCATGGCGCACGAGGGCCACTTGGGCATAGTGAAGCTCAAACAACGATGCTGAGACCTAGTGTGGTGGCCGGGTATCGACAGGGAAATCAGGGCCCTGGTGAAGGACTGTGCAGCCTGCCTTGTAAGTGGCAAGACTGGCCACCAAGCTCCTCCACCCCTGCAACCCCTTGCCTAACCCTCTCAGCCCTGGGAGCTCCTGCAGCTGGACATCTGCGGGGAGATCCATGGTGTCCCCCACCATCAACGGTTCCTAGTGGTGACCTATGACCTGCACTCAAAATGGCCAGAGGTCACTGCCGTGGACTCCGTCACCTCTCGAGTCATCATCGATATTCTTGAGTCCCTCTTCTCCCGCTGGGGGCATCCAAAGGCCATCACCACAGACAACGGCCCCCAAATGGTCTCTTTGGAACTCTCCTCCTACCTTGAGAGCAAGGGCATCCGTCACATACGCACAGCGTACTACCACCCCGAGTCAAATGGGGGGGTGGAGCGTTTTAACCAGACACTGAAAAATGGCCTCAGAGCACACCTATCCCAGGGGTGTGCGTTTGACAAGGCCCTCCTCCACACACTGCTGCACTACAGAGCCTCCCAGCATTCTACTACAGGGGTCTCACCCGCATCCCTCATGCTAGGCCGTGAGCTCATGCTGCCCCTTGGCAGGCTCCGCCCCTCACTAGCTCAGAGCCCTGCTCCACGGGCTCAAGCCACAGTCGCTAGACAGCAGGAGAAGATGAAACTCCGCTTCGACCAGTCGAAGAGGGCCAAGGCACCCAACATCTCAGTCTCCGATTGGGTCAGAGTCTGCAGGCCTCACCGCAACAATAAGATGGCCCCATTCTGGTCCTCCCCTCTCCAAATCAGCCGCCAACTTGGACCAGCCACTTTCTGCCTCACTGACGGCTCTCGGTGGCATGCCAGCCGCTTTCGGAAGGTGCCAGCACCCCCTGATGCAGGATTACACGGATCTAACCCCAAGCCTTACCCCCAGAGTGGCGGGATGCACATGTGGCTCAGCCAGCCAACCCACAAGCAGATATTGTGCCTCAGCCACAACCTCACCAGTCCCCACCTCGGCTTGCTTCTCACCAGTCCCCACCTCGGCCTGCTCTTCACCAGTCCCCACCTCAGCCTGCTCCTCACCAGTCCCCACCTCGGCTTGCTCCTCACCAGTCCCCACCTCGGCCTGCTCTTCACCAGTCCCCACCTCGGCCTGTTCGTACACGTTCTCGCCCTGGCCACCTACAGGACTTTGTCACTACATTTCATGTTTGAAATTCTGTGAGGGGGGAGGAAATGTTTTGTCTGCACACTGGGTTACAGTGCTGCATTAGAGTTACTCTAGCACATGAAGTTTGATAGTGTGGCGTACCGATCACAGTACGGACACAATCCGCTTTCTGGTCCGTAGACTATAAATCAGGCGTCATGCCTTTAAGAAGGATCACACCTTTAAGAAACTCGATCTGCAAGATAGTTAAGCCCAGAGCGGGGGAGGAGCAGTCGAAGCTGTGCACTGATGAAAGGCAGTCGTACTTTGTGTAGTCTCTGACTCCATTTTGTGTTCAGCATGCAGCCTCAACAATTAAACCTTTTCTGTTGAACCTCTCCGAGTTCAGTATTTTTTGCTAGGAGTACGTAGACTCCTACATTGGTGACCCCGACGCTCAGGACGACTCCTAAGCGTAACCATGGCTGACACAAACGCAGTTTCTGTGAAGCTGCCAGAGTTCTGGGAGAACCTGGCCACCGCCTGGTTCCTTCAAGCCGAATCGCAATTCCGACTCCGCGGCATCACCGCCGCCGCAACGATGTACGACTACCTCCTCGCCTCCCTGGGCAGCTCCACAATCACCAAAATGTGGACAACACTACAAAACCCTCCGGAGGATGGCAAGTACGCACATCTCAAGGCCGCGCTCATTAAAAAATTCACAGCCTCCCAATTCTTGCGCAACTGCCGCCTCCTCGACCTCCCGGGCCTCGGTGACTCCACGCCGTCAGACTTGCTCTCACACATGCTTGCTCTGACTGACGAGAAACCGCCCAGCTCCCTCTTCCGCACGCTCTTTATCCGCCAACTACCTCCCAGCATCCGCCCGGCGATCGTGGCGTCCAGCCTCACGGACCTCGAGGCCCTGGCCGACGAAGCCGATAAGCTCCTGTCCGCCAGCTCCAACCACGCCGTCACCCCTGACCTGGCCTCCGCAGCGTCGGCGTGCGCTCCACCCTCTATCGCGTGGCCACACAGCTTGGCCACGAGGCCCCCCAGGCCCCCACGTCCCCCAAGCCCTCCGACCCAGGGCTACTGCTACTTCCATACCCGGTTTGGCGCATGGGCACACCGCTGCAGCCATCCCTGCACGTTTCCAACCGCCCCCACACCGGCTTACACGATGGCCGTGGGGCAAGCAGGCGCGCTGCTGTACGTTACGGACAGCGCCTCCGGACGCCGTTTCCTATGCGACACGGGCGCGCAGCGCAGCATCATCCCCGCGTCCGCCCTCGAGGTCCAGCGAGGCGGCTGCGGCCCTGCGCTGGCTGCCGCCAACGGCACCGACAACCGGACGTACGGCACCGGACCGTCACCATCGACCTCGCAGGCCGCCGCTACCACTGGGAGTTTATCACCGCCAAGGTGCTCTCCCCGCTCCTCGGTGCGGATTTACTGTGCGCCCACGGCCTGTTGGTCGACATGCCTCGGCACAGCCTCGTGGACATGAACACCATGTCACCTATCCCGGGCGCCATGGTCCCCCCCAACCCGCCGAAATGGCGTGGCAGTGCCGCGCCCGCTCAACGGACGACTACTCAGCACTCCTGGCTGAGTTCCCAGCCCTCACCAACCCGACCTTCTCCGCGAAGGTTGCTAAGCATGGGGTAGAACACTTCATCCCCACCACATGCCCACGCTCGCAGGCTGGACCCGGCCAAGCTGGAGATCGCGCGGGCCGAGTTTGCCACAATGGAACAGCTCGGCATCATCCGCCGCTCCAACAGCCCCTGGGCCTCCCCACTCCACATCGTCACCAAACCCGACAGGGGATGGCGCCCCTGCAGGAACTGCTGGCGCCTAAACGACGCCACCACGCCAGATCGGTACCCCATACCGCACATTCAAGACTTCTCGACTAGACTGGCCGGCCGCTCAGTCTTCTCCAAAGTCGACCTGGTGCGCGGTTACCATCAGGTGCCAGTCCACCCCACGGATGTTCCCAAGACGGCCATAATCACCCCTTTTGGGCTATTCGAGTTCCCCCGAATGCCCTTCGGCCTCAAAAACGCGGCCCAGGCCTTCCAGCGGCTCATGGACTCGGTCCTCCGGGACCTGAAGTTCCTCTTTGTCTACCTGGATGACATCCTGGTAGCTAGTTCCTCCAAGCAGGAACACATCGAGCACCTCCGCACCCTGTTCCAGCGGCTCAGTGAGCACGGGCTCATCATCAGCCCAGCCAAGTGCCAATTCGGCCTCAGCAGGATCGAATTCCTCGGCCACCACATCACGCAGGACGGAGCCATTCCCCTGCCTGCCAAGGTGCAAGCCGTCCAGCAGTTCCCCCGGCCTACCACCATCAAAGGCCTCCAGGAGTTCTTGGGGATGATCAACTTTTACAACCGCTTCATTCCCGGAGCAGCCTCCCTCATGCGGCCCCTATACGAAGCCCTCCGGGGTAAGAAAGACAGAATGGCAATCGAGTGCTCGGCGGACATGTTGACCGCTTTCGACTCGACCAAAAAGGCGCTCGCCGACGCCACCATGCTCGCTCACCCACAGCCCAATGCCAGGATGGCCCTCACCATGGACGCCTCCGACCACGCGGTTGGCGCCGTGTACGAACAGTGGGTCGACGGGGCCTGGCAACCGCTGGCCTTTTTCAGCTGCCAACTGCGCCCCCTGGAGGCCAAATACAGCGCCTTTGACCGCGAGCTCCTCGCACTGTACCTGGCAGTCCGCCATTTTAGATTTCTTCTGGAGGGCCGCCCCTTCACCGCGTTTGTCGACCACAAACCCCTGACATTCGCGATGGCGAAATCTGCGGACCCGTGGTCAGCCAGGCAACAACGCCAGCTCGCCGCGGTGTCCGAATTCACCACGGACATCCGGCACATCTCCGGTCGAGACAACGTGGTGGCCGACTGCCTATCCCGCCCCACCGTCCACGGCGCCCACCTGGCAGTGGACTATGCTCAACTGGCAGCGGAACAACGCACCGACCCCGATCTGCTCTCCGCGCCCACAACCCTCCCAGGGCTGCGACTGACCGACGTCGCCTGCGGCCCGTCCGCCGTCACAGTCAAATGCGACACCTCCTTGGCGCAACCCCGCCCCGTAGTCCCGGCGTCCTGGCGAAAACGGGTGTTCGACATCGTCCACGGCCTCTCACACCCCGGCACCCGCGCGTCCATTAGACTGGTGGCCAACCGATTTGTCTGGCACGGCCTGCGCAAAGATGTGCGCGTCTGGTCCAGATCCTGCATAGCTTGCCAGCGTGCCAAAATCCACCAGCACGTCAAAGCCCCACTCGAGGAGTTCACCGTGCCAGAAAGAAGGTTCGACCACGTCCACATCGACCTCGTCGGCCCCCTGCCGCCATCACAAGGTCACACGCACCTGCTGACAATCGTGGACCGTACCACCCGCTGGCCTGAGGCCATTCCACTGACGTCCACCACCACCGCCGACATCGCGAGGGCGTTCATCGGTACCTGGGTCACTCAGTTCGGCGTCTGTCCCCTCCGACATGACGTCGGATAGAGGCCCGCAGTTCACCTCTGATCTGTGGGCCGCCATCGCCCGAAACCTCGGGGTGGCCGTTCACCGCACCACGGCTTACCACCCCCAAGCCAACGGACTGTGCGAGCGATTCCACAGGTCCATGAAGGCGTCCCTCCGCGCCAGCCTCGAGGACGAGGCTTGGATCGACCGCCTCTCATGGGTGCTACTTGGCCTACGCTCCGCGGTCAAGGAAGACCTGCAAGCCTCGGCGGCGGAACTCGTGTACGGCCAGCCTCTGCGCGTACCCGGAGAGTTCCTGCCCACCGCCACGACCCCCTGGTCGGCTGACCAGCAACGCCGCGCTTTCGCCAACCGAGCACAACAGTTCGCTCCGGTACCCACCGGCCGGCACGGCGAACCAGCAACCCGCGTACCACCTAGCCTGCATATGGCCAAATTTGTTTTCGTGCACCATGACGCCCACCAAGGACCTCTACGGCCCCCATACGACGGACCCTACAAGGTACTCTAGACGGGGAACAAGTTCTTCCTCCTCGAAGTGGGCGGCAGAACTGACAAGGTGTCGGTCGACCGGCTCAAGCTGGCGCACCTAGGAACCCGTTCAAGTGGGCCAACCCCCACCGCGGGGCAGACCGCCTAAGAGCCCGATGCGTCCGACTGCCCCGCTCCCGACACCAACCGCCAAGAGCCGCTCCAGCCGTGCCATCAAGCCGCCACGCCGGTTCGTACACTCCCTACTAGCGAATTCTGGGGGGAGCTGTGTGGCGTACCGATCACAGTACGGACACAATCCGCCTTCCGGTCCGTAGACTATAAATCAGGCGTCATGCCTTTAAGAAGGATCACACCTTTAAGAAACTCGATCTGCAAGATAGTTAAGCCCAGAGCGGGGGAGGAGCAGTCGAAGCTGTGCACTGATGAAAGGCAGTCGTACTTTGTGTAGTCTCTGACTCCATTTTGTGTTCCGCATGCAGCCTCAACAATTAAACCTTTTCTGTTGAACCTCTCCGAGTTCAGTATTTTTTGCTAGGAGTACGTAGACTCCTACAATAGTGCTGTTATCGTTATATTATGTCTGACATTGGTGATAGGTACTCGATTGCCTTGGCCTGTAAGGGTTAGTTGGATCGAGCATTAAAACGACACGAGTTGATTTCTACATGCTGTCATTGAGTTAGCCTTGCAAACGCAACAGAAGCAAGGGCCTGGAAGTAGTGTAGCTGCTGGCGTGAGGTGTCTGCAGCTGCGCCATTAGCATCGGGGCCTTCTGACTGCTTCTGGACAGCAGCAGCGGTAAATTTCCCTCTCTCTGTAACTTCCTGCTGCCATAAAACCCTCCAAGATATTTGCCTGCTTCAAATTCTGGCCTCTTGCGCATCCCTGATTTTAATCGCTCCACCATTGGCGGCCGTGCCTTCAGCTGCCGAGGCCCTAAGCTCTGGAATTCTCTGCCTAAACCTCTCCTGCCTCTCTACCTTTCTCTCCTCCTTTAAGACGCTCCTTAAAACCACCTCTTTGACCAAGCTCTTCTTCTTCTTAGGCAGTCCCTCGGCACCGAGGATGACTTGCTTCCACATTAAAACTGAGTTCTCAGGTGACTGATGAGTCCAATGCGGGACCTACAGTCTCTGTCACAGGTGGGGCAGACGGTGGTTGAAAGGGGCGGGTGGGTGGGGTGCTTGGGTTGACGTGGGCTCCTTGCGCTGCCTGCGCTTGGCTTCCGCTTGCTTCCTTATGTGTCTCACTGTCAAATTCTGTTTGATAACGCTCCTGTGAAGCACCTTGGGACATTTTATTACATTTAAGCCGCTATATAAATGCGAGTTGTTATTGAATGCAAATTTACCTTCAGTGATGTTCTACCTCTAATTACCTTCCAGTTACACCGGCCCGCACTCCTCGCATACCCTCCAGTCCATAGAGGGTCCTGGCACGAGCCCCACTGCCAGTTTTCTGAGTGAATGCCTCAATTCGGGTGACCCATGGGAAAAATCAGAAGAAAGAGGCGCCATCTGCATTGCCATGCTGGGCCTACAGTTACTCCAGGCAAAGGCCCAGTTTCCTAGGCTTGAGGAACCCCTGGAAACCCAAAAGGCACGATATGAACTTTGGTGTGTTTGGATGAGCTAACTGGAGCTGACGATAATCACACCGTACAGCAGATGGCGCTATTGCCTTACTTGTGAACCAAATGCCCCAAATCTTAAAGGGGAGGTTTTCTGGTAACAGAACATTGTTTTTTTGATGTAGTGAAGCCTGTTCTTTTTTTTTAAAAGATCCCCCATTTTACCTCCAATTTCATTTCTGTGCTGCAGCGTTATCAGCATTTAAGGGGAGTCCTGGTACAGGGGCCCTGAGGTAAAGGAGAAGAATTATCCCTCCCGCCGTGCCCCAGTTCCTTCAGTCCTATTTAGGCCACACCTCGTTAGCATTCTGTTGATTGCAAGTGTTGAAAGCGCCAATTAAGAAAACAAAGAAAGACTTGTATTTATATAGCACCTTTCACGACCACCGGACGTCCCAAAGCACTTTACAGCCAATGAAGTACTTTTTGAAGTGTGGTCACTGTTGTAATGTGGGAAACGTGGCAGCCAATTGGCGCACAGCAAGCTCCCACAAACAGCAATGTGATAATGACCAGGTAGTCTGTTTCTGTAGTCAGTGATGTTGGTTGGGGGATAAATATTGGCCCCAGGACACTGGCCCCGGGAGAACTTGCAGGGCATTGGGGAAAGAGTGGGGCAGTGGGACTGATTTAGGCAATATAAACTGAAGGGTACAATTCTAAAGGGGGTGCAGGAACAGAGGGACCTGGGAGTGTATGTGCACAAATCATTGAAGGTGGCAGGGCAGGTTGAGAAAGCGGTTAAAAAAGCATACGGGATCCTGGGCTTCATAAATAGAGGCATCGAGTACAAAAGCGTGGAAGTTATGATGAACCTTTATAAAACACTGGTTCAGCCCCAGCTGGAGTATTGTGTCCAATTCTGGGCACCGCACTTTAGGAAGGATGTGAAGACCTTAGAGAGGGTGCAGAAAAGATTTACGGGACTGGTTCCAGGGATGAGGGACTTCAGTTACGTGAATAGACTGGAGAGGCTGGGGTTATTCTCCTTCGAGCAGAGAAGGTTGAGAGGAGACCTGATAGAGGTGTTCAAAATCATGAGGGGTCTGGACAGAGTAGATAGAGAGAAACTGTTCCCATTGGCGGAAGGGTCGAGAACCAGAGGACACAGATTTAAGGTGATTGACAAAGGCGACATGAGGAAAAACTCTTTTACGCAGTGAGTGATTAGGATCTGGGATGCGCTGCCTGAGAGGGTGGTGGAGGCAGATTCAATCGCGGCTTTCAAAAGGGAATTGGATCAGTACCTGAAGGAAAAAAATTTGCAGGGCTACGGGGAAAGGGCGGGGGAGTGGGACTGGCTGAAGTGCTCTTGCAGAGAGCCAGCACCGGCTCGACGGGCCGAATGGCCTCCTTCTGTGCTGTGAGATTCTGTGATTCTTCACTCCATGACAGTAAACATTTTCATTCCTTCAGATGGCCTTGTCGCTGCTGTTGTTTACATTCAGGCATCTATTATGAGTAACCGCAGCATATTGAGCCATGAATTAGTGCACAGCATCATAGTAATTCATTCCTTAAAACTTAACTTGCCTCCACTGTCAGAGATAAAGAAATTTGAATTTGATTTGAATGTGAGGAGAGATTGTTGTTTTTTGTGGAGAGAGAAACAGAGTTAACGGGCTTGATTTTCATTGAGGAGGCAGGTAGGAGGTGGGACTACAACTTTCGGGGTTGTAGTCCCGCCTCCATTGAGTTGTAGCCAACCCACGCGATTTTCACTTGATTGACCTTGTTGAGCCCGCCCAGTGGGCTCAGCAGGCCAATTAAGGGCCACCCGGCAACAGGTGACGTCACAGATTGACATTTCATCTGTCAAGACCTTTTGACAGATGAAATATCAGCGTTTGACAGCTGTTTGAAGCTGTCAAACACACAATCTGTACTCCAAGTTAATTCCTTCCTCTCAGGATGATTTAGAGATCTCTCCAGAACAGAAAGCTGAATGCTGCAGCTTTTGACAGCTCGCGGCCATTCTGCTTTCTGTGCCGGTGAGATGAGAGACTCCCGAGACCTGAAGGAAGGAAGGCTGTAAAGGTAAGTAAAACTTCTTTAAACACTTTAAACACACCAAACACACTTACCTCTGCACTCATGCACCCATCACTCACCTGAACACCGGACATCTCGTCCCCTCCAAGCCCTTCATCCCGACGGCCCGCCTCGCTAACTTGGCGTGGTTTGGAGCCGTCGGGAATCCCACAATTCACCAATGAAAATAGGGATTGTGATGAAATATGCCGTTCATCAGGCACTGTATTCTCTGTGTTCTCAGGCACTGTATTCTCTGTGTTAGGTTAGTTTCAGTTTCATTTCCCCACCTGTACTGTATTGTGTGTAAGGCTCCGCCCATACCTGGCCACTACTTAAGCAGGCTGCACTGTCTCACAGGCAGTGCAGCAGATCTTTGGATGGGAGACACTTCTCCAATGTGTATTACTTTCTTAGTTAATAAAAGCATTGCTTTGCTCCGTTAACGTCGAGTCTCGGATTCATTGAGGCACATCAATTTTATTAACTAAATTTTCAACGCAATGGATCAACTCTTGAAACCCGAACGTTTGGATTTGGACCAGCATGCTTCGGACGCATCAGCATGCTTCAGACACTGGTTTAAGTGTATGGAATTCTTCCTGGACAATTCCGTAGCCATCACAGGCGCTACGGACGCCGAAAGTATGAAACTCGGAATCCTGCGGAATTGGGTAAGCCACCGGGTTTACCCCCTCATCCAAGACGCCGACACGTACCCGGCCGCCTGCGACATCCTAAAGGCGCATTACCAGCAGCCTACGAATGAGGTGTACGCTAGGCATCTGCTCGCTACTCGCGCACAGCGACCTGGGGAATCGCTGGATGAGTTCCTAGTCACCCTGAAAACGCTTGGCAAAGACTGCAAGTGCCAAGATGTAAAAGCCGCAGTGTACACTGACGAGCTTGTTCGTGATGCCTTTATCACAGGCCTCAGCTCCACTTACATCTGGCAGAGACTACTGGAAAAAACGGGATTGGACCTGAAACAGGCTGTGGACACAGCGCGATCCCTGGATGTGGCCCAGAGAAACTCGGACGCCTACTCTTCAGCCCGCGCCGCCCACGCCGCCCCGTGTGCACCAAGGGCGCCGCCATCTTGGAAGGCATCTTCCCCGCCCAGCAGCCCGACACCGTCGGGGCCCCGCTCTCCCCCCAGAAGCCCTACGACAGCCGCGACGCGTCGGGGCCCCAACTGCTACTTCTGCGGGCAGCCGAAGCACACCAGAAACCTGTGCCCGGCGAAAGGCACCACCTGCTTTAAGTGCGATAAGAAGGGGCACTTTGGGAAGGTGTGCAGAGGGAACCCCGCTGGAAAACCCGCCACCGCCGCGTGTGCGCCGTGGGAGCGGCCATCTTGGACGCCATCTTGCCCGACCTCGTGGGGTCCGCCATTTTGTGAGCAGACAGCGTGGACGCCATCTTGTCTCGATCAGGGCCCTACAGTGGCATCGGTCACAGTGGACCAGACCAGACCGCACCCGCTATCCAAATCAATGGTGGACATCGAGGTAAACGGGTGCGGGGTTAAATGTTTAATTGACAGTGGAAGCACGGAGAGTTTTATCCACCCTGAACTAGCACAACAACTCTCTCTAACGGTGGTCCCTGCTCGGGGCACCATCTCTATGGCTGATAAAACCCAGACATCGACCGTTATGGGTTACTGCACGGTACAATTGTCCGTTAACGGAACTGTATACGATAATTTTAAATTGCTAATCATGAAGAATCTATGTGCGAGCGTGATCTTGGGCCTGGATTTCCAGTGCCACCACCAAAGCATCACGCTCAATTACGGTGGGTCCCAGCCGCCCCTCACAGTGTGCGGTCTGGCTACCCTGAAGGTAAAGCCGCCTTCGCTATTCGCGAACCTTACCCCTAACTGCCGGCCAATAGCGACCAAAAGCAGGAGGTACAGCTGGGAGGACAGGCGGTTTATCGCGACCGAGGTGGACAGGCTGCTGAGGGAGCGCGTCATTGAACGCAGCAACAGCCCGTGGCGCGCCCAAGTGGTAGTGGTGAGGGGTAGCGAGAAGAAACGGATGGTGATCGACTATAGCCAAACGATCAACATCTACACCCAACTAGACGCCTACCCGCTACCCCGCATATCAGAAATGGTGAACCAAATTGCCCAATACCGGGTGTTCTCCACCATCGACCTCAAGTCAGCGTACCACCAGCTCCCTATCAGACCAGAGGACCGCCTGTACACCGCCTTCGAGGCGAATGGACGCCTCTACCAATTCCTCAGAGTCCCCTTTGGGGTGACGAATGGGGTCTCGGTCTTCCAGAGGGAGATGGACCGCATGGGCGATGACCACCACTTGCAGGCAACCTTCCCCTACCTCGACAACGTCACCATCTGTGGTCACAACCAGCAGGATCACAACTTGAACCTCGAGAGGTTCCTGAAAACCGCACAAAAACTCAACCTCACTTACAACGAGGACAAGTGCGTTTTCAACACCACGCGCCTCTGCATACTAGGCAGCGTGGTGGAGAATGGGGAAATCGGACCAGACCCCGACCGATTGCGCCCCCTACGGGAGCTGCCCCTGCCCAACACTCCCAAAGCCCTGAAAAGGTGCCTGGGGTTATTTTCTTATTATTCCCAATGGGTCCCCAACTACTCCGACAAAGCCCGCCCCCTCTTGAAAGCATCCTCTTTTCCGCTCTCTGCTGAGGCCCACGCCGCCTTCAAAAGCATTAAGCAGGATATTGAGCGGGCCACGCTACAGGCAGTGGACGAGAACACTCCCTTTCAAGTGGAAAGTGATGCGTCTGACTTTGCCTTGGCTGCCACCCTCAACCAGGCGGGGCGGCCCGTAGCTTTCTTCTCGAGGACCCTCCAAGGGCCCGAGATCAGACACTCCTCCGTGGAAAAGGAGGCCCAAGCCATCGTGGAGGCAGTGCGCCACTGGCGCCACTACCTAGCCGGCAAACGCTTCACCCTACTTACCGACCAACGGTCGGTAGCGTTTATGTTTAATAATAAACAGAAGGGGAAGATTAAAAATGATAAGATTCTCAGGTGGCGGATCGAGCTCTCCACCTTCGAGTATGACATCATTTACCGGCCAGGGGCCCTTAACGAATCCGACGCCCTCTCACGAGGGATGTGTGCCAGCGCCACCGGGGATCGGCTACAGACCCTCCACAACGACCTCTGCCACCCAGGGGTCACGCGGCTGTTCCACTTCATAAAGTCCCGCAACTTACCCTACTCGATTGAGGAAGTTCGGTCTCTGACCAGGAACTGCCGCACTTGCGCTGAGTGCAAGCCTCGGTTCTACCGCCCAGATAGAGCCCACTTAATCAAAGCTACACGGCCCTTTGAGCGGCTCAGCTTAGATTTCAAGGGCCCCCTCCCGTCAGTCGACCGCAATGTTTACTTCCTGAACATTGTGGACGAATACTCCCGTTTCCCATTCGCCTTCCGCTGCCCAGACATGACCAGCGCCACGGTCATTAAATGCCTCAACAGCCTGTTCTGTCTGTTCGGTATTCCGAGCTACATCCACACGGATAGGGGGGCGTCCTTCATGAGTGAAGAGCTACGCCAGTACATGCTGTCCAGGGGGATCGCCACGAGCCGTACCACCAGCTACAACCCCCAGGGTAACGGCCAGGTGGAGCGAGAGAACGGGACAGTATGGAAAGCAGTCACTCTAGCTCTAAGGACCAAGGGCCTCCCTATCTCCCGCTGGCAGGAAGTCCTCCCAGATGTGCTCCATTCGATACGGTCGCTATTGTGTACTGCCACTAATGCCACGCCTCATGAACGAATGTTTGTCTTTCCCCGGAAATCCACCTCAGGTGTATCCATGCCGTCATGGCTCTCCACCCCAGGTCCGGTATTTGTATGAAGGCATGTGAGGGGCCACAAGACGGACCCTCTCGTGGAGTCAGTGCACCTACTCCACGCCAACCCCCAATACGCGTATGTCCGGCACGCCGACGGAAGGGAGGACACCGTGTCCATAAAAGACGTCGCCCTAGCCGGTAACGACAACAACCACAACAACAACAGCAACAGCGATCACAGCAACTCTTACCCACCCACTACTCTTTCATCACCCCCGGAAGAACATCGACCAACAGTGCCCCCACCAACTACCCCTTCAACAACCCTGGCGGCGCCCCGGCAGAGACCCAGGAGGCCACCGGGGACACCCAGCCGACACCCGCGGCACTACGTCGGTCACAGAGGACTATCAAACCCCCGAACAGACTAAATCTATAGAAGGGGTGAATGTGATGAAATATGCCGTTCATCAGGCACTGTATTCTCTGTGTTCTCAGGCACTGTATTCTCTGTGTTAGGTTAGTTTCAGTTTCATTTCCCCACCTGTACTGTATTGTGTGTAAGGCTCCGCCCATACCTGGCCACTACTTAAGCAGGCTGCACTGTCTCACAGGCAGTGCAGCAGATCTTTGGATGGGAGACACTTCTCCACTGTGTATTACTTTCTTAGTTAATAAAAGCCTTGCTTTGCTCCGTTAACGTCGAGTCTCGGATTCATTGAGGCACATCAGGGATTAGGCTAAAAACTACCTGTTAACTACCTGTTAACAGGTAGTTAATTGGCACTAATCCCTTCCCGCCTCGGGGAGGCGGGTCCCAGTGCAGGTCGGGTACAAGCCTCCTGTGAAGCTGGCATGGAGGCGGGTTGGGGGCGGGATGGGTTCGTGCCCCGCGATTTCGGGATTTTAACCCCCCACACGCCTCCAATCCTGCCTCCACGATCCAATGAAAATCCTGCCCAACGTTTCAGGTCTGTGACCCTTCGAAGGGTCACAGACCTGAATCGTTAACTCTTGTTTCTCTCTCTCCACGGATGCTGCCTGGCCTACTGAGTGTTTCCAGCATTTTGTGTTGTTATTTCAGATTTCCAGCATCCGCAGTATTCTGCTATTGTGTTGCTGTGTTTTTGTGTTCAGCATGTTAGGGTTTACAGATTGGATTGTAACACACTTTGTGCATGCTGCTCCATTGAACCTTTCCCCAGGAAATTTTGACTATTTCGATTCATACCTTCCCCCCCCCCACCGCCGACTCTACTTTAGTCCTGCCAAACTACCCATTGCCTAAAATCGCCGGTATTCCTCGCGCTCATTTTCCAATCCCCTGCTGCCAGCGGCTGCCACGGACGGCAAGAGCCCCGGTTGGAAATTTGCCAGAGTTTTTTACGATCGTGGAACACCAGTCTGGGAAAGCGCGGGGTCCAAGTCGCTCCTTTGGCGGTTCTCGGTACGTCGGGAAAATGCCCTCCGCCACATTTCCTGCCCATTTGCAACAATCTCCAACCGAATGCGCACGCTGTCAAAACATATCCTCGTCGTGTCAAATATGAAGACTCCCAGCGGGGGACTGAGAGTGATAAAGACCGGGAGACCTTCAGCACGATCTGATCATCCTTCACCTACCATGAAAGGAAAAGAAAGACTTGCATTTGTATAGCGCCTTTCACGACCTCAGGACATCCCAGAGGGCTTTATAGGTAATGAGTTCTCCCTGGTCTCCTGGCCAATCTTCTTAGGCAGTCCCTCGGAACCGAGGATGACTTGCTTCCACACTAAAAATGAGTTCTCAGGTGACTGATGAGTTCAATGCGGGACCTACAGTCTCTGTCACAGGTGGGGCAGACGGTGGTTGAAGGGGCGGGTGGGTGGGGTGCTTGGGTTGATGTGCGCTCCTTGCGCTGCCTGCGCCTGGCTTCCGCTTGCTCCCGGCGAAGAGACTCGAGGTGTTCGGCACCTTCCCGGATGCTTCTCCTCCACTTTGTGCGGGCTTGGGCCAGGGATTCCCAGGTGTCGGTGGGGATGTTGCACTTTTTCAAGGAGGCTTTGAGGGTGTCCTTGAAGCATTTCCTCTGCCCACCTGGGGCTCTCTTGCCGTGCCGGAGCTCCGAGTAGAGCGCTTGTTTTGGGAGTCTCGTATCGGGCATACGGACAATGTGTCCCGTCCATCGGAGCTGATCGAGCGTGGTCAAAGCTTCGATGCTGGGGATGTTGGCCTGAGCAAGAACACTGATGTTGGTGCGCCTATCCTGCCAATGGATTTGCAGAATCTTGCGGAGGCAGCGTTGGTGGTACCTCTCCAGTGCTTTGAGGTGCCTGCTGTACATGGTCCATGTCTCTGAGGCATACAGCAAGGCAGGTATCACTGCTGCTCTGTAGACCATAAGCTTAGTGCCGGGTTTGAGGTCCTGGTCTTCAAACACTCTCTTCCTCAGGCGACCGAAGGCTGCACTGGCGCACTGAAGGCGGTGTTGGACTTCATCGTCGACGTCAATATTTATCCCTCAATCAACATAACAAAAACAGATTATCTGGTCATTATCACATTGTTGTTTGTGGGAGCTTGCTGTGCGCAAATTGGCTGCCGCGTTTCCCACATTACAACAGTGACTACACTCCAAAAGCAAGCCGTTGCTCCTGATCTCTTCAGATACCCCCCACTACTCTGGGAGCTGGTGGTCGCAGTCTGAGGAAATCGAGTTGGGAGACTGGGAATACTCTCCTCTTCCCAGTACAGGGACAGCTAATGAGTTCAAGGCCTGAGGTGGGGGCTTGAACCTACAACTGTCTGAGAGTGCTGCTAACTGAGCCAAGCCGACAAGGCGCTTGTCAGTTTGGGCTGTGACAACCCTGAGGTGTGACGCCCCGTGAGGCCACGCCAGGTGTGACATCTTTGGAAAGTGTCCCGCCACAGATCTGCATTGGATGCAAGACTTTTTATTTTATTTGTTCACGGGATGTGGGCGTCGCTGGCAAAGGCCAGCATTTATTGCCCATCCCTAATTGCCCCTTGAGAAGGTGGTGGTGAGCCGCCTTCTTGAACAGCTGCAGTCCGTGTGGTGAAGGTACTCCCACGGCACCGTTAGGGAGGGAGTTCCAGGATTTTGACCCAGCGACGATGAAGGGTCGGCCGATATATTTCCAAGTCAGGATGGCGTGTGACTTGGAGGGGATCTTGGAGCTGGCGGTGTTCCCATGCGCCTGCTGCCCTTACTGTACAGCTGATGATTCGGTAGACTCCACATTCCCTTATTAGCTCGTTCACCCTGTGCCGTGTTCTCAGATCACGATCTGACTGTTCTGGTAGAAACATAGAAGATAGGAGCAGGAGTCGGCCATTCGGCCCCTCGAGCCTGCTCCGCCATTCAATGAGATCATGGCTGATCATCCAAATTCAGTACCCTGTCCCTGCCTTCTCCCCATATCCCTTGATCCCTTTAGCCTTAAGAAATATATCCAACTCCTTCTTGAATATATTTAATGAATTGGCCTCCACGGCCTTCTGTGGTAGAGAATTCCACAGGTTCACCACTCCCTGGCTGTGCACTTCCTGTAGTTTTTCTCTTAAGTGAATACACGGATTAAAGAAAAAGCTGGTATCAGGAAAAGTGACCCTGAAGCTGTCAGATTGTGGTCAAAAGCCAACTGGTTCACTGATGTCCTTTAGGGGAAGGAGACCAGCCGCCCTTACCCGGTCTGGGCCTACACATGACTCCAGTCCCACACCAACGTGGTTGGCTCATAACCTCTCTCTGAACTGGCCCAGTGAGCCACTCAGTCGTATCAAACCCGCTACCGGCGCTCCAAGGAGACAGCCCGCCATCACCACAGGGCAGCAAAATGGGCAATAAACGGCGGCCTTGCCAAGCAACACCCACATGACCCTGCTCTGATATTTTACAGGCAAGTAATGAAACACAATGGGCAGGATTTTCATTGGGCCGTGGAGGTGGGTTTGGAGGTGTGTGGGGGGTTAAAATCTCGAACCCATCCCGCCCACAACCCACCTCCATGCCCGTTTCCCAGGAGGCAGGTACCCGATCTGTGCTGGGAGCCGCCTCCCTGAGGCGGGAAGGGGATTAGTGCTAATTAACTGCCAAGTTAGCGAGGCGGGCCGTCGGGCTGAAGGGCTTGGAGGGTTCGAGATGTCCGGTGTTCAGGTGAGTGATGGGTGCATGAGTGCAGAGGTAAGTGTGTTTGGTGTGTGTAAAGTGTTTAAAGAAGTTTTACTTACCTTTACTTACTAATGCAGCCTTCCTTCCTTCAGGTCTCGGGAGTCCCTCATCTCATCGGCACAGAAAGCAGAATGGCCGCGATCTGTCAAAAGTTGCAGCATTCAGCTTTCTGTTCTGGAGAGATTTCTAACTGAGTCTGTGGAGAAGGACTCAAGTTAGAAGTCAGATTGTCAGTGTTTGACAGCTTCACAGAGCTGTCAAACGCTGATATTTCATCTGTCAAAAGCTCGTGACAGATGAAATGTCAATCGCTGACGTCACCAGTAACCGGGTGGCCCTTAATTGGCCTGCTGAGCCCGCTGAGTGGACTCAACAAGGTCAATCAAGGGAAAATCGCGTGGGTTGGCCACAACTCGATGGAGGCGGGACTACAACCCCAGAAGTGGGAGTCCCGCCTCCATCACGTCCCCATTGACAAAATCCAGCCCTATGGGTCTGCACGACAGCTCCCCACATTACAGCAGTGACTGCACTTCCAAAGTACATCGTTGGCGGCAAAGTGCTTTGGGGACATCCTGAGGTGCTTCATAAATGTAAGTCTTTCTTTTCTCTCTGATTGTGACTGATGCACCTTGTCAACGCACACGTTTCCGTTCCACCACGATGCTCTCATTTTAGCCAGAAGATTGCTTGTTTAGCGCTGCCTGGTTACATCTCCATCAAGGCCAGTTCTGTTTCACGGACCCTGTAGTGTCTCAGTTTTCAATTCACTCCAACCTGTTAATAGCCACTTTAATGAGCTACTCTCTCTTCCCTTGGCCAGTTTGCCCAATTTTCCGATCCTGTATCCAAACACAGATCAGTGGAGAATGAGGAGAGGCAATATAAACTAAAGGAGGCTGATGTAAGAAAACTACTAGGCACTTGGTCTAAGAGTTAAACAAAGCTTTAATCAACTGTTTTACAACATGGAGGTCTAGTTGTGTCCTTCACTAGTTCCTGTTAAAGAATTTCCTGAGCAAGCTGGGCCCATGCCCGAGTATTTATACTCTCATAAGAACATAAGAACATAAGAAATAGGAGCAGGAGTAGGCCAATCGGCCCCTCGAGCCTGCTCCGCCATTCAATAAGATCATGGCTGATCTGATCCTAACCGCCAATCTACTATCACTGAACCATCTCCTGAATCTAACAGAATTAGACACACGAAATAGGAGCAGGATCAGGCTACATGGCCCCTGGGCCCGCTCCGCTACCCACAGGGCCATGACCGATCCGAACCTAGACTCATGTCCAAATTCCTGCCCGCTCCCCGTAACCCTTAATTCCCTTTACTTCTAGGAAACTGTCTATTTCTGTTTTAAATTTATGTAATGATGTAGCTTCTACAGCTTTTTGGGGCAGCATATTCCATGGACCTACCACCCTCTGAGTGAAGTAGTTCCTCCTCATCTCAGTTTTGAAAGAGCAGCCCCTTATTCTAAGACTATGCCCCCTAGTTCTAGTTTCACCCATCATCGGGAACATCCTTCCCGCATCCACCCGATCCAACCCCTTCACAATCTTATATGTTTCAATAAGATCGCCTCTCATTCTTCTGAACTCCAATGAGTAGAGTCCCAATCTACTCAACCTCTCCTCATATGTCCATCCCCTCATCCCCGGGATTAACCGAGTGAACCTTCTTTGTACTGACTCGAGAGCAAGTATGTCTTTTCTTAAGTATGGACACCAAAACTGTATGCAGTATTCCAGGTGTGGTCTCACCAATACCTTGTACAACTGAAGCAATACCTCCCTATTTTTATATTCTATCCCCCTAGCAATGAAAGCCAACATTCCATTGGCCTTCTTAATCACTTGCTGCACCTGCATACTAACCTTTTGAGTTTCGTGCACCAGGACCCCCAGATCCCTTTGTACTTCAGTACTTTCCAGTTTCTTGCCATTAAGATAATAACTTGCTCTACGATTTTTCCTGCCAAAGTGCATAACCTCACACTTTCCAGTATTGTATTCCATCTGCCAAATCTCTGTCCACTTACTTAGCCTGTCTATGTCCCCTTGCAGGTTTTTTATGTCCTCCTCACTCACTACTTTCCCTCCCATCTTAGTATCATCTGCAAACTTTGATATGTTACACTCGGTCCCCTCCTCCAAATCGTTAATATAGATTGTAAAGAGTTGGGGACCCAGCACTGACCCCTGTGGAACACCACTAGTTACTGATTGCCAGTCCGAGAATGAACCATTTATCCCAACTCTCTGCTTTCTGTTAGATAGCCAATCCTCTATCCATGCCAGAATATTACCCCCAATCCCATGATTTTTTATCTTAAGCAATAATCTTTTGTGTGGCACCTTGTCAAATGCCTTTTGGAAGTCTAAATACACTACGTCCACTGGTTCCCCTTTATCCACCCTATATGTTACTTCCTCAAAGAACTCCAGCAAATTTGTCAAACATGACTTCCCCTTCATAAAACCATGCTGACTTTGTCCTATTAAATTATGATTATCCAAATGTCCTGTTACTGTCTCCTTAATAATGGACTCCAATATTTTACCTACCACAGATGTTAGGCTAACCGGTCTATAGTTTCCAGCCTTCTGTCTACTGCCCTTTTTAAATAAGGGCGTTACATTAGCAGTTTTCCAGTCTGCCGGGACCTTTGCTGATTCCAGGGAGTTTTGGAAAATTATTACCAATGCATCCACAATCCCTACCACCACTTCCCTCAAGACCCTGGGATGTAAGCCATCAGGTCCAGGTGATTTATCCACCTTGAGTCCCATTATTTTACCGAGTACCACTTCTTTAGTGATTTTGATCATGTTTAGCTCCTCCCCCCTATAGCCCCCTGTTTGTCCAGTGTTGGGATATTCTTAGTGTCTTCTACTGTAAAGACTGATACAAAATATTCATTCAGTGTTTTTGCCATCTCCATATTTCCCACCATTAATTTCCCGGTCTCATCCTCTAAGGGACCAACATTTACTTTTGCCACCCTTTTCCTTTTTATATAACTATAAAAACTCTTACTATCTGTTTTTATATTTTTTGCTAATTTACTTTCATAATCTATCTTCCCTTTCTTAATCAATCTTTTTGTTACTTTTTGCTGTCTTTTAAAGTTTTCCCAATCCTCTATCCTCCCACTAGATTTGGCTACCTTATATGCCCTTGTTTTTAGTCGAATACTATCCTTAATTTCTTTACTTAGCCACGGATGGCTGTCTTTTCTTTTACACCCTTTTCTTCTCAGTGGAATATATATTTTTTGGAAGTTGTAAAATAACTCCTTAAATGTACACCACTGATCATGTATCGTCTTACCCTTTAATCTATTTTCCCAATCCACTCTACTCAATTCCGCTCTCATACCTTCATAGTCTACTTTATTCAAGCTTAGCACGCTTGTTTGAGATCCAACCTTCTCACCCTCTAATTGAATATGGAATTCAACCATGTTATGGTCACTCATTCCAAGGGGATCCTTTACTAGGACATTTTTAATTAATCCTGTCTCGTTACACAGGACCAGATCTAAGGTTGCTTGCCCCCTGGTCGGTTCAGTTACATACTGCTCAAGAAACTCATCCCTAATACACTCAATGAACTCATCCTCAAGGCAGCCCTGCCCAATTTGATTTGTCCAATTAATATGATAGTTAAAATCCCCCATAATTATAGATGTTCCCTTATTACAAGCCTCAACTATTTCCTGATTGATACTCCGTCCAACAGAGTTGCAACTGTTCGGAGGCCTATAGATTACACCCACTAGTGTTTTTTTCCCCTTATTATTCCTCACCTCCACCCAAACTGTTTCATTATCCCGATCTTTTGACCCAATATAATTTCTCTGTATTACAGTGATTCCTTCCTTTATTAACATAGCCACCCCACCTCCCCTTCCTTCCTGCCTGTCCTTCCTGATCGTTAAATAACCTGGTATGTTTAATTCCCAGGCATTGTCACCCTGCAGCCATGTTTCTGTAATGGCCACAAGATCATACCCATATGTAATTATTTGTGCCATTAACTTGTCTATTTTGTTACGAATGCTACGTGCATTCAGATAGAGAACTTTCAAATATGTTTTGTGACACTTAGTTGCTGCTTTTGCCCTTTTTATTACTTTACCTTTTACTCCATACCTTCTGCCCCTTCCTGACACACTCTGGTTTTTAATTTCCCCACTGCTACCTAAGTCTATGACCTTCTCTGTTGTCATTTTTATTATTTGCTCTCTAGGAACCTCCCCCCCACTAGTTAGTTTAAAGCCCTCTCTACAGCCCTAGTTATATGATCCGCCAGGACTCTAGTCCCCGCACTGGCCAAGTGAAGCCCGTCCCAATGGAACAGCTCCCTCCTGCCCCTGGACAGCGCCACCAGCAGGCCGCCCAGTATTATTTCATAAGTCATTTCCACATGAATGACAAGGTTCATGTCAGGTACAATTCAGACTGGATGCAGGGAGGATGTTCCTCCTGGCTGGGGGCTCTAGAACGAGGGGTCACAGTCTCAGGATACGGGGTAAACATAGAAACATAGGAGCAGGAGTAGGCCATTCGGCCCTTCGAGCCTATATTCAGTAGGACATTTAGGACTGAGATGAGGAGAAATTTCTTCACTCGGAGGGTGGTGAACCTGTGGAATTCTCTACCACAGAAGGCTGTAGAGGCCAAGTCACTGAATATATTTAAGAAGGAGATAGATAGATTTCTAGACACAAAAGGCGTCAAGGGGTATGGGGAGAGAGCGGGAATATTGAGATAGAGGATCAGCCATAATCATATTGAATGGCGGAGCAGGCTCGAAGGGCCGAATGGCCTACTCCTGCTCTTATTTTTCTATGTTTCTATTCTAAAGTGGGTGCATGAACAGAGAGACCTGGGGGTGTATGTGTGCACAAATCGTTGAAGGTGGCAAGGCAGGTTGAGAAAGCGGTTAAAAAAGCACACGGGATCCTGGGCTTCAGAAATAGAGACATAGAGTACAAAAGCTAGGAAGTTATGATGAACCTTTATAAAACACTGGTCCGGCCTCAACTGGAGTATTGTGTCCAATTCTGGGCACCACACTTTAGGAAGGATGTGAAGAGCTTAGCGAAAAGATTTACGAGAATGGTTCCAGGGATGAGGGACTTCAGTTACATGGAGAAGCTGGGGTTATTCTCCTTTGAGCAGAGAAGGATGAGAGGAGATTTGATAGAAGTGATCAAACCATGAGGGGTCTGGACAGAGTAGATAGAGAGAAACTGTTCCCATTGGCGGAAGGGTTGAGAACCAGAGGACACAGATTTACGGTGATTGGTAGAAGAACCAAAGGCGACATGAGGAAAAATTATTTACGCAGCGGGTGGTTAGGATCTGGAATGCACTGCCTGAGAGGGTGGTGGAGGTGGACTCAATCATGGCTTTCAAAAGGGAGTTAGATAAGTGTCTGCAGGAAATTTTTTTGCAGGGCTATGGTGAAAGGGCAGGGGGAGTGGGACTAGCTGAAGTGGTCTTGCAGAGAGCCGGCACGGGCTCGACGGGCTGAATGGCCTCCTTCTGTGCTGTAACCATTCTACGATACTACGATTGTGCCATAGAAACATAGAAACATAGAAGATAGGAGCAGGAGTAGGCCATTCGGCCCCTCGAGCCTGCTCCGCCATTTAATGAGATAATGGCTGATCATCCAAATTCAGTACCCTGTCCCTGCTTTTTCCCCATATCCCTTGATCCCTTTAGCCTTAAGAAATATATCTAACTCCTTCTTGAATATATTTAATGAATTGGCCTCAACTGCCTTCTGTGGTAGAGAATTCCACAGGTTCACCACTCTCTGGGTGAAGAAATTCCTCCTCATCTCTGTCCTAAATGGCTTACCCCTTATCCTTGGACTGTGACCCCTGGTTCTGGACTCCCCGGCCATCGGGAACATCCTTCCTGCATCTAGTCTGTCCAGTCCTGTTGGAATTTTATAAGTTTCAATGAGATCCCCTCTCATTCTTCTAAACGCCAGAAGAACAGTGCCGGTAATGTTATTGTAATCTTGTGACGGGCGGCAATAGTCCCACAGAGAGAAAAGAAAGGAATTATGGGCTGGATTACTGTAAGGGAAGATTGTCCCCCTTCAGCTCTCCTGGCATATCAGGAGATTGTTTACACACAGCCCGTGATATCCCGTCTGTTATGGACCTGGGCCAAGGGCACCGAAGGATAGTGGAAATCTGGAAATCTCTCCCCGAAAAGGCAGTGGAGCAATTGAAATTTTCAGGACTGAGACTGATAGATTTTGTTGGGTAAGGGTATCAAGGGATATGGTGCAAAGGCAGGTACAGGAAACTTTTTTTTATCCGGCACCGACGGGACCGACGTGGTGCCGGTTCATCAAAAATTCCGGATAACCGAGCGCTATAGTAAAAGATACGGAGCTGAGAGCTCCGTATAAAGCAACAAACCCTGTTGGTTCAGAACAATGGCCACAAGTTCCAAGTGTCTCTGTAGCTTAGCAACAGCTGCAGCCACACCCTTGCACAGCAACAGATCGAGGAAGGCAAGTAATAAAACTTACCTGAACCTACTCCTGAATTTTGCCGGTTAGCCGAGATTTCCGGTTATTTTAGGTGCCGGTAAATCGAAAGTTTCCTGTAAATGGAGTTGAGGTGCAGTTAGCCGCAATCTAATTGAATGGCGGAGCAGGCTTGAGGGGCTGAATGGCCTACTCCTATTCCTACGTTGCTGTGCACACAGTTTCCCGATGTACGATCCCAGCATGTGCTAGGAGTGCTGAACGGGAATATTTCCCCCAGTACCCTGTTGCATTGATTGAGCCCCCGGCACGCTCAAAGCAACAATCAGTTATGGGCACAACGTCTTCCGTTCCTCTGTTAAAATGCCAAAGGTGCGGTTTTAAGGAGCGTATTAACGGAGGAGAGAGAGAGGTCACGAGGGAGGAGAAGTTTAGGGAGGGATTTCCAGAGCTTAGAGCCCTAGGCGGCTGAAGGCACGGCCGCCAATGGTGGAGCGATTAAAATCAGGGGTGTGCAAGAGACCAGAACTGGAGGAGAGTAGATATCTCGGATGGTTGTAGGGCTGCAGGAGGTTACAGAGATAAGGAGGGGCGAGGCCATGGAGAGATTTGAAAACAAAGATGAGAATGTAGGTCAACGAGTACTGGGGTGGTGGGTGAACGGGACAAGCTTGGATACTGGCAGCAGAGTTTTGGATGACCTTAAGGGGGAAAGATTGAGTCGCGCCCGCTTTGGGGTGCTAACTTCGCCGGGGCGCTACTGGAAGTGCCCCGCCTCCCTATTGGGACGCCGCGGTATGGCAGGCCTTCCTCCCCTTCTTAAAGGGGAGGGGCCTTGCGCAGTGCGACCCGGGGTCCAGCTGGGCCACCAGGGATCGGGAGTGCTGGCAAAAGAGCCCGGCACTCAAGAGAAGTGCCGGGCTCACGGAGCGCAGCCGGCACTCCTCGGGGGAGGGGGGGGGGGGCGGGTCTGGAGGCCGGGGATGGCAACGGGGGGGTGGCAGGTACTGGCAGGCGGCCAGCAACAAAAATGGCCGCCCGGCACCTCGCCTTTAATTAGCGCCGCCCCGGCCGCAGGTAGGCCCCCCCTGACCCCGTCGGCCATAGCGTCCGGCGGTAAGTCAGGGGGCGCTACTGAAGATCGCGCCCGGGCGCTCGTTGCTTTGCTCAAAGCAACTGAATTTTTCCCCCCTAAGTTTATGTAAGGCTGAAAATGGGAGAATGGCCAGCAACAGTCAAGTCCAGAGTTACAAAGGATGAGGGTTTCAGCAGCAGTTGAACTGAGGCAAGTGTCGAAGACAGGCGGTGTTACGGAGGTGGAAGTAGGCGGTCTTAGTGATGGCGTGGATATGTGGTCGGAAGCTCATCTCGGGGTCAAATACGACACCAAGGTTGAGAACAGTCTGGTTCAGCCCCAGACAGTTTTCAGGGAGAGGGACTTTCAAAAGGGAATTGGATAAATACTTGAAAAGGAAAAATGTGCAGGGCTATGGGGAAAGAGCAGGGGGGAGTGGGACTAATTGGAGAGCTCTTTCTAAGAGCCGGCACAGGCACGGTGGGCCGAATGGCCTCCTCCTGTGATGTGTGATTCTGTGAGGTACCAGTGGATGCTTGACACCGTACTAGATTCTGCGCGTTCAGGAGCCAAAGGGAGAAAATTGAGACGTCTGCAGCGTGTGGTGATCTTCCCCATTCAGGCTCCATAGCAACAGAATCAAAGCAACAGCTTAGGGGCAAGTTTAATCTTCAGTTCCAAGACAGACATGCTGATGGCAAAAAAATAGACCGCAGCTGATGGAGATGTCCAATAGATGGCGCTGAAGCTTTTGGGATGTGACCCGTGCTAAGTTTTGTAACTGGTTGAAAAGTAATTTATCACAGTGTGACAGATTTGTGGACAGTTCTGATAGCAGAAAAAAGCAAAAAATGATTTATTTGTCCAACCAAGTCTATACTCTTCAGGAATCAGAATTCAGTGGATATAAAAGCAATTAATAGCTTGTCCAAGAACAGAGAGGAAACCCTGTTTAAGTGCGTACCTGTGAGCATACATAGAAACATAGAAGATAGGAGCAAGAGTAGGCCATTCGGCCCCTTGAGCCTGTTCCGCCATTTAATGAGATTGACGTAATAAAACTCACTACGCACTTGGTTCGAGTATAAAGCAAGGCTTTAATCAACTTGTTTCAGAACATGGAGGTCTAGTTGTACTTCACTAGTTCCTGTCTTACAAAATGTCCCTGAGCAAGCTGGGCCCACGCCCGAGTATTTATACTCCTTGGATGGCGCCACCAGCTGGCCGTCCAGTGTTATTTCATGAGTAGTTTCTTTATGATGATGAGATTTATAACAGAGATCATGGCTGATCATCCAAATTCAGTACCCTGTCCCTGCTTTCTCCCCATATCCCTTGATCCCTTTAGCCTTAAGAAATATATCCAACTCCTTCTTGAATATATTTAACGAATTGGCCTCAACGGCCTTGTGTGGCAGAGAATTCCACAGGTTCACCACTCTCTGGGTGAAGAAATTCCTCCTCATCTCAGTCCTAAATGGCTTACCCCTTATCCTTAGCCTGTGACCCCTGGTTCTGGACTCCCCCGCCATCGGGAACATCCTTCCTTCATACTTACATTTTTGCCTGTAAAGTGCTTGTTTCAGGTGCGGGTAAAGGACGCCTCTTGTCTGTCCATACCCAATATGGTGGCCGGCGCATTGTGCGCACACTTCCTGTCCGCCATTTTGGAGCCTTAGTAGTCCTAGCAACGCCTGAAAAACAGGCACTATGCTGACCAATTTCTAGGACAATGTATGTTAGATAGGATATAAGACATGTTTATAGATATGCTTTTAGAAAGCTGGCTGGAGAGATATGGCTAGATGAAGGAAATGGAATGATAGAAAGGGATAGATAACCATCACCCTCCAAGTTCCCCTGCAAGTCACACGCCTTGCCGACTTGGATAATTACATAAGAAAACTACTAGGCACTTGGTCTAAGCGTTAAACAAAGCTTTAATCAACTGTTTTACAACATGGAGGTCTAGTTGTGTCCTTCACTAGTTCCTGTTAAGAATGTCCTGCGCAAGCTGGGACCGTGCCCGAGTATTTATACTCTCCCTGGACAGCGCCACCCGCAGGCCGCTCAGTATTATTTCATAAGTCTTTCTTTCATGAATGACTGATTCATGTCAGATATATCTTGCTTTATTTCTGGGTCAAAATCTTGGCATTCTCAGTGGTTCAAGGAGAAGGCTCCCCACCGCCTCCTCCTGGGCAACGTTCCCGCTAAGCTGCACGGCCGCCCAGCGGTCTGGCGGCCCCGCGCAGCCCGCTCGCTGGCTTTCACGCGGAAGAAACCGCGCATGCGCGAAAATTCGAACAGGCTGCGCTGCCAGTTAAAGGGACCGCGCGCGGGAAAATAATTTTTTTAGAGGGAATATTGCTCCTGAGGGCAACTAAAGCTGGGCAATTAATGCGGCCTTGCCAGTGTCACCCGCTCCTCATGAAGAAATTTTAAAAAAAATGGACGGATGGATATCTATACCAAAATTTTAGTTGATTGTGTAGCTGTTGCAAGTACTGCAACAGTACTTCCCAGCACCAACAACAACAGCTTGTATTTATATAGCACCTTTAACGTGGAAAAATGTCCCAAGACACTTCACAGAGGTGCAAGGAAAAACAAACATTAAGCCAAAGAAGGAGAGATTATGAGGGTAAGAGAGGGTTTTAAGGAGGGTCTTAAAGGAGCAGAAGGAATCGGAGGGGTTTAAAAAAAAGACTTGCATTTATATAGCGCCATTCATGACCACCGGACCTCCCAAAGCGCTTTACAGCCAATGAAGTACTTTTTGAAGTGTAGTCACTGTTGTAATGCAGGAAACGCGGCAGAAGTTGCGCACAGCAAGCTCCCACAAACAGCAATGTGATAATGACCAGGTAATCTTTCTTCAGTGATGTTGATTGAGGGATAAATATTGGCTAGGACGCCAGGGATAACTCCCCTGCTCTTCTTCAAAATAGTGCCGTGGGATCTTTTCCACCGAGAGAGCAGACGGGGCTTCGGTTTAACGTCTCATCCGAAAGACGGCACCTCCGACAGTGCAGCGCTCCCTCAGTGGGGCACCAGAGTGTCAGCCTAGATTTTTGTGCTCGAGTCTCTGGAGTGGGACTTAAACCTACAACCTTCTGACTCAGAGGCGAGGGTGCTACCAAACTGAGCCACTGGCTGACACTAGGGAGAGAATTCCTTTGTGTGCGGCCTTAACAGTTGAAGACAGCGCAGCCAATGGTGGGGTCGGGGGTGGGATGCATCAGAGTAATGGAGAGTTTGTGGGTGATGGGGTTGTAGGGCTGGAGGAGGTTACAGAGATAGAGAGGTGTGTGGCCACAGAGGGACTTAAAGGTTGAGAGTTGTAAATTTGAAGCACTGGGGGACTGGGAGTCAATGCGGCTCATTGAGGATGCGGGTAATGGGCGAGCGGCAATTGGTGCGGGACAGGATACGGGCAGCAGAGTTTTGGGTGAGCCGAGTTACCCGAAACCCTTTTCCGAATTCACCATCAACTGTCTAGTTACCCAGGCGAAGAGGTTGCAATTGAGACCCCGGTCAGTGTGATGAAGGCACTTTCTTGCTTCTCTTGTTCTGGGCCTGATACAGTGTCTGCCCAGAGTGTTAACCTGTCTATTCTCTCTTTAGATGATGAAAATTATACAGTGTATTTCCTGCACTTGGAGTTTTATCCTTTTTATCTATACTTGCTATCTGTCCAGCTACCTATTTACTCATTTATCTATCTATCTATCTATCTATCTATCTATCTATCTATCTATCTATCTATCTGTCTATCTGTCTGTCTGTCTGTCTGTCTGTCTGTCTGTCTGTCTATCTGTCTGTCTGTCTGTCTGTCTGTCTATCTATGTACCTATCTCTCTATCTATCTGTCTATCTATCTATCTATCTATCTATCTGTCTGTCTGTCTATCTATCTAACTATCTGTCTGTCTATCTATCTATCTGTCTATCTATCTATCTATCTATCTGTCTGTCTATCTATCTATCTAACTATCTATCTGTCTGTCTATCTATCTATCTGTCTGTCTGTCTAGCTATCTATCTGTCTATCTATCTATCTGTCTGTCTATCTATCTGTCTGTCTATCTATCTGTTCGTCTATCGATCTATCTCTCTATCTATCTGTCTATCTGTCTATCTGTCTATCTCTCTATCTAGCTATCTGTCTGTCTATCTATCTATCTGTCTGTCTGTCTATCTGTCTGTCTGTCTATCTGTCTATCTGTCTATCTGTCTGTCTATCTGTCTGTCTGTCTATCTATCTATCGATCTATCGATCTAATCTATCTATCTATTGCTCTAATCTATCCATCCATCTGTCTGTCTTGTGTCTGTCTGTTTGTCTATCTATCTATCTATCTATCTATCTATCTATCTATCTATCTATCTATCTATCTATCTATCTATCCATCATTCCATCCATTTGCCTATGATAAATAGGCAAATTGATAAGTATTATACGGGTGGAATTCTAATGTCTGGATATTTTTAATCTCTGATCTTTTTTTGGACCTTGCTTCTGCATCTGTACAAGCAAGCCTTTAAGCTTGTGTTTCACCAGGGGAATAGCTGACGAACCTGGGTGATTGTCTGGTTAACAAGGATAATCCGGCTGTGTCACTGTGTCAGTTAGCCTGTAAAGATTGTATACAAAATACGCTACTTACGGATTAGCATTTCGTCTGATAAATAATGCATTTTTCATCAATAGTTGACGTTCCTCAGAACCCAGGAGACTCACTGGCTCTGTGTCTCTCTCTGATATGCCTATTATAATGTAATCCACTATCAAATTTGTTCCAGCGTTCTTAAGTGCTGCGAAGCCTAGGTAAAAGGCCCGAGGCCCAGAGTGTAGTTTGAAAAGAGTAGGTGAGAAGAAGCAGGCGGCCGAGGAAGAAGTAGCAATGGATATGTGTTTAAAAGCTTGGAGATCTCAGGAGGAAGGGAGGACTGAGGGGGCGTGAAAGCGAATCTTTTTTGTACATGGTAAGTAGGTGAATAAAATGGCTGCCCTATAATAAATACGTAGGAACAGTCCACATTTGCCCATAGTTCCGAGTACAAAAAGGGACGGGAGTGGAAGACATGTAATTCTGGGGAATAATTGTCTAGTCAGCTGATGACAGTGGAGGGAAGGATAGACTAGGCCTCCCTCTGATTGACCAACGTCACATTTATTCAAGAGAGAAAAAGAAGTACCTTGTATATATTACTTGGATTAACCAACAGTGGTGGGGGTCTGGAACTCACTGCCTGAAAGGGTGGTAGAGGCAGAAACCCCTCATCGCATTTAAAAAGTACTTGGATATGCACTTGAAGTGCCATAACCTACAGGGTTACGATCCAAGAGCGGGAAAGTGGGATTAGGCCGGATAGCTCTTTGTCGGCCGGCACAGACACGATGGGCTGAATGGCCTCCTTCTGTGCCCTAAACTTCTCTGATTCTACGAACAAATGAGCAGTAGCGAATTAGCGATGTACAAGACTTCTTGTGGGCTTCCAGCTGATGGCTCTGACTATGGCGACTCCTTGTTGGTGTGTGGTTCTCTTTCTGCTGGCAGCCTCCCGTTTCCTTGCCAAAATGGCCGTGGTGGCCATAACACCAGTCCAATCCTGTCCTTCCTTGGATAAGAACATAAGAACATAAGAGGTAAGAGCAGGAGGAGGCCATACGGCCCCTCGAGCCTGCTCCGCCAGTCAATGAGGTCATGGCTGATCATCGACCTCAACTCCACTTTCCCGCCCGACCTCCATATCCCTTGATTCCCCTAGAGTCAAAAATCTGTCTATCTCAGCCTTGAATATACTCAACGACTCAGCATCCACAGCCCTCTGGGGCAGAGAATTCCAAAGATTCACAACCCTCTGAGTGAAGAAATTTCTCCTCATCTCGGTCTTAAATGGCCGACCCCTTATCCTGAGACTATGTCCCCTAGTTCTAGACACTCCAGCCAGGGGGAAACAACCTCTCAGCGTCTACCCTGTCAATCTCCTTCAGAATCTTGTATGTTTCAATGAGATCACCTCTCATTCTTCTAAACTCCAGAGAGTATAGGCCCATTCTACACAATCTCTCATCATAGGACAGCCCTCTCATCTCAGGAGTCAATCTAGTGAACCTTCGTTGTACTGCCTCCAAGGCAAGTACAGGAAACTTTCGATTAACCGGCACCTAAATAACCGGAAATGTCGGTTAACCGGCAAAATTCAGGAGTAGGTTCAGGTAACTTTTATTGCTTGCCTTCCTCCATGTGTTGCTGTGCAAGGGTGTGGCTGCAGCTGTTGCTAAGCTACAGAGACGCTTGCAACTTGTGGCCATTGTTTTGAACCTGTTGCTAAGCAACAGGGTTTGTTGCTTTATACGGAGCTCTCAATCCGTATCTTTTACTATAGCTTTCGGTTATCCTGAATTTTTGATTCGGTCCCGTCTGTGCCGGATAAAAGAAAGTTTCCTGTACATTCTTCCTTAGATAAGGAGACCAAAACTGTGCACAGTACTCCAGGTGTGGTCTCACCAAGGCCCTGCACAATTGTAGCAAGACTTATACTCCAACCCCTTTGCAATAAAGGCCAACATGCCATTTGCCTACCTTATTGCTTGCTGTACCTGCATGCTAGCTTTTTGTGTTTCTTGCATGAGGACACCCAAATCTCTCTCAATACCAACATTTAAAAGTTTCTCACCATTTAAAAAGTATTCTGTTTTACTATTCTTCCTACCAAAGTGAATAACCTCACATTTCCCGACATTATACTCCATCTGCCACCTTACTGCCTACTCACTCAGTCTATCTATATCCCTTTGCAGACTCTGTGTTCTCCTCACAGCTTACTGTCCCACCTAGCTTTGTATCATCAGCAAACTTGAATACATTACACTTGGTCCCTTCATCTAGGTCATTAATATAGATTGTAAATAGCTGAAGCCCCAGCACTGATCCTTGCGGCACTCCACTAGTTACAGCCTGCCAACCTGAAAAAGACCCGTTTATCCCGACTCTCTCTTTTCTGTCGGTTAACCAATCCTCTATGCATGCTACTATATTACCCCCAACCCCATGAGCCCTTATCTTGTGTAATAACCTTTTCAAATGTGTAAGGTTCGCAAGAATTTCGGAAATTTCTACAGCCCCGAAGATTATTTTTTTGATTAAAGAAAACTTGGGTGGAATATACCTTAAAAACCCAGGGTATCAAAATGGCTATCAGGCCTCGTGGCAGGAGACAAAGACAGCCTCTCCCATTGCTGGCTGACAAAAGGATTTGAAAACACCAGCCTGTGTGTATGCATGAAGTGCTTGAAACTGTCAATCAACTGCAGTTTAGGAAGTTTCAACCGCAGGACAAAGGATGTTTGTTTACAGAACTCTCTACAATGTTGACTCAAAGGCTTAAGTACTTAACACTGTCAATCAGTTGCGGTTGGGCGTTGACCACAAGACAATGGTTTGTTTACAAACCACTTGAGTGATGTTGACTGAACACTTAAGGATGTCTGAGGCATTTTGTATTAAGCACAGACCAGTTAAAATGAATGGGTAATACATTCAAACCCATTACAGTCAATGGGGACAGATCAATCCCTTTTGTATAGCCCAGATACATCCAGATTTGGGCGCGAAGACAACGGCTCCCAATGGGGTATAAAGATAGCCTCTTGGGAAGCCATTCTCTCTCTCTCTGCCGCCTCGCCTCCGTGCCCTGCTTACCAGAGGAACAGCTCAATAGCCCGCCCAAAGAAGTGGAATACCAGCAGTTACTTTTGAATTACTGGGGTATCTCTACTTCGGGGCGGTGAAGAATCTAAGACAGACCACAGGGGCACGGAGCAGGCATTCACCGGTGAGCATAAAACTTTCTGGCCCATTACAAGGCAACCTAGATAGATATTAGGGGTGGGAATTAAAGGGGAATTTTGTTAAATTGTAATTTTAGTCAATTTTCCCTCAATATGCCCGTTTCTCCTCCCCTATTAAGCAAAGGTGTGCTGTATCAAGCAAAAGTGTGCTGTATCAAGCAAAGGTGTGCTGTATTAAGCAAAGGTGTGCTGTATTAAGCAAAGGTGTGCTGTATTAAGCAAAGGTGTGCTGTATTAAGCAAGGTGTGCTGTTTTAAGCAAAGGTGTGTTGTATTCATTATTTTCAATTTATTTCTTTTATTTCAATAAATACTGGTCTTCTTTGCACCCAACCATGAGTCTCGTTTGGTCTATATCGCTACTGAAATAAGTCTGGCGGTCAGAACCAGAAAAGGGGAGCGATTAGAAACCACACGGGGCTCTGGAGCAGCTCAGATACTTCTGACTGGCCAGAGACACAAACCCCCCCCCACCACCTTACTTCTACAAATGCCTTTTGGATACTGCACACCCTTCCAGTGTGAGCCACTGAAGAGTGATCTGGAGATTGACTTACTCCTCATCAACCAATCGTAGCGCCCCTACTAGCTCTCTGGCTGGGATCAGCCAACACAGCGCAGGCCTCAGATTGAACCGAGGGCCTGACCAGATCTTACTCACTTCTCTTAAAAAGTTATAATGGAGTTGAGATTTGTCTTTACCACCTCAGAGGTGATCTGGTGGGGTAGATTATACAGAACCCAAGTGAGATTAATGGAACGAAAAATCAGCTGTGGGCCAATGGGTAGCACTCTCGCCTCTGAGCCAGAAGGTTGTGGGTTCAAGTCCCACTCCATGAGACTTGAGCACAAGAATCTAGGCTGACACTCCCGTGCAGTGCTGAGGGAGTGCGGCACTGTCGGAGGTGTCGTCTTTCGGATGAGACGTTAAACCGAAGCCCTGTCTGCTCCCTCAGGTAGATGTAAAAGATCCCATGGCTGCTATTTTGAAGAAGAGCAGGGGAGTTCTCCCCGGTGTCCTGGGGCCAATATTTATCCCTCAACCAACATCACTAAAACAGATGATCTGGTCATTATCACATTGCTGTTTGTGGGAGCTTGTTGTGCACGAATTGGCTGCTGCGTTTCCTACATTACAACAGTGACTACACTTCAAAAGTACCTCATTGTCTGTAAAGCTCTTTGGGACGTCCGGTGGTTGTGAAAGGCACTATATAAATGCAAGTCTTTCTTTCTTTCTCTGGAAAAGGTTTACGATCTGTTCCACCAGATTTCCTCCTTGGCCGTGAAGATGAAATTCTACCTCTACATCTTTTCGCATGTTTGGTATTCTTTTTAGTTCTTTAGTTTACTCCCACTCTATACTATCCTTTATTTCTTGAGGGCAGGCTGGTGACTGGTTCCAGGCCTCTGATGGGGATCGGGCAGGAAAGTGGAGATGAGGTAGAAGATCAGCCATGATCTTATTGAATGGCGGAGCAGGCTCGAGGGGCCTCCTCCTGCTCCTAATTCTTATGTTCTTATGTCTATGCTCTAGCCTAGACTTACTGATCTATGGGCCTAGAGATTCTGGAGCACCGTATGGGGCCCATAGGTAAGTGAAGGCCGGGCAGGGATCGTTGACCGGGCTGGGGGTGGAATATTGGACTTGGGGAGGGTGGGGTATCTGTAGCCTAGGAAGGGGATGAAAGGCCTCGGAGAGGGGATCAGTATCTGGATCAGTGGTGCTGGCTGCCTCAGGGCAACCCACTACTGCAGCGGAGACTTCAAGCGGGCATTAAGCCCCAAATAAAGGGCCTAACGCCCTCTTCAGGCGTGGGTAAAGGACGCCTCTCGTTTGTCCTTACTCAATATAGCAGGCGGCGCAATTCCAACCGGAGCTGACCAGAAACTTAACTGGACCAGCCACATAAATACTGTGGCTACAAGAACAGGTCAGAGGCTGGGTATTCTGTGGTGAGTGTCTCACCTCCTGACTCCCCAAAGCCTTTCCACCATCTACAAGGCACAAGTCAGGAGTGTGATGGAATACTCTCCACTTGCCTGGATGAGTGCCGCTCCAGCAGCACTCAAGAAGCTCGACACCATCCAGGACAAAGCAGCCCGCTTGGTCGGCACCCCATCCACCATCTTAAACATTCACTCCCTCCACCACCGGCGTACCGTGGCTGCAGTGTGTACCATCTACAATGTGCACTGCAGCAACTCGTCAAGGCTTCTTCGACAGAAAGCTGTCGACTGCAGGAAGATATCAATGAACTGGTCAGGTGGGCAGAACAGTGGCAAATGGAATTCAATCCGGAGAAGTGTGAGGTAATGCATTTGGGGAGGGCTAACAAGGCAAGGGAATACACATTAAATGGTAGGATACTGAGAAGTGTAGAGGAACAAAGGGACCTTGGAATGCAGGTCCACAGATCCATGAAGGTAGCAGGCCAAGTAGATAAGGTGATTAAGAAGGCATACGGAATACTTGCCTTTATTAGCCGAGGCATACAATACAAGAGCAGGGAGGTTATGCTTGAACTGTATAAAACACTAGTTAGGCCACAGCTAGAATACTGCGTTGTATGCCTCAGAGACATGGATCATGTACAGCAGGCACCTCAACACTGAAGAGGCACCACCGACGCTGCCTCCACAAGATCCTGCAAATCCATTGGCAGGATAGGTGCACCAACATCAGTGTTCTTGCTCAGGCCTACATCCCCAGCATCGAAGCTTTGACCACGTTCAATCAGCTCTGATGGACGGGTCACATTGTCCGCATGCCCGATACGAGACTCCCAAAACAAGTGCTCTACTCGGAACTCCGACATAGCAAGAGAGCCCCAGGTGGGCAGAGGAAACGCTTCAAGGACACCCTCAAAGCCTCCTTGAAAAAGTGTAACATCCCCACCGACACCTGGGAATCCCTGGCCCAAGGCCGCACAAAGTGGAGGAGAAGCATCCGGGAAGGCGCCGAACACCTCGAGTCTCTTCGCTGGGAGCAAGCGGAAGCCAAGCGCAAGCAGCGCAAGGAGTGCACGTCAACCCAAGCACCCCACCCACCCGCCCCTTCAACCACCGTCTGCCCCACCTGTGACAGAGACTGTAGGGCCCGCATTGGACTCATCAGTCACCTGCGAACTCATTTTTAGTGTGGAAGCAAGTTATCCTCGGTTCCGAGGGACTGCCTAAGAAGAAGAAGACTGCGTTCAGTTCTGGTCACCACATTACAGGAAAGATGTGGTTGCACTGGAGAGGGTACAGAGGAGATTTACAAGGATGTTGCCTGGACTGGGGAATTTTAGCTACGAGGAAAGATTGGATAGGCTGGGGTTGTTTTCTTTGGAACAGAGGAGGCTGAGGGGAGACCTGAGGTGTATAAAATTATGAGGGGCCTAGATAGAGTGGACAGGAAGGACCTATTTCCCTCAGCAGAGAGGTCAATAACCAGGGGGCATAGATTTAAAGTGATTGGTGGAAGGTTTAGAGGGGATTTGAGGGGAAATTTCTTCACCCAGATGGTGGAGGGGGTCTGGAACTCACTGCCTGAAAGGGTGGTAGAGGCAAAAACCCTCATCACATTTAAAAAGTACTTGGATGTGCACTTGAAGTGCCGTAACCCACAGGGCTACAGACCAAGAGCTGGAAAGTGGGATTAGGCTGGATAGCTCTTTGTTGGCCGGCGCGGACATGATGGGCTGAACGGTTTCCTTCCGTGCTGTAACTCTCTATGATTTCTATTTCTAGGAACAGCACCTTCCAAACCCGCGACCTCTTCCACCTAGAAGGGCAAGGGCAGCAGGCGCATGGGAACACCACCACCTCCAAGTTATGCACGTTCCTGACTTGGAAGTATATCGGCCGTTCCTTCATCGTGGCTGAGTCCAAATCCTGGAACTCCCTCCCTAACAGCACTGTGGGAGCACCTTCACCACACGGACTGCAGCGGTTCAAGAAGGCGGCTCACCACCACCTTCTCAAGGGCAATTAGGGATGGGCAATAAATGCCGGCCTTGCCCACATCCCAGGAATGAATATAATTTTAAAAATGCGTGTGCGCGTCTCGACCATCAGTTTGGGGCCGTGTATATCCACGTAGCGCCTGACGAATGAGCGTTACGTGACCCAATTTCTAGGCCCATGACGTTTTAACGCTGATAAGATAACAGCAGCGGTAAACCAAATCAAATCAAGTCAAAATCAAATCAACTTTTATTGTCATTGTTAGTGCACAAGTGCAGTACAACGAAATGTAGGCTTGCGGCTCCCAAGAGTGTACATTTAGATTAAGACATTTAAATATTCAACATTCATTTGGCTTGTAATACATTAACATAAACATACATTAACGTAATACATTAACATAATCCAGCCTGGGCAACGCTCCCTCTAAGCTGTGAGCGCGTGTGTGTGTGTGGCTGCGCAGTAACCGGGAAGGTAGCGCGCAGGCCGCACACAAGCGCAACAAGCTTAAAGGTACCGCGCACAAAAAAACTTTAGAGGGAACATTGCCCGACGGTGGAATGGTTTACCTGCCTACTTTCCCCCACTTTATCGCTTTGATTCCTTGTCACTTTGCCATTCTTTCCTTCGTTCTTTTCCCACCTTCATTCCTTGGCTTCCCTCCCTCCCTCCCCGCCCCCCATATTTATCCTCGGGGGATTTTCCATCAGCCAAAACAAAAAAAACCAGCATCCCGCAGACGGTCGGGGGCCAGCACCTTTAATAGGCACCTACACCTCCGCCCCCCACCCCCCCCCGCCCCCCAACTCCCCCGCCTTTCTGGCAGTAGAGCTCGTTTGCTTTTCCCTTTGAAGTTTATCCACTCGCCTCTGCTTTCAGAGGAGAGTTTTGCCACTGATCAGATGAGAAACGGCTGTCAGATTCAACCAGGAAGGAAAGGCTAAAAATAGAACCCCACGCGGCGAGGGAATGTTCAAACCCTGAAATATTAAACAGGAAAGGAAAGTTGCGTGGAAGGGCTTAAAGATTTTTTAGCAATTCCGATCACTGAATAAAACATCGTTTTCTACAGCCTCAATAGTAGCAAATCTAGATTGAATCTCTATTGATGTATTTCCATTGTATTATCACTTCTTTACCCAAGGAGTGGTGAGAATGTGGAACTCGCTACCACAGGGAGTGGTGGAGGCGACTAACGGAGATGCATTTAAGGGGAAGCTGGATAAGCACATGAGGGAGAAAGGAATAGGAGGATGTGTTGATGGGGTGAGATGAAGAGGGGCGGGAGGAGGCTGGTGTGGAGCATAAACACCGGCACGGACCAGTTGGGCCGAATGGCCTGTTCCTGTGTTGTAAATTCTGTAAGCATGAACCTTGTACTGTACTGTGTGTATGTTTGTTTCATAGAAACATAGAAGATAGGAGCAGGAGTAGGCCAATCAGCCCCTTGAGCCTGCTCCGCCATTCAATGAGATCATGGCTGATCATCCAAATTCAGTACCCTGTCCCTGCTTTCTCCCCATATCCCTTGATCCTTTTAGCCTTAAGAAATATATCTAACTCCTTCTTGAATATATTTAATGAATTGGCCTCAGTTGCCTTCTGTGGTAGAGAATTTCACTCTATTTTTATGGGGGTTTTTTTGAGGTAAGTTTTTCCCTCTAGTTTTGCATCCCGATTTCTGACCCTTAGCAGAGAGGGCGGACCCAAGGCCAGCTCCTCAGAGACTGCTGTAAGGAAATCTCTTAAACTCAACTAAATAATTCCTCATTAAGTGATTCAGGCTCGAGCGTTTTGCCCAAATGTAAGTTTATTACTCAGACACCAATAGTATAATGGCCCAGAATTTCGTGTCCCAACGTGTGAGTACGCACGGGGTACTCACGTGTGGACCCGATGGAAGTGTCGGTTTCTTGCATGCACTGCGCATGCGCGGGAAACCGGCACTTCCGTTCCTCTGAACGAAAGGGTTCAGAGGTCGAATGCGTGCGCGCTTACGTTTTTTTTACAGGTTTTTCCGTGAGGGTAAGTCTTTAGATTTTAGAAATGTAAAAACCAGGCGTAAGGCCTGCATTTTAAAAGGTAAATGGCCAATTAATTAAAATTACAACATTTTTTCCACAGGTTTATTATTTTTAAATACTTTAAAGCAAGGTAAGTTTACTTTTAGCCCCGCTTTTTTATAAAATTATTTTTTTCAAAAATTTAAATTATTGTTTAAAATAGTTATTTAATGTAATTTATAGTTTATTTAAAAAATGTGATTTAAAAATTTTTTTTATTTGAAGGTTTACTGTTATTTAGGGGCCCGTATATTCATAAGTTTAGACAGGTCTTTCTGTCAATCTTATGAATGGGCTTTTCCCTCCTCTGATTGGCTGCCCATGACTCACGTGATCCCAGGGGACACATCGCACTAACTACGCCCCTGGGACACGCAAGCACAGCGCGCCGGGAGTTGGAGCAGGCCCCGGAGCGGAATTCCACGGGAGCCCAGAGCTCAACTGCCGGCGCGCAAGGTAAGTGCAGGTCGGGGGCTTGCACCCGCGGGAAGCCCCCGACCCGAATTTCTGGGCCATTAACTATTACGGTTATACAATAGACTCGTAAGACCTGGTTTCCTGCAGATCCAAGGCGATCAAGCTTGGCCTCCGTAGGTGTTGGACTTCCGACTGCCCCATGGGCTCTAACTACAAGATGGCTGCTACCTGTTCTTTGTATCCCCCTTTTTTGTGAGTCATATCACATGATGCTCAGAATGTATATTGAAGTGAGGTTCCTTCTCGCCAAACCTCCGGACTTGACATAGCAGCCATCTTGACGGTTTAACTGTTAATCAGTTCAACCTGACATGCGGCCTTAACTTGCGTATACTTGCATTGGAGGCAGTGCAGAGAAGGTTCACGAGGTTGATTCCTGGGATGAAGGGGTTGGCGTATGATGAAAGGTTGAGCAGGTTGGGCCTATACTCATTGGAGTTTAGAAGAATGAGAGGTGATCTTATTGAAACATATAAGATTCTGAGGGGGATTGACAGGGTGGATGCTGAGAGGATGTTTCCCCTCGTGGGGGTATCTAGAACTAGGGGGCATAGTTTCAGAATAAGGGGAAACCCATTTAAGACGGAGATGAGGAGGAATTTCTTCTCTCAGAGGGTCGTGAATCTTTGGAATTCTCTACCCCAGAGAGCTGTGGAGGCCGAGTCAGTGAATATATTCAAGGCGGAGAATGACAGACATTTGAACTACAGGAGAGTCAAGGGGTGTGGGGAGAGAGCGGGAAAGTGGAGTTGAGGCCAAGATTGGATCAGCCATGATCTTATTGAATGGCGGAGCAGGCTCGAGGGGCCGATTGGCTGACTCCTGCTCCTGTTTCTTATGTTCTTATGTTCTTAATATTACAAAAGGTACAGGACGACCCAGACAATCCCAGATAGTCAATATTGGCCCAGAAATTCGGGTTGGGGGCTTCCCGCGGGTGCAAGCCCCCGACCTGCACTTACCTAGCGCGCCGGCCGTTGAGCTGTGAGCCCCCGTGGAATTCCGATCCGGGGCCTGGTCCAGCTGCCGGCGCGCAGTGCTTGCGTATCCCAGGGGCGCAGTTAGTTCGATGCGTCCCCTGGGATCACGTGGACCATGGAGAGCCAATCGGAACAGGGAATGCTCCATTCATAAGATTGACAGGAAGAGATGTCAAAACTTATAAGTACTACGGCCCCAAAATAGCACTAAATCTTCAAAAAAATCACATTTTTAAAATAAACTATAAATTACATGAAATAACTATTTTAAACAATAATTTAAATTTTTGAAAAAAATAATTTTATTTTCTAACGGGGCTAAAAATAAACTTACCTTGCTTTAAAGTATTTAAAGATAATAAACCTGTGGAAAAAATGTTTTAATTTTAATTAATTCACCACTTAACTTGTAAAAAGCAGGCCTTACGACTGCTTTTTACATGTCTAACTTCTGCAGACTTACCCTCCCGGGAAAACCTGTAAAAAAAAAACGAAGTTTGATGCGCACGTGCTGCCTCTCCCGCGCACGCGTTCGACCTCTGAACCCCTTCGTTCAGGGGAACGGAAGTGCCAGTTTCCCGCGCATGCGCAGTGCATGCAGGAAACCGGCACTTCCATTGGGCCTACGGGTGAGTACCCCGTGCGTACTCACCCGCGGAGACCCGAATTTCTGGGCCATTAATGTGATACTATTTGGGTGCTTCCATTGTTCTGGCCAATACCTGATACTTGCACCTCACATGGGATGTAGCCAACAGTTCTGCTAGTTGCTACTTCCATTGTCCCGACTCATCTCCAATAGTAGCATATCCTAATCGAACAATGGCCTAGAGATATGATGGGACACCTGAGACAGAAGCAAGTTCTAACAACTGCTCCCTGCCGCTGGGTGCCAGCGACCTGATGTTGCCCTTCAATTCTCCCTTCTTCCTGCTTCGTGCCACCTCTCTTGAAAAGGCCTAGATTGAAAGTTTTGTAGAGCAGGGCTTTATCCCGCATTTAGCACCGTTCTGTGAAAGCTGGTGTGCTGTCGCCTGTGGAAATGTTTACATATGTAACGCGTACATTGTACTGTAAGGTTCAGGTGCATGTCCATTTTGGAACATAAAGTGCCAGCCAAGGTTCAGTGGGTAGCACCTCTTGCCTCTGCGTCAGAAGGTTGGTTGGTTGAAGCCCCACTCCAGAGACTTGAGCAGAAAATCCAGGCTGTCACTCCCAGTGCCAGGACTGAGGGAGTGCTGCACTGTTGGAGGATTTGTCTTTTGGCTGGGGCCCCGTATACTCTCTCAGGCGGACGTGAAAGATCCCATGGCACTATTTTGAAGAAGAGCAAGGGAAGTTCTCCCCGGTGGCCTGGCCAATATGTTGCCCTCAAGATACACTGCTGTTTGTGGGAGCTTGCTGTGCGCAAATTGGCTGCCGCGTTTCCTACATGTCAACAGTGATACGCTTATCAATTACTTCATAAAAGGTGATGAGTCGAAGAAGAGATGACGAGTCGAAAGAAGAGATGAATAAGGCTTTTATTAGCTAAGAAGAGACCATGCTTCTTCGTGAGTGACTGAACAAGTCTGAACGAAACCCACACAGTGGTGGGTGGAGTCAGCTGAGGCATGCCTCCATACACAGCGCCACCCAGAGGTGGCAATATACAATACAGTGGTTTACCACAAACAGCAACTACCCTTCAAAAGTAGGTCATTTTTTTCCGGACATAAGGGAATCAAGGGATATGGGGATTGGGCGGGAAAAGTGGAGTTGAGGTAGACAATCAGCCATGATCTTATTGAATGGCGGAGCAGGCTCGAGGGGCCGTATGGCCTACTCCCGCTCCTATTTCTTATGTTCTGATGTTCTTGTTGGCTGTAAAGCACTTTGGGACGTCCCGAGGTCGTGTAAGGCGCTATAGAAATGCAAATCTTCGGGAGCACTCAGATTTTCATCCAAATTTCGACATGCTCACACGTTACGTCATAAGCAGTATCAGTAAAGCACTGCGTAGAGGCTAAGCCCTACCTGACGAGGATAAGTGGCAAATCAGCACATTGTGGAATATTGTATCAGTGGAAATGCCTGTTAACCGCTACCTACAGCGATTCTGTCTGCCTGCTTCTCGTGTTGTTTGCATCTACCAAAGGTTTGTACGGGCATGCTAGCGGTAGCATCTTAACGGCTTGGCTCAACTGGTCGCGCTCTTGCCTCTCTCTCAGAAAGTCGTGGAGTCAAAGTTCATTCACGAGCCTGTAACCTAGGCTGGCGCTCCAGGGCACCAGTGGGAGGGGGCAGCGTCACACGGTTGGAGGTGTTGTCGTTCAAGAAGATGTTAAAAAGAAGTCCCCTTGTCCGACTGTTGTGCTTGTTCAGTTGGATGTTAAAGATCCCATGAGTTAATGTGCATAGGTCCCTGAAGGTGGCAGGACATATTGAGAGAGTGGTTAGCAAAGCATATGGGATCTTGGGCTTCATAAATAGAGGTATTGAGTACAAAAGTAGAGAAGTTATACTGAACCTTTATAAAGCGCTGGTTAGGCCACAACTAGAGTATTACGTCCAGTTCTGGTCACCACACTTTAGGAAGGATGTAAAGGCCCTTGAGAGGAGATTTACCAGAATGGTTCCAGGGATGGGGGATCTTAGCTACAAGGACAGGTTAGAGAAGCTGGATTTGTTTTCATTAGAGAAAAGGAGGTTGAGGGGTGATTTGATAGAGGTGTACAAGATTATGATGGGTTTGGATAGGCTAGACGGGGAAAGGCTGTTCCCACTATTGATGGTACAAGGACTATGGGACACAGATTTAAGATTTTGGGCAAGAGATTCAAGGGGAATGTGAGAAAAGGGCAATAAATGCTGGCTTTGCCAGCGATACCCACATCCCATAAATGAATAAAAAAAAAAAAAAAAAACGTTTTTTACACAGCGAGTGGTGATGATCTGGAACTCGCTGTCGACAGAAGTGGTGGAAGTGGAGACACTCAATGTTTTCAAGGGGAGACTGGATAGCCACTTGAGGGAAATAAACTTGCAGGGCTACGGGGATAGAGCGGGGGAATGGGACTGACTGGATTGCTCTACAGAGAGCCGGCACGGAGTGGATGGGCTGAATGGCCTCCTACTGTGCCGTTATGACCCTGACTATGAGTGTCCTGGAGTTCTCCTGATTGCCTGGCCAAGGTTCGCCTTTCAAACGCCCTACAGCAAAAATGATTAACTGGTCCCTTCACCTCATTGCTGTTTGTGAATTCTTGCTCAAGTTCATTAGAATGTTCAAAGAACCAAATGCTAGTTTAATTAGGCATCTGTCCTTGTTGCAGTCACTTCTGGCTTCACCCTATTCTTAGACCAGCAGCAATAATTGAAAAAGAGGGGGAAAAAATGGATTGTTTGAGGCATCTCCTAGCAACCATCACCTGACTACAGTTTTGGCCAGGTGGAACCTAAACCTGAAGGGAGATAGATGTACATGTATGGGGATAGGGCGGCAATCAGACTCCTAAAAAAATGCAAAGAAGAATATCCTCTGATTCTAAATCTGTCATCCTATGAATAGTACAGATAACAACATTACAACAGTGATCACACTTCAAATGTACTTCATTGGCTGTAATTTAGGAAAACTTCTACAAACACAAGGGGCGGTCGAAGTTTGGAACTCTCATCCGCAAACGGCAATTGATGCCGGGTCAATTGTTAACTTTAAATCTGAAAGAAAGAAAGACTTGCATTTCTACGGCGCCTTTCACGACCACCGGACGTCCCAAAGCGCTTTACAGCCAATGAGGTACTTTTTGAAGTGCAGTCGCTGTTGTAATGTAGGAAACGCGGCAGCCAATTTGCGCACAGCAAGCTCCCACAAACAGCAATGTGATAATGACCGGATAATCTGTGTTTTAGTGATGTTAATTGAGGGATAAATATTGGTCAGGACACCCTGCTCTTCTTCGAAATAGTGCCGGGGGGATCTTTTATGTCCACCTGAGAGGGCAGATGGGGCCTCGGTTTAACGTCTCATCCAAAAGACAGCACCTCCGACAGTGCAGCGCTCCTTCAGTACTGGCACTTAGATTTATTGGGGGCTAAATTCGGTTGATTTGCGCCTCCCGTTAGCAAATCAACTAGCGCCTGGGCACAGCACCGCTAACCCCGCGAAATTCAGCAGGAGGTTAGCCATTAGCGCCGCGCAGTGCTACGCCGTCGTCAATGGCGTGTGCAGCGCCCCGGCTTTAATATTGGGTGGCGCCCCCCCGAACTTACCGCCGGACGCTATGTCCGCCGGGGTCAGGGCGGCTTACCTGCAGCCGGGGCAGTGCTAGTTAAAGGGGAGGTGTGGGCAGCCATTTTTGTTGCTGGCCGCCTATCAGCACCTGCCCCCGTTGCTGTCCCTGGCCCTCGTGAAACCCCCCCCCCCTGCAGGGTGCTGGCTGCTCTCCGTGAGCCCGGCCCTCCTCTTGAGTGCCAGGCTCATTTGCCAGCACTCCCGATCCCTGGTGGCCCAGCTGGGCACTGGGACGTGATGCGATATTGGCTTGTAGCACCCCAAGAGGAACATGGGGTGCTTCCAGTAGCGCCCCTCCTCCAACTTGGGGCGCTACTTGGGAAAATCATCCACGGGGGCGATAACTTTTTCGGGGCGCTACCCAATTTTTACCCTGTTGTGCTCAAGACCCCCGGCGTGGGACTTGAACCAACAACCTGCTGATTCAGAGGCGAGTGTACTACCAACTGAGCCACTGGCTGACGCAGATTCATCGCATTCTGTTAACCAAAGGTGTTAAGGGATGTGGGCCAAATATGGAGTTAGGTCACAGATCAACCATGATCTCATTGAATGGCGGAACAGGCTCGAGGGGCCGAATGGCCTGCTCCTGTTCCTATGTTCCTAAGCGCTTTGGGACGTCCTGAGGTCATGATAGGCGCTATAGAAATGCAGGTCTTTCTTTTTTTTCTTTTCACCATATGGGATCAGGAGAGGCCATTCAGCACATCAACCCTGCTCCTGAACATACACAGTTTTACACATAATTGGTTAAAAGAATATAGTAGTGCAACTGACACAACTTATCTGTGCTGAGGCGCCCATTAATTGCGCTCTCTTTAGTTTTAGGTTAGGAAATTTAGGTTCTGCCTAGACCATGTGCCGAGATGAAAGAAAAGCAAGCGAGCGGAACGGCCTCCGCAATGTGTCTCTGACCAAAACCAGGCACTGATAGGGGGTGGTTTTAAGCCTACTCGCTCAGCAGAAACCTGCTGGCTGGGCAGTTAAAATCGCCCCCCTGGCTCTTTCCTGTCCGAAAGCCACCATGGCCGCAACATCTGCAATTTTAACCTGCTCTCCTGAGCAGGCGGCAAGGACACGAGCCTGGAGCCAACGGGGTCCTTCTTTACCTACGCGTGTGGCGGCCCAATGACATCATTGAGACCCGACTGTAATTTTAACTCGGGCCTGAGCAGGGAAATGCACCCGGAGTTAAAATCGGGGCCGCAGGGGTTGCAGGAGTGGTGTCTGGGAGTCTAAGGAGGTTAAATCGGTCCTGGGGGGGGTAACGTAAAATGGGCAATAGTGAATCGGCAGCCCTTTTGCTCCCCGCCTGATTTTCTTGAAGTCAAAGGAAAAGGGAACGGTGTGGTTTCGAACGAAGGTTCATCACCAAAGATCCTTTAACGAGTTATCGCAATGCAAAGTGACAATGCGCGTCCACTTTTTTGTCTCCAGCAAGGAAGAGGGGTCAGATATTATAGATTGTCATAGAGTCATAGAGTAATACAGCACGGATAGAGGCCCTTCGGCCCATCGTGTCCATGCCGGCCATCAAGCCCTGTCTAATCTAATCCCATATTCCAGCATTTGGCCCGTAGCCTTGTATGCTATGGCATTTCAAATGCTCATCCAAATGCTTCTTAAATGTTGTGAGGGTTTCTGCCTCCACAACCCTTTCAGGCAGTGAGTTCCAGACTCCAACCACCCTCTGGGTGAAAAAGTTCTTTCTCAAATCCCCTCTAAACCTCCCGCCCTTTACCTTGAATCTATGCCCCCTAGTTATTGACCCCTCTACTAAGGGGAAAAGCTCCTCAGCATCCATCCTATCTATGCCCCTCACAATTTTGTACACCTCAATCATGTCCCCCCTCAGCCTCCTCTGCTCCAAGGAAAACAAACCCAATCTGCCCAGTCTCTCCTCATAGCTGAAGCGCTCCAGCCCTGGTAACATCCTGGTGAACCTCCTCTGCACCCTCTCTAACGCGATCACATCTTTCCTGTAGTGTGGCGACCAGAACTGCACACAGTATTCCAGCTGTGGCCTAACCAGCGTTTTGTACAGCTCCATCATAACCTCCTTGCTCTTATATTCTATGCCTCGGCTAATGAAGGCAAGTATCCCATATGCCTTTTTTACCACCTTATCCACCTGTTCCGCCGCCTTCAGGGATCTGTGTACCTGCACACCCAGATCCCTCTGACCCTCCGTCTTGCCTAGGGTCTTTCCCTTCATTGTGTATTCCCTTGCCTTGTTAGACCCCCCAAAGTGCATCACCTCGCACTTTTCCGGGTTAAATTCCATTTGCCACTGTTCCGCCCATCTGACCAACCCATCTATATCGTTCTGCAGACTGAGGCTACCCTCCTCGCTATTTACCACCCTACCAATTTTAGTATCATCCGCGAATTTACTGATCATACCCTTTACATTCATATCCAAGTCATTAATGTAGACCACAAACAGCAAGGGACCCAGCACCGATCCCTGTGGTACCCCACTGGCCACAGGTTTCCAGTCTCTTGGATTCCTGAAGACCTATCGACTGGGCGGCATCAAGCTCTGCAAAGTCAGTATAGATGCTCGTTACCCAAAAGGTGAGGAGGGGGGACAGGGTTAACAGCACACAAAAGAACGTGAAATGGCAGTTCAAAGGTGGTCTGATGTAGCAGAGACGTTTTTGCAGCTTTAACTCGTGAAAGACCATGAGAGCATGGAATATAAATCAGATGCAGTGATACTCAGTGCAGGTTTAGATGCTTTGTAATGTCATTACAGTGAAAATGGACAATCTCAGCTACTTTCATCACTACTCTATTTTGGGATGGGGCATTTTAATCCCCAAGGACGGGTGGGTTTGGGTGGGTGGGAGGTAACATACTTTAAAATCTCAAACCCGCCCCCCCCTAACCCGCCTCCAACTCGCCCACTTCCGCTTTTAACAGGTGGCGGGTCGGTCAGTTAAATCTTTTAAGCAGATCGCCAGCCTCCTTCGTAACAGGATTTTTTATTTTGAACCTGTGGAGGTTGAGTTTCCCGGGGCTCGGGAATCCCGGCTGGTAAAAGGAGGCGTGAAGGGCCGGATCCATGAGCTAAGTGCCTTTCCAGCACTGCTTGTGGGCCAGGAGGAGCAGGAGTGTTTCCTCCAGGCCCAACAAGCTAACCTCTTTATACATCCCGTGATTGGACCCCGCGATGTCTGACAACCGCACCTCCCCCTCCCCACAAAGGGAATGGAGTATAAAAGTAGGGAAGTCCTGTTATAACTGTACAGGGCGTTGGTGAGTCTACACCTGGAGTACTGCGTACAGTTTTGGTCTCCTTATTTAAGGAGGGATATACTTGCCTTGGAGGCAGTTCAGAGAAGGTTCACGAGGTTGATTCCGGAGATGAAGGGGTTGTCTTATGAGGAAAGGTTGAGCAGATTGGGCCTATACGCATTGGAGTTTAGAAGAATGAGAGGGGATCTTATTGAAACATATAAGATTCTGAAGGGGCTCGACAGGGTAGATGCAGAGAGGATGTTTCCCCTCGTGGGGGAATCTAGAACTCGGGGGCATAATTTCAGAGTAAGGGGGCACCCATTTAAAACGGAGATGAGGAGGAATTTCTTCTCTCAGAGGGTCGTGAATCTTTGGAATTCTCTTCCCCAGAGAGCTGTGGAGGCTGGGTCATTGAATAAAGGCGGAGATAGACAGATTTTTGAATGGTAAGGGAGTGAAGGGTTATTAAATATCGGGGCCAGTGTGTCGATATTATAAGTAGATATTTTGATAAGAAAGCCAGATGGAGCGCCAAGGCTATTGTGTAGGACGCCACCAAGGTTGTAATTCGTAGGAGAGATAATGAGGTAAATCAAGAAGCAGAGCTAATGACGCAATGCTTGGATTTAAAAGGTTCTAAAGAGTATGAGGAAGGGAAGAGTGAGGAAATATAAAATCATAGAATAGTACAGCACAGGAGGAGGCCATTCGGCCCATCGAGTCTGCGCCGGCTCTTTCGAAGAGCAATCCAGTCAGTCCCACTCCCCCGCTCTTTTCCCACATCCCTGCAATATTTTCTCCTTCAAGTATTTATCCTACTTCCTTTTGAGGGCTACTATTGAATCTGTATCCACCACCCTATCAGGCAGCGCATTCCAAATCCTAACCATTGGTTGCGTAAAAAAGATTTTCCTCATGTCACCCCTGGTCCTTTCACCTTAAATCTGTGCCCTCTGGTTATCGAACCTTAAAGTGTTTCTAAGTCTTGAGGTCCTGGGAAAGCAGGAGTGAGAGCAGGAGACAACTTGCTTTCATCACGGCGAGGATGCAGCGGAGGAGGAAGAGTGTTTTTGGAGTTTATGAGGAAGAAGAGTGGAGAACCTGGAGCAGCAAATATCATCACAGTTTCACACAAACAGAACAGACAAGAAAGCTTGTGGCCCAGAGGGAGATTGCAGGCTAGAGGTGAGAGAAGAATTCCCCATCTGATGCCAAGCTTTTCTTGCATCCTGTCATAAACACACACACATAGTTAAGGAGAGCAGTCATTCAGAAAAAAAGCGTTTAGCAAGCCTTTGTTCTGTGTGAGGGCAGAGCCTTGCGCAACGCATGATGTCTTGTCCCCTTATCCATTCTCCAAACTCCATTATCTCAAGCCTCTAGCAGCAACCATTTCGCTCTCTCCTCGTCGAATCAATGGAGCCCAAACCTCGATGAAAGAAAGACTTGCATTTATATAGCGCCTTTCATGGCAGTGCCAAAGCGCTTCACAGCCAATGAAGTACTTCTGAAGTGTAGTCACTGTTGTAATGTAGGAAACGCGGCCGCCAATTTGCGCACAGCAAGCTCCCACAAACAGCAATGAAATAAATGAGCAGATTATCTGCTTTTTACCTCTTGGTTGTGGGATAAAGATTGGCCAAGACACCGGTGAGAACTCCCCTGCTCTTCTTCAAAATAGTTTAAAAAAAAATTGTTTATGGGATGTGGGCGTCGCTGGCAAGGCCAGCATTTATTGCCCATCCTTAATTGCCCCTTGAGAAGGTGATAGTGAGCCGCCTTCTTGAACCGCTGCAGTCCGTGTGGTGAAGGTGCTCCCACAGTGCTGTTAGGGAGGGAGTTCCAGGATTTTGACCCAGTGACGAGGAAGGAACGGCCGATATACTCCTAAGTCAGGACGGTGTGTGACTTGGAGGGGAACTTGCAGGTGGTGGTGTTCCCATGCACCTGCTGCCCTTGTCCTTCTAGGTGGTAGAGGTCGCGGGTTTAGGAGGTGCTGCCGAAAAAGCCTTGGTGAGTTGCTGCAGTGCATCTTGTAACCTTCTGACCCAGAGTGCTAACAATAGGAGAAAATGGAGCCAGAGTTCTCACTCCTGATCACTATCCTTGCTAGAGTGTTGAGTGAGGACAGAATTGAGCTTTACTGTGCTGGCGCCTTAAGGTCAGCAAACGCTGTCATGACACACACATGAAGAATGGTGACTTGGGCAAAGTACCAGTGAGATGCTGAAAGCCAGGAACTATGTCCCAGCGTGAGTCGGTACTTTCAAGAGAGAAGAGGAGAACATTGGAGAAGAAAAAGATGAGGATCTCAGAAACACAGGATGCCAGCCCATCAATCTAACTACTACAGGTGCTCTGGCATGACTAACACCTCAGTTCTGATGTTAAGCTGTGCATTTTCTGGGAGCATACCTACAGAATCATAGAATAGAATCATAGAAGAGTACAACACAGAAGGAGGCCATAGAAACATAGAAACATAGAAGATAGGAGCAGGAGTAGGCCGTTCGGCCCTTCGAGCCTGCTCTGCCATTCAATGAGATCGTGGCTGATCATCCAAATTCAGTACCCTGTCCCTGCCTTCTCCCCATATCCCTTGATCCCTTTAGCCTTAAGAAATATATCCAACTCTTTCTTGAATATATTTAATGAACTGGCCTCCACCGCCCTCTGTGGCAGAGAATTCCACAGGTTCACCACTCTCTGGGTGAAGAAATTCCTCCTCATTTCAGTCCTAAATGGCTTACCCCTTATCCTTAGACTATGACCCCTGGTTCTGGACTCCCCGGCCATCAGAAGCATCCTGCCTGCATCTAGTCTGTCCAGGCCTGACAGACTTTTATAGGTTTCGATGAGATCCCCTCTCAATCTTCTAAACTCCAGTGAGTATAAGCCCAATCGACACAATCTCTCCTCATACATTCAGCCCATCGAGTCTGCGTCGGCTCTTTCGAAGAGCAATCCAGTCGGTCCCACTCTCCTCGCTCTTTCCCCATATCCCTGCAATTTTTTCTCCTTCAAGTATTTATCCAATTCCCTTTTGAAGGCCACTGTTGAATCTGTATCCACCGCCCTATCAGGCAGCGCATTCCAAATCCTAACCATTATTTTGGAGCAATGGCCTTAAGGGGACAGTGATTAGGGTTTGTCCATCCTTTTCCTTTTCCTTTTTCCACCTTCACCCTCCGCGCCCCTTAAGGCAGTGACTCACGCTGTGGTACAGTTCCACGGGCACCACTGTTCCACCACTACTTTGCCAAGTGATCATTCTTCTTGCGTAAGCCAAGATAGAGAGTCAGCAGGGTAGCGGGTCACCACCTTTACCCGACATCCACACATGTGCACTTAACCGCACCAGTTAACCGATAGCAATTACCAGCAGGTGATTTTTCCTCTCTCTACCCCGGGGAGCGGGGGTGGGGTGGGGTGGGGGGGGGGGGGCGGCGTGTGTAGAAATTGTGCTCAATTGTAGCCAACTCCACTGAAATCAGCAAACTCAGTATGGAGCAAGAATTACATTCCTGCCAATCTTTTGATTCATTAAAATGAAAGGGTTTAGTTATGAGGAAAAATCAGAGAAATTGGGGCTCTTCTTCAGAAGAAAGAGTGTTAAAAGAAGATCTAATAGAGGTATTGAAAATTTTGACAAAGTAAATCAGGAAACACTCCTTACACTGATTGGAGAGCGGTAACTGGAAGCATAGCTTTAAGAATCAAGGGAGAGGTTAGGAGATTTCTTTTACATCGCTTGTAATCACTCCACCGTTGGCGGCTGTGCCTTCAGCTGCCTGGGCCCTAAGCTCTGGAATTCCCTCCCTAAACCTCTCCGTCTCTCTCTCCTCCTTTAAGCCGCTCCTTCAAACCTACCTCTTTGACCAAGCTTTTGGTCACCTGCCCTAATATCTCCTTCTGTGGCTCGGTGTCAAATTTTGTTTGATAATCGCGCCTGTGAGGCACCTCGGGACGTTTTACTACGTTAAAGGCGCTCTATAAATACAAGTTGGTGTTGTTGATAGACCCTGGAATGTCCTCCCAGAAAGATTGGGGGCAGTAGAATCCAACGTTAAAGAGGAAAGTGGATAAATAGTTGAAAAACAGAAATTGAAAAGGGTTTAAGAACATAAGAAATAGGAGCAGGAGATTCGGCCCGTCGAGCCTGCTCCACCATTCAATAAGATCATGGCTGATCGACCTCATCTCCACTTTCCTGAACTACCCCCATATCCCTTAGATTCTCTTATGAAATAGTGCCGTGGGATCTTTTACATCCACACGAAAGGGGAGACTGGGGCCTCAGTTTAACGTCTCATTTGAAAGACGGCACCTCCGACAGTGCAGCGCTCCCTCAGCACTGCACTAGGAGTGTCAGCCTAGATTATTGTGCTTAAGTCTCTGGAGTGGGACTTAGAACCCACAACCTTCTGACCCAGAGGAGTAGTGAGCTACCCACTGAGCCACAGTTGACACCTAAATACTGTAGCGTATGCCGAGTAAACTCAAGTAACCGATTAAGAAAAGGCGAACGTGCGGGTGGCAGTTTGGTGCAGATTATTAGCCTGACAATATAGAGCTAAACCCACTTCGACCCAGTTAAACTTCATTTGCACTCCATGAAATGAATTTATTCTTAATAAACTATAATGAAGATTAGGGTGGGCATTTACCCTCAAATAAAATAATGAAAGAAGGGGTTCAGAGGTGGAACGCGTACGCCGCATCGAACTTACTTTTTTTTGCAGGTTTCCCCGGGAGGGTAAGTCTCCAGCTGGGCCCAGAAATTCGGGTCGGAGGTTTCCTGCGGGTGCAAGCCCCAGACCTGCACTTACCTACCGCGCCGGCCGTTCAGCTGTGGGCCCCCGTGGGATTCCGATCCTGGGCCTCCTCCAACTGCCGGCGCGCAGTGCTTGCATATCCCAGGGGCGCAGTTAGTTCGATGCGTCCCCTGGGATCACATGGGCCATGGAGAGCCAATGGTAGCAGGGAATGCTTCATTCATAAGTTTGACAGGAAGAGCTGTCAAACTTATAAATACTATAAGCCCCAAAACATCACTAAATCTTCAAATAAATGTTTAAAAAATCACATTTTTAAAATAAACTATAAATTACATGAAATAACTATTTTAAACAATAATTTAAATTTTTGAAAAAATTAATTACATTTTCTAACGGGGCTAAAAATAAACTTACCTTTCTTTAAAGTATTTAAAAATAATAAACCTGTGGAAAAAATGTTTTAATTTTAATTAATTCACCACTTACCTTGTAAAAAGCAGGCCTTGCGCCTGCTTTTTACATGTCTAACTCCTGGGGGGAAAAATTGGGTATCACCCATTTTGGGGCTAATATCGGCCGGTCGCAAAGTTTAGCGCCCGGCGCTAATTATCGCCTCCGACTGCAAAATTCACCTCTGTCGCCCCTGGAGGTGATTTGAGCGCTAAATCAGGCGCTACACACCTCTCTTAAGGCACAAACGTCAGGGAGCGAGGCGCTACCTCAGAACGCTACCGAAGCTCAGGCGATGCCAGTTCCCATGGAAACCAGACAGACTAGCGCCGTCCAGTTCTTAAAGGGGAGGGGCCATCTTGCTGATCAGCCACTCCCTGCTCATTGCAGCCTTGAATCTCGGCCTGGAGAGACCTCGAAAGCAATTGTGTTGGAAGTACTAATGGATAGGCCCAGAAAAAGAGCTCGGCGCTTAGGAACCTCAAAAGTGATGCTGAGGGCCAAAACTCCTTAGGACAGCGTTAAAACCAAAAATTTTGCCGACAAGTAAAGGCAGGAATCGCTCGCCTTTAAGTAGCGCTCCCCCAGCCCCTTCCCGACTTGAAAACGTTCCCCTCTACCTGTCGTTGCTAGCGGCAGGCGCTAAGGCAGGGGGCGCGACTCAATATCCGGTCTGGGGCGCTACCGGAGCGTTGCATGCTCGACTGACGTCACGATCTGCGGGTGCAGGGGATCGTGGCGGTAGTGTTTAGCGCCGCCGCAAAACGACTGGCCAATTTCGCGAGCGGCGCAAACATCGCCGCGCCCGGGCGCCAGCTGCTTTGCGCCCCGTTAACGGGAGGCGCAAAGCAACCGGATTTTTCCCCCTAAGTGCTATACAACTGGTTCCGCCAACAAAGAAGATGCTGCAGGGAAGCAGGCAAAACAGAAAGAATTACCTTGGGGAAAACAGTGGGAGACACTGAGCAGCAATGATAGACTCTGCTGGAACTATATTTGGATCACAGGACTCATTCAAAGGTGCAAATTATTTACAAGTTACTGCAGCAGCCCAGGCTTGAATCTCGCTCCATCTATCAGCTGAAGAAGGCAGAAGTCAGATATCCTGTTGGATCCTGTGGTGCATTTAGTGGAAAGGTCTGATTTTTATTACCTATGTACAGGATATAAAGAACTTGCTTTTTTACACTCTCACTGCTGAAGTTCGATTACTTCTGGAGTACTTTGGAGTGCTTTCATTAACCTTAAGCAGCTGCAGTTCTTGTTGCTGAACTAAATACAGCCAATGAAAGAAGATGAGTCATAGAATCTTTTGCAGTCCAGCACGAGGCTATTCGGCCCATCATGCCGGTGGCGGCTCTCTGAAAGAGCAATCCAATCAGTCCCATTCCCTTTCCCTTTCCTCAAACATGCAGGTACAGCAAGCAATTGGGAAAGCAAATGGTATGTTGGCCTTTATTACAAGAGGATTGGAGTATAAGAGTAAAGACGTCTTACTGCAATTATATAGGGCCCTGGTGAGACCACGCCTGGAGTATTGTGTACAGTTTTGTTCTCCTTACCTAAGGAAGGATATACAGGAAACTCTTTTTTATCCGGCACCGACGAGACCGGCGTGGTGCCGGTTTATCAAAAAGTCCAGATTACAGAGAGGTATAATAAAAGGTACGAGAGCCCCGTACACGGCCACAGATCCAGGCGTCCCTGTTGCATGGCAACAGGCGCAGGAACCCCGGTCACAGATCCAGGCGTCCCTGTTGCATAGCAACAGGTGCAGCAGGAACCCCGGTTACACGGCCACAGATCCAGGAACGGCCACTAATATGAAGTAAAACTTACCTGAACCTACTCCTGAATTTTGCTGGTCAACAGAGATTTCTGGTTATTTAGGTGCCAGTAAATCGAGAGTTTCCTGTACTTGCCATAGAGGTACTGCAACGAAGGTTCACTAGACTGGTTCCTGGGATGAGGGGGATTGCCCTATGAGGAGAGATTGAGTAGACTAAGCCTATATTCTCTAGAGTTTAGAAGAATGAGAGGTGATCTCATTGTCAAGTCCTGCAAGAATTTTGTATGTTTCAGAGTGTAGATGCAGGGAGGATGTTTTCCCCTGGCTGTGGAGTCTAGAACCAGGGGTCACAGTCTCAGAATAAGGGGTCGGCCATTTAGGACTGAGATGAGGAGAAATGTCTTCACTCCGAGGGTGGTGAATCTTTGGAATTCTCTACCCCAGAGGGCTGTGGAGGCTCAGTCGTTGAGTATATTCAAGACAGAGATCGCTAGATTTTTGAATATTAAGGGAATCAAGGGATATGGGGATAGTTCAGGAAAGTGGAGATGAGGTAGAAGATCAGCCATGATCTTATTGAATGGCGGAGCAGGCTCGAAGAGCCAAATGGCCGACTCCTGCTCCTATTTCTTATGTTCTTATGTTCTTAAAGCACTTCGGGATGTCCTGAGGTCATGAAAGGCGCTATATAAATGCAAGTCTTTCTTTCTTTCAACACCATACACGCCAATCTCAGCAATGTGGTACGAGCTCCTTGGGGAGAGGTGGGGGAGGAGGGGTGGGAGACTTACAGCAGTTCTACCCAGAGTCAGGTTGGGTTCTGACTCCCGATTCTAACTACAATTTTAGTGTAACTACGGAAACAAGAAACGTTGACATTGTCATGTAAACGCACTTTTCATCGACCTCATTATTTTTTGGGGGGGGGGAGGTGAGGGTGAGTTTCTTCTGCTCGCTACATGTCTGTGACATCTTGAGCGTAGTGGGAGGGTTTCCACTAATGATAGTAACCAGTGGACATCCTCCTGCTCTTTATGAAGTCACTGACATATAAGAGGATGATCTCTTCTGGGCGCCAAGTATAGTTTGTAAGGACCAGTTTGACTATAGCTAGTCTCCAGAGGAAACCTGCCCCTGTAGCTCTCTCCTGTTTGTGATACTCCATCTTTAAGGTACATAGAAACATAGAAAAATAGGAGCAGGAGTCGGCCATTCGGCCCTTCGAGCCTGCTCCGCCATTCAGTATGATCATGGCTGATCCTCTATCTCAATACCATATTCCCGCTCTCTCCCCAAACCCCTTGATGCCTTTTGTGTCTAGAAATCTATCTATCTCCTTCTTAAATATATTCAGTGACTTGGCCTCCACAGCCTTCTGTGGTAGAGAATTCCACAGGTTCACCACCCTCTGAGTGAAGAAATTTCTCCTCATCTCAGTCCTAAATGTCCCACCCCGTATCCTGAGACTGTGACCCCTCGTTATAGACCCCCCCAGCCAGGGGAAACATCCCCCCTGCATCCAGTCTGTCTAGCCCTGTCAGAATTTTATACGTTTCAATGAGATCCCCTCTCATTCTTCTAAACTCGAGTGAATACAGGCCTAGTTGACCCAATCTCTCCTCATACTGCCATCCCAGGAATCAGCCTGGTGAACCTTCGCTGCACTCCCTCTATGGCAAGTATATCCTTTCTTAGGTAAGGAGACCAAAACCACACACAGTACTCCAGGTGTGGTCTCAGCAAGGCCCTGAATAATTGTAGTAAGACATCCTTGCTCCTGTACTCAAATCCTCCTGTCCCTCTGTTTCTTCCAGTACAGACCGTACTGGGTCCAGCAAAGTCTGCAGCTGAGAGTGTGGGTGGAAGACTGTTCCTCATTTGAGATGGGCTTACCCACTCCCCACTGGTCGGCGCTGGGCTGAGTCTACAGAGTGATGCCGTGTAAGAATTCGCAATAATTTTACAGTTCTGAAGATTAAATTTTTTTTTTGATTAAAGAATCCCTGGGCGTTGTGCTTTTAAATTTCCAGGGATAAAAATGGCGGTCGCACCACATGGCCGAAGACAAAGGACTTGGTGTGTCTGTGTCTGGATGTAAGGTTCAATGGAGCTGCCAATCAAAGGGGTGTCCCCAACCCCCGCAACAGGACAATCGATGCCTGTACCACAGGACAATGCTTTGTTTACAAAGCAATTGAATGCTATTAGCATTTGTTTGTATATCGAGTGGATACATCTAAACTGCAGAAGAGACTTTTGGAACTTGAATGGGAACCGTTTAAGAACTGAATGGGTTTAAATCACCTAGCATTCTGGACAATAGAGCAGTTGTATTTCCCTTTTGTTTCAGCCCAGGGAGCTCCGGAAGACACATTAACCCAGTCCAACCACCCTGAGTTAGCCAATCACAGCTTTCTCTTGTGTATTGGAACCATTGGGTGGGAATTTTGCACACAGCCCTGGCAGGGCAGAACAGCAGGAGCTCACCAGGTATATAAGATAGCTGCTGAGAAGCTATCACTCTCTTTTTACTTCGCTGGACCACAGGTGAGCAGGGTGTTCTGACTCCTCAACAAGACAACCTAGCAGGAGTTAGGGGGTGGTGATTTAAGGGAATTGCTAAGATTGTTTAAATAACATTGTAGTCATTTTATCCCTCGTTTTCGCCGTCTGCAACCCCCTGTTGTATAGTTTTACTGTAATTACTGTGTTCGTGTGGTATAGTTTATTCTTTTGATTGTAGTTTATTTAGGTAATAAAACTTGATTTTTCTCTCATCCAAACCACTTGTCCGTTTTAATATCATTAATTATAAGTTCCTCCACTCAGAACTGAAGGAGGGGTAGCGATTCGAAACCACTGTTTGTAAATTGGTTTAGAGTGCAGCAGCAAAAGGCTGCTGACCAGGTGAATTACCGTAAACCAGGTAAAAGGTTGGAATTGGTCAGAGCTCAGAGGCAAAGGCTGCTGGCCAGGTAAATTACCATAAACCAGTTAAAAGATGCCCCCCTGACAGCCGTGAGAATTTTCAAAAGCTGGTTGGGATGTTCCGCCTGTCCACATTATTCCCTCCCATTCCCGGTGCCCTATTTTCACCTTGCCTTAAGGTTGTCAATGTTGTGACAATCCTGAGGGTCTGGGCCGTGAGAAGGTGCAGTTGGTTGGGAGGAACCATTCGGTAAAATCCGGAAGGATCTGTGGAAATAGACAGAGAAAGAAAAAGAGAAAGGAAGAGAAAGACGGAGTGCAAAGTGCTGTTGCAATTGCTGACTTGTATTATTGCCTAGCAGTTATTATTAATATACTCTGATTTATATACATAACTTTGCCTGGAAGGAGTCGAAGATTATGTTATCTGGTGTTTATGTGGGTCTTCACAATGTGATCTAACTGAAATTACCTGACTCTAAAAGACCAGGGGGTAGAACTTCTACTGGGTGGGGTGGGGGTGGGAGATGGGGAGGATTATCCGAAAATCTGTGGAAAACCCAGAGAAATGACATTAGCAGCAGTTATGTTATTTCCCCAGGGTTTCCACTGCCTATCTGCTGAAGTTATGACCGTGGTACGGAACTCTGCTGGTATTGAACTCTCTGCTGGTATTGAACTCACTGCCGGTACTGAACTCTCTGGTTAGCTTTCTTCCTTCTGGCTCTAAAGTTCAATACCAGCAGAGAGCTCAGTACCAGCAGAGAGTTCACTACCAGCAGAGAGTTTAACACCAGCAGAGAGTTTAATACCAATCAAGTTCAGTACCATTAGAGAGTTCAATACCACTCGAGTTCAGTATCAGCAGAGAGTTCAATACCAGCAGAGAGTTCAGTACCAGCAGAGAATTAAATACCAGCAGAGAGTTCCATACCGGCAGAGAGTTCAATACCTTCTTCTTCGTCTTCTTAGAAAAAAATTAAATACCAGCAGAGAGTTCAATACCAGCAGAGCATCCAATACCAGCAGAGAATTCAATACCAGCAGGGTTCAGTACCAGCAGAGAGCTCAGTACCAGCAGAGAGTTCAGTACCAGCAGAGTTTAGTACCAGCAGGGAATTCAATACCAGCAGAGAGTTCTGTCCCAGCAGAGAGTTCAGTATCAGCAGGGAATTCAATACCAGCAGAGAGTTCAATACCAGCAGAGAGTTCCGTACCAGCAGAGCGTTCAATACCAGCAGAGTTCAGTGCCAGCAGAGAGCCCAATACCAGCAGAGAGTTCGACACCAGCAGAGAGTTTAGTAGCAGCAGAGAATTCAGTACCAGCAGAGAGTTCAATACCAGCAGAGTTCAGTACCAGTGCAATTCATTTCCGCGGTCAGCTGCCATAACTTTGGCGGAAGAGCAGTGGAAACCTTGAGTAACTGCTGCTAATGTAATTTCTCTGGGATTTCCGTGGATTTTGAGAGAACTCTACCCCGCCGCCCCCCACCGCCCCCACCTCACCCAATCGAAATTCTACTCCCTGATCTTTTTGAATCAGATAAAATTCAGTCCATTTTGGAAGTGGGAGCAACTTTGAACTTTGAAAAGAAAAAGGGCGCTGATCCTATTTTTCAAATCTGTCAAAAGCCAGGAGAATGAGGATTGACACATATGTTGTTGGGGCAGTTGGGGGGGGGGGGATCCTTCACGTCAGGAGTGGAAGGAGTTGCGGATAAAAACAATGCAATCTAAGTGGCACTTAGAAGAGCGTCCTTGGATGAGTAAAACGCTCTGTGATAGCCTGTTGTCTGATAGGTCTTGTTGGAATACTCAACTCATTCCCATGGTGCTTTGCAGGTCATATCTATGATTACAAGCACAAAGCAAAGCAATGCGTTCAAAGAATTTTTTGGCCTCTTTGTATTGATGTGCGAGAGCAATCAAGCAAGATACCATTTACCTAAAATTCACAGCACTAAGAAAACTCACAAGATTTGTGATTTTTAAAATATTGGATGCGCCTACGCACAGCAGAGTAATGGCACACCTGTCCTATTTTGTGGGTTAAATGTCCCCATTTCGTTCAAAATGGCCACCGGCAGCCGGTGTCAGAAAATGGCGGGCATGCTATTTATTGACCCAGACTTGGGCAATTTGGGTTGACGAGCGAATGGCGTTGGCCAGCAAATGGTTTTTGTTGCAGCCGTAATATCAACAGAAAAAGCTGGAAATGTTCAGCATCTGCAGAGAGAAACAGAGTTGACGTTTCAGGTCGGTGACCTTTCGTCGGTGACCTTGAGTTTCGGCTGTGTTTGTTGTAACAGGCCGAGGGAGGATATGGCGCCACCTCTGAAGTAAATTAGAATGACAGGCATTCTTATAATATTCTACAGCAGCAACAGTGAAGGAGATAAGAACACCAGATGAGCTGAGGACATGCCTCCACTTCCAACTGAAGGAATTTATGTGTCTATAAATGGATATGCTAGTTAAAGAAAATGATGTTATATTCTTAAAAATATATATCTGTTGCTGGATTAGGATAAAATAAATATGCCTAGTATTACGTAAGACGTAGGAGCAGGAATAGATCACTTGGCCCCTCGAGCCTGCTCCGCCATTCAATAAGATCATGGCTGATCTGATCTTGGCCTCAACTCTACTTCCTTGCCCATTCCCCATAACCCTCGACTCCCTTACCATTCAAAAGTCTGTCTATCTCCACCTTAAATATATTCAATGACTCCGCCTCCACAGCTCTCTGGGGAAGAGAATTCCAAAAATTCACGACCCTCTGAGAGAAGAAATTCCTCCTCATTTCCGATTTAATTGGGTGCCCCCTTATCCTGAAATTATGCCCCCATAGTTCTAGGTTCCCCCACGAGGGGAACCATCCTCTCTGCATCTACCCTGTCAATGTATTTAGAGCTTAGAAACAGGCCATTCAGTCCAACTGGTCCATGCTAGTGCTTATGCTCCACACGAGCCTCCTCCTTGCCCCTCCTTCATCTAACCCCATCAACACATCCTTCAACTCCTTTCTCCTTCATGTGTTTATTTAGCTTCTCCATAAATGCATCTATGCTTGCCGCCACCACAACAACAACAACTTGTATTTATATAGCACTTTTAACGTAGTCAAACGTCCCAAGGCGCTGCACAGGAACGTTATAAGACAAAAAAATTGACACCGAGCCACTTAAGGATAAATTCGGGCAGGTGACCAAAAGCTTGGTCAAAGAGGTAGGTGGGGAGAGAGCGGGAAAGTGGTGTTGAGGCCAAGGTTGGATCAGCCATGATCTTATTGAATAGCGGGGCAGGCTCGAGGGGCCGATTGGCCTACTCCTGTTCCTGTTTCTTATGTTCTTATGTTCTTAAGGAGCATCTTACAGGAGGAAAGAGAGGTAGAGAGGCGGAGAGGTTTAGGCAGGGATTTCCAGAGCTTAGGGCCCGGGCAACAGAAGGCACAACTACTCCTTGTGGTAGCGAGTTCCACATTCTCATCACTCTCTGGGTAAAGAAGTTTCTCCTGAATTCCTTATTGGATTTATTAGTGACTGACATGAATCTTGTCATTCATGTGGAAATGACTTATGAAATAATACTGGGCGGCCTGCTGGTGGTGCTGTCCAGGGAGAGTATAAATACTCAGGCACGGGCCCAGCTTGCGCAGGACATTCTTAACAGGAACTAGTGAAGGACACAACTAGACCTCCATGTTGTAAAACAGTTGATTAAAGCTTTGTTTAACGCTTAGACCAAGTGCCTAGTAGTTTTCTTACGTCAGTGACTATCTTATATTTATGGCCTTCCCTGCAAATGGAAACATCTTCTCTACCAAACTCTTTCATAACCTTAAAGACCTCTATCGGGTCACCCCTCCATCTTCTATTTTCCAGAGAAAAGAGCCCCAGCCAGTTCAATTTTTCCTGATGGGTATAACCTCACAGTTCTGGTATTGTTATCGCAAATTTGTTTTGCACCTTCTCCAGTGCCTCTCTATCCTTTTGATAATATGGAGGCCAGAACTGTTCACAGGTGAGCAGGTTTTCCGTATTGAAGAATAAATAGCAGGTTGCCTTTCTGTTGTTGCCCCCGTCTTTGGCGGAGCCATTGCTGGTATTGGTGATGGGGGTCAGTGTTACAGAGTTTTAATTAGGTGCACAGGTTCATTGAGCACTGGGACAGGCAGGTCAACTGATTCAATAGCAAAATACTGCGGATGCTGGAAATCTGAAACAACAACAGAAAATGCTGGAAACACTCAGCCGGTCAGGCAGCATCGCGGAGAGAGAAACAGAGTTAACGCTTCAAGTCGATGACCCTTCCTCAGAACTGGAAAAAGTCGGAGAAGTAACAGATTTTTAAGCAAGTGCAGGGGCAGGGAAAGCGGGGAGGGGAGGAAAGAACAAAAGGGAAGGCCTGTGATAGGGCGGAAGGCAGGATAGATTAAAAGACAAAAGGGATGAGGGTGCAAGGCAAAAGGAGATGGTAAATGGACAAGTTAAGAAGCAAAAGATGACTCTAGATGAGGTGTAAATGGCAATGGCAGAAAAAAATCAACAGAAAATATAGGGGCCGAGGTTATAGTCTGAAATTGTTGAACTCGATGTTGAGCCCAGAAGGCTGTAAAGTGCCTAATCGAAGTGCTGTTCCTCGAGCTTACGTTGAGCTTCGTTGGAACAGAGTAAGAGGCCGAGGATGGAGAGGTCAGAGTGGGAGTGGAGCGGAGAATTAAAGTGACAGGCGACCGGAAGCTCGGGGGCATGCTTACGGACTGAACGGAGGTGTTCCGCAAAGCGGTCACCCAATCGGCGTTTGGTCTCCCCAATGTGGAGGAGACCACATCGTGAGCAGCGAATACAGTATACTGAATTGCAAGATGTACAAGTAAATTGCTGTTTCACCTGGATTGCTGTTTGGGGCCCTGGACAGTGGGAAGGGAGGAGGTAAACTGATTGCCCAAACACTGCCCTGCTATCTTCCATCTCCTTTCCTCCCTGCCTTCCTTCCTCTGTCCATCCATCCTCTCTGAATGTAACCTCTTTCTCTATGCAGAAACGAACTAGGGTAAGATAACACACCAAGGGTAATATTTTCCTTTGACAGAAAATTGGCCGTGTTTCAGCAGAGGAGCAACACTGGTAGAAAATGGTAAAGTTCCATCTCTATCACTGCCTTGATGAGTGCAGCTCCAACAACACTCAAGAAGCTCGACTCTAGGACAAAGCAGCCCGCTTGATTGGCACCCCATCCACCACATTAAACTTCACGCCCTCCACCACCGGTGCACCGTGGTTGCCGTGTGTACCATCTACAAGATGCACTGCAGCAACTCGCCAAGGCTTCTTCGGCAGCACCTCCCAAACCTGCGACCGCTTCCACCTAGAAGGACAAGGGAAGCAGGTTCATGGGAACACCACCACCTCCAAGTTCCCCTCCAATTCACACACCATCCTGACTTGGAAACATATCGCTGATCCTTCATCATTGCTGGGTCAAAATCCTGGAACTCCCTCCCTAACAGCATTGTGGGGGTACCTTCACCACACGGACTGCAGTGGTTCAAGAAGGCGGCTCACCACCACCTTCTCAAGGGCAATTAGGAATGGCCAATAAACGCTGGCCTTGCCAGCGACACACACATCCCATGAATGAATAAAAAAGTACCCCTTCTCCGAGTCTCATTCTCATCCTATAATGTATTAACAAAGATTCATGGGAAAGATGTTTAGCCCGTTGATGCCTTATTAAAGGGCAACAGCATGGAGTCAGGGGTAGGAAATATAAAGGGAAAGTGCGCCCTGAGCTGAAACTCAGAACTGTAGTTAATCAGCTGAATGAAGGACTTAAGTGGGTAGTAGAGAGGAGTTTTCAGCCTTACAGGACAGGAGCAGCAGCCGTCGCAAGCTATCATTTAAGAGAAGTGGCCTGGGAGCATGGGAGATGCACCTCTTCCACAACAAACTATCTCACACAGCTGATTTACTGATCTAGAGGCAGCTACAGAGGCAGGATGGAGGCGTATGGCATTATAAGGATCAGACTCTGTGGGGAGGCTGCAACTGAAGTGCGCCACCTGTTCTACTGACCTTCCAGGGACACTCAACCACCCACCTTTGTCCTCAACCTTTATAATACACGCTCCCTCTGGATGCCTGCAATGAACGTCACAGGAGGTAGCTGCTATGTTGTTTACCGCCCTCTTAAAAAAATACTTTCATCTGTATAGCCTTGTAATGTAACCCCAGAGAAGACTGACAACACTCCAACAGTATGCACTGTGATATCGGCATGGACAGCAGTCTCATTATGGACTTGAATGAGGAACAGAAGCAAGCTATGGAAGACCTGGAGGATAATGTTGTGCTGCAGGCCAAAGCAACAAACTAGCCACTGCTGCGAGGTGCTTGTGGACTTCTTACATGGAATGTACAGCACAGAAACAGGCCATTCGGCCCAACTGGTCCATGCCTTCTTCTTGGGAGATGGCAATTGGCTGCTATTCCTATTTATTGGACATATTTTCAACATTCTAGTCAGCCTCTCATAACCTTGAACATGGGGAAGTTAAGACAAAGTGTAGTCTTCAGGTTAACCGGGGTTAGAGGGTGTGGGATGATGCAATCAGAGTGCAGTTTTGGTCTCCTTATCTGAGGAAGGATGTTCTTGCCATGGAGGGGGTGCAGCGAAGATTCACCAGACTGATACCTGGGATGGCAGGAATGACGTATGAGGAGAGATTGGGTCGATTGGGCTTATACTCGCTGGAGTTTAGAAGAATGAGAGGGGATCTCATTGAAACTTATAAAATTCTAACAGGGCTAGACAGACTAGATGCAGGAAGGATGTTCCCGATGGCGGGGGAGTCCAGAACCAGGGGTCACAGTCTAAAGATAAGGGGTAAGCCATTTAGGACTGAGATGAGGAGGAATTTCTTCACCCAGAGAGTGGTGAACCTGTGGAATTCTCTACCACAGAAGGCAGTTGAGGCCAATTCATTAGATATATTTAAGAAGGAATTAGATATATTTCTTAAGGCTAAAGGGATCAAGGGATATGGGGAGAAAGCAGGGACAGGGTACTGAATTTGGATGATCAGCCATGATCTCATTGAATGGCGGAGCAGGCTCGAGGGGCCGAATGGCCTACTCCTGCTCCTATCTTCTATGTTTCTATGTTTCAGAGCACACAGATGTAATTCAGTCCCCATTTTAAAATCATAAATCCTGCCTTTACTTTTATATAATAATAACTTCAATTTTATATTAATATTTATAGTTAAATAACAAAACGTAAGGCAATTTGGGAAGCAGGAAAGTAGAGTTGGTTGGAACACAGGAATTTCTGTGAAGTAAATGCTGAAGAGCTGGGAGACGCAAACTGGCATGCTGCAGCGCCATCACTGGCAGGAGGGTGTAATTACACCGTGATAAGTTTACATAGGCAGTTTCCATTTTAATGCGGACACAGGAATTTATAGTGGTAAAAGTTGATACAAAGCTGTGACAAAAACATTGACAACAAGAAATAGCATTTCATAGACAGGGAAGTGTAAGCAATCAAATGATATGTTAATGTATTAAAGATGACCAATAGATACTGATACAGGCAGAAAATGCTGAAGAACACTCAGCAGGTCAGGCAGCATCCGTGGCGAGAGAGAAACAAGAGTTAACGTTTCAGGTCGATGACCCTTCGTGAGGACTGAACGAAGTTGGAGAATTAACAGTTTTTAAGCAAGCCAGGGAAAAGGGGGCGGAAAAAGATGAAAGAGGTCTGTGACAAAGAAAGACTTGCATTCATATAATGTCTTTCATGGCCACCGGATGTCCCAAAGCGCTCTACAGCCAATGAAGTGCTTTTTGAAGTGTAGTCACTGTTGTAATGCAGGAAACATGGCAGTCAATTTGCACACAGCAAGCTCCCACAAACAGCAATGAGATAATGACCAGATAATCTGGTTTATTTTTAGCGATGCTGATGGAGGGATAAATATTGGCCAGGACAACTCCCCTGGTCTTTTTCAAAATAGTGGCTGTGGGATCTTTTACATCCACCTGAGAGGTTTAACGCCTCATCCGAAAGACGGCACCTCCGACAGTGCGGCGCTCCCTTGGCACTGCCCTGGTGCGCCAGCTGAGATTTTTGTGCTCAAGTCTCTGGAGTGGGACTTGAACACATGACCTATCTGACTCAGAGGTGAGAGTGCTATCCACTGACAGGGTGGTAGGGTGGAGGGCAGGAGTGATTAAATGACTAAAGGGACGGTGGTGCAAGGCAAAAGGGAGCGGCGATGGGACAAGCAAAGAAACAAAAGATAATGATATTGGCGAATTGCAGAGCTCACATTTTACCTGAAAATGTTCGGTTTGTTTGACCTTTGGACAACTGACAACATTCCTTTCTGCACAATAAAGCAATGACCTACACGGTACATAAAAGTGAAATCATCCTGCTCCGCCTGAGTGCATGACCCTGTAGGGGTCGCAAAATCCCCTCAGCCCCGAAGATCGGGAAATATTAATCCACATTGTGGACGCAGACTTGTGTGATTTAAATTGTCTCTGGGTTGGACAATGTTTTAAAACATACCCAGAACCGCAAAAGGCTGCGTTAAAAAGCTCGTAAGCTAGGCAGCACTTGGACACTGGAATCAAAGAACTTTGTGAAAATCGCACACTTTAAGATTGTACATTTTATTAAAAGATGTACTCTTGTGTTTTGGACTGTTTAAATTGCCCAGGGCATAAAAATGGCTGAACAGACCCCATGGAAACAGAATTTTAAAAGGCAGCAGAAAAGGACAGACAGGCTATTAGCATATGAAAAGCTCAGCTCTGCCCTGTAGTAAGTTTGAATGGAGCCTGAGCTGTCAGTCACCCTGTGGTATTGGGCGGGTCTGGTAACCTACAAGCTGCTTGTTTACACTGGGGAGTAGCCCGTTTGAATCAGCCAATCATCGGACAGCAAGCACAATGGGTTGTTTACACACATCCATTCACTGAAATTGACTCTACTACATGATGTCTCCATGTATGAATGGAAGAAGTTAAAAGCCCTTCTCTTGTGTATTCGGACTTTTCGGCACAAAATTGCGCACGGACCTTTTCGGCGCGAAAACAGCAGAGACTCCCAGGGTATAAAGATTAAGCCCAGGAAGTCCTCTGCCTCTCTCTCTCTTCTTGTCTCTTTTACTCTTTGGACTGCAGGTGAGCAAGGCTTCTGACCCACTAGTGAGAAGTAAAGGGGTGGTAATTTAAGGGAAATGTTGCTAAGATTGTAAGGTTAACATTGTAGCCATTTATCCCTCGTTTTTGCCATCTGCCTTCCCCGGTTAAGCAATTTTACCGTGATTACTTTGATCGTGTGGTATAGTTTCTTTAGTTTTAATAAAATTTGACTTTCTTGCATCCAGACCATTTGTCCTTTTTAATATATCATTAATTATAAGTTCCTCCAGCCAGAACTGGAGGGGGGGTTTAGCGATTCGAAACCGCTGATTGGAATTGGTCACAGTGCAGTGGCAAAGGCTGCCTGACCAGGTAAATTACCGTAAACCAGGTAAAGGATGCCCGCCTACAACCCACAGGTGTTCAATGTGCTTTCTCTGCTGCATTCACTCCTTTTGCGTTGTGAACTCATGTGTGGTCGTGCCTGTGTAGATGTCCTGCTCCCCAGTGCTCCCCTTGCTGAGTGGTGGGAGGTCTGTCAACCCTGCCCCTGTGACTTCCCCTGCTGTACCTGTACAAGTGCCGCCGGCCTCCTTGGCTGGAGCCGCCCTTGTGTGCATGGCGCCTGCAGTTACTTGTGCAATGCTGCCCGACCGCAAGCAAAGCTGCATGAGTGCCACTGGTTGCCCTATTGCTTGTCCACGCATGGAACCACAGAAACTTAGAAACATAGAAGATAGGAGCAGGAGTCAGCCATTCGGCCCCTCAAGCCTGCTCCGCCATTTAATGAGATCATGGCTGATCATCCAAATTCAGTACCCTGTCCCTGCTTTCTCCCCATATCCCTTGATCCCTTTAGCCTTAAGAAATATATCTAACTCCTTCTTGAATATATTTAATGAATTGGCCTCAACTGCCTTCTGTGGTAGAGAATTCCACAGGTTCACCACTCTCTGGGTGAAGAAATTCCTCCTCATCTCAGTCCTAAATGGCTTACCCCTTATCCTTAGACTGTGAGCCCTGGCTCTGGACTCCTCCGCCATCAGGAACATTCTTCCTGCATCAAGTCTGTCTAGTCCTGCTGGAGGCCGTCTCCTTATACGTTCACTCTTGATCTTTTTTGACTGTAGAACTCAGGGCAACTTGGGAGCTCTTATGCCTGTCTCAAGTGTTCTCCAAGCTGGTTGAGGCCAGCCATAATTGCTCTCATCCACCAGCATCCTGTAAAAGTGTTGGAAGCAGTTCAGAGAAGGTTCACTAGACTAATACCTGGAATGGGTGTTTTGTTTTAAATTCGTTTACGGGATGTGGGTGTCGCTGGCAATGCCAGCATTTATTGCCCATCCCTAGTTGCCCTTGAGAAGGTGGTGGTGAGCTTCCTTCTTGAACCGCTGCAGTCCGTGTGGTGAAGTACTCCCACAGTGCTGTTAGGGAGGGAGTTCTAGGATTTTGACCCAGCGACGATGAAGGATCGGCGATATACTTCTAAGTCAGGATGGTGTGTGACTTGGAGGGGAACTTGGAGGTGGTGGTGTTCCCATATGCCTGCTGCCCTTGTCCTTCTAGGTGGAAGCAGCTGCGGGTTTGGGAGATGCTGCTGAAGAAGCCTTGGCGAGTTGCTGCAGTGCATCTTGTAGATGGTACACACTGCAGCCACGGTACGTCAGTGGTGGAGGGAATGAATGTTTAAGGTGGTGGATGGGGTGTCAGTCAAGCGGGGTGCTTTGTCCTGGATGGTGTCGAGCTTCTTGAGTGTTGTTGGAGCGGCACTCATCCAGGCAAGTGGAAAGTATTCCATCGCACTCCTTACTTGTGCCTTGTAGATGGTGGTCTTATGAGGAAAGTTTGGACAGGCTAGGCTTGTATCCGCTGGAGTTTAGAAGAGTAAGGGGTGACTTGATTGAAACATATAAGATGCTGAGGGTTCTTGAAAGGGTGGGTGTGGAGAGGATGTTTCCTCTTGTGGGAGAATCTCGAACTAGGGGTCACTGTTTAACAATGAGGAGTCGCCCATTTAAGACAGAGATGAGGAGAAATTTTTTCTCACAGAGTGTCCTGAGTCTTTGGAACTCTCTTCCTCAGAGGGTGGTGGAAGCAGAGTCTTTGAATATTTTTAAGGCAGAGGTAGATAGATTCTTGATAAGCAAGGGATGAAAGGTTATCGGGGGTAGGCAGGAATGTGGAGTAATCAGATCAGCCATGATCTTATCGAATGGCGGAGCAGGCTTGAGGGGCCAAGTGGCCTACTCCTGCTCCTAATTCGAATATTCGTATGTAGCATCCATTTCTCTGAGAGAGCACGAGGAGGTTCAACGTGGCCCATGTGACATCCTCCTTCAAGAATCAGGCCCACTAAGCTCTGTAGTCTGACAAGTCAGGAGAGGCAGACAACATCCTAGACCTCCATCCTTAACACCTGACTCTCATCAACACCCCCCTCGAAGCTCTCCTCGTTGTGTATCATCAATGCTCTGAGCTCCACTGTGTGTCCCCTCAAGCACATCTTTAATTGTTGCAGCGCTCTGCTGCTCGCTTGAAGTCCATGTGACGTTGGTTGGTGCCTTTCTGTTCCTTGCCAGCTGAGCGCAGTCGACCACTTAATTCCCCTTGGTCTGTGAAGAGAGCAGATGGGATATAGGAAACTCTCGATTTACCGGCACCCAAACAACCGGAAATCTCGATTAACCGGCAAAGTTCAGGGGTAGGTTCAGTTAAGTTTTTCTTCATATTAGTGGCTGTTTCTTGATTCTTGACTGTGTAATCGGGGGGTTCCTGCACTTGTTGCTAAGCAACAGGGATGCTTGGCCTGTGGCCGGGCTTCTTGCACCTGTTGCTAAGCAACAGGGAAGCCTGGATTTGTTGCTGTGTATGGAGCTCTCGTACCTTTTAATTATAACTCTCTGTAATCCGGACATTTTGATAAACCGGCACCACGCCGGTCCCGTCGGTGCCAGATAAACAAGAGTTTCCTGTATTATGAATACATTTTATCCATTTTTCCTATTGTAATGTCATGACAGGAAGTATTAAACACTTGCATACAATCAGTGAGTAGAGGCATGTTGATGCATCATATAGTGAAAACTGTGAAACATATGATTAATATATGGTACGTGCATTGCTTATTCAACCTTGTCAGGCGCAATGCCTTTGAGGGCATCCTCCCCTATGCTACAATTTTCAGCTCCCATTGTGAAGGAATAAGCCATATAACCTGATGTAAGAAAACTACTAGGCACTTGGTCTAAGCGTTAAACAAAGCTTTAATCAACTGTTTTACAAGATGGAGGTCTAGTTGTGTCCTTCACTAGTTCCTGTTAAGAATGTCCTGCGCAAGCTGGGCCCGTGCCCGAGTATTGATACTCTCCCTGGACAGCGCCACCCGCAGGCCGCTCAGTATTATTTCATAAGTCTTTCTTTCATGAATGACTGATTCATGTCATAACCTATTTAGAAAAATACACTATCCTATGAAAGAATTCTGGCCTTACTGAAACAGGACAAGTTGTTGACCCTGAATAAATAGCCTTATTGAAGCAGGACAAGTTGTTGACCCTGAATAAATAGCCTTATTGAAGCAGGACAAGTTGTTGACCCTGAATAAATAGCCTTATTGAAACAAAAGGTGAATGGCTCTGAGTAGCTGACTTTTGGGAAGAAAACCAATGGTCCACCCTGGATAAGGTGTTTTAATTTAAACTTCGTAAAGATGGCACCTAAGATAAGGAACATTTGCCCTCGTAAAGATGGCATAAAATAAGGGAAACCTGCCCTTCACATCATTTTATATGGTGGACCCAGAACACCTGGAGAAAGACAAGATTCTGGAATATTACAAGCTGATGTAGCAGTAAAGAATTGCAGAGGTTAGCAGAAAGATGAATAGGGATAATTAACTTGGGTCAGCAGAAACCTTAAAGGAAATACAACTGAAAAATGTATTAATATTGAAGTCTCAAATGGGATATCAGAGTCACTTTAATCGGGCAAAGCGATTCTCGGCTACAGAGGCGGCTCTGTGGTCTATCGCTCTTTGTACCTCGGGGATCAAAGGTATTTGATATTGATGGATATCCTGTATAGAAAACTTTAAGAACTATAATACTATAGCGAAGTTAAGGTTTAAAAGTAAGATTCTCTGTTAAAAAGATTGTATTTTTTCTCTTTTTAGAACTGTTAACGTTGCGATTGACTTCTTCTTCTTATCGTGTCCACGGACAGTCTATACATAGCCCAGCCAGAACTGGACACATTTTTGTGCCTTGTTGTTGAATTCGGCAAGGTCTGCAACAGTGCAGGGTTCCTCTAACGATGGACATTGCAGGAGATGTTGTATGGTCTGTGCCTCAGTTCCACATTCACAAGTTGTTGGGCTGGTTGAATATCCCCATTTGCTTAGTGACACCTTTGAGCAACCTACACCGGTCCTAAGTCTGTTAAGGCACTTCCAGGTTGCCCAGTTGCAATTAGCTCCTGGGGGAAGGCTTTCATCAAGTAAAATTTCCATCGCTGGGGGTTGTTCAAGACTGGCGAGCCGGTCTTTCCACAAGGCGATGCGGGCTTCAGATGAGGTTGATTGTAATGGAACAACACTGTTCATGAAGCTCTTTCTTGACTTTAGGCAGCTGGGTGTAGGTGTATGACAATGCAGAGGGTGTCTCTCATCTGATGTTTGACGGAGTCGTTCTTTCTTGCTGGCTAGCGATTGACTGATTCACCAACTGTAAATTGCATGTCGGTTCTTTTACTAAATATCTATATATTTTTAGAATTGTCTTCTGTATCAATAACTCGCAAACTCAATCTCTGTACACTCTTTGGTGAAGAGTTACAGAATTCTGGGGGAGTTTTCTAGACCCTCATAATATCCAGGACGTTACAGTCTAGCTAAACTTATTAAAAGCGCTATCTGGAGGATGGTAACATTCTCGAGTTGTTCCTTTCCTTTAGGGAGAGATAGCCCGGACCTTTAGACCCAATTAAGCATCTTTAGGATTTGGCTACCTCAAACTTTAGTTGAAAGTGAAAGTCTGAGATATACGCCTGATCTGGGATAACCCCAAAAAGGCTAGGACTAGTAAATATCCCTTCCCCATGAATTTAATCTACTGGGAGGGTACTGGAGGGCCCCTCCCATCCGCTCTACTGCTTGTCATAAGAGCATAAGAAATAGGAGCAGGAGTCGGCCATACGGCCCCTCGAGCCTGCTCCGCCATTCAATAGGATCATGGCTGATCTTCGACCTCAACTCCACTTTCCCACCTTATCGCCATATCCCTTAATTCCCTTAGTATCCAAAAATCTATCGATCTCAGCCTTGAATATATTCAACGCCTGAGCATCCACAGCCCTCTGGGGTAGAGAATTCCAAAGGTTCACAACCCTCCGAGTGAAGAAATTCCTCCTCATCTCAGTCGTAAATGGCCGACCCCTTATCCTGAAACTGTGCCCCCCAAGTTCTAGCCTGCTCCAGCCAGGGGAAAAAGCCTCCCAGCATTTACCCCGTCAAGCCCTCTCAGAATCTTATAGGTTTCAATGAAGAATGATCATTTGGGCGAGATATTGATGAAATGCTGGCATGGATGGAACTATAAACTCGCATTCCCATCAACAATGAGATACCTCTCATTCTTTGAAACTCCGGCCCATTCTACTCAATCTCTCCTCATAGGACAACTCTCTCATCCCAGGAATCAGTCTAGTGAACCTTCGTTGTACCGCCTCTAAGGCAAGTATATCCTTCCTTAGGTAAGGAGACCAAAACTGTACTCCTATTGCATTACAAGTTTTTTCTTTAAGTGTAGTAGCAGTGTGGATTGAGACAGGGTGATTTCACACATGAACATTCACTCATTTCTTAATGTGCGTATAGCATTTTTGAAACGATACCACTTCACTTCTATTCCATATATATCCTTCATCTGCATCTTAAAATAGGTTGATTTGGTCTCTCAATATTCATTCATATCTCCGTGTGAGATTTTGGTTTTGAAAATATTTGTAACGTTACAACTTCACTTCAGCCCATCTATGATCTTCTTCTCCATATTAAGAAAGGATGGTCATCACTTTCCTTCTGGAATAACAACAGAAAACGCTGGAAAAACTCAGCAGGCCAGGGCAGCATCCGTGGAGAGAGAAACAAAGTTAACGTTTCAGGTCGAAGACCCTTCGTCAGAACTGGGAAAAAGCAGCAAGAGGGAATAGATTTTAAAGCAAGTGGGGGCTGGGAAAAGAGGGAGGGAATGAAAGAACAAAAGGGAAGGTCAGAGAAAGGATAGAAAGCAGGAGAGATTAAGAGACATTGAGAGACATTAAGAGATAGTCAAGGAATAAAGGATGGCTCTAGATGAAGTGTGAATGGCCCTGGCAGAGTGAGGGACAGCTGCCCTGTGGGAGGGAAGAAAAATCTCAGACGAAAGTGTGGATTAAAAAAAAAGAAAGGGAATATATATATATATTTTATCTATATATGATAGGGGCCGAGGTTATGATCTGAAATTGTTGAACTCTATGTTGAGTCCAGAAGGCTGTAGAGTGCCTAATCGAAAGATGAGGTGCTGTTCCTCGAGCTTACGCTGAGCTTCCGTGGAACAATGCAAAAGCCCGAGGACGGTGAGGTCCGAGTGGGAATGGGGCGGTGAATTAAAGTGACAGGCCACCGGGAGCTCGGGGTCCCCCTTACGGACTGAACGGAGGTGTTCCGCAAAGCGGTCACCCAATCTGCGTTTGGTCTCCCCAATGTAGAGGAGACCGCATTCCTTCTGGACTTGTGACCAGTTCTTCACAGTCGTCGCGGCCACGCTCACATGGTCTTGACATATTGCCAATGCCCTTGTCTCCAGAGCATGCTTGTAGGCTGCCCAGCCAGACCCAGATGGTCCTTGTCATGTTTCTCCATTATCCAATCTCCAAGGACATCTATGGCGCAGTCAAACATGTTTATTATTTTTCCCACGGAGCCTGTCTCTTGAAGTTCTGCGCATGCTACAGCCAGATTAACAAACGCTTAGTGGCTTACTTTCTGCTTAAGAAATGGGAGAGGAACATTTCCTGTAAGGGTGGTGCATCTTTCAAAAGGGAATTGGATAAATACTCGGATTGGAAAACATTGCAGGGCTATGAAAGAAAGAAAGACTTGCATTTATATAATGCCTTTCACAAGCTTAGCATGTTCCAAAGTAGTTTACAGCTAATGGGTACTTTTCTTTGGAAGTGTAGTCACTGTTGTAATGTAGGGCTATGGAGAACGATCAGGAGAGTGGGACTAATTCTGTGTTAGATTTCAGGAGATGGTTTTATTCCTGTTCCTGGCTGGGGTGGAGATCGCCTTTACAGAAGGTAAGTACTGTAGAAAATATAGGGACAGAGTGATCTCCTGGAAGAGTTTCGATCGCCTAGATGGGTCGGAGAGGAATTTCCCAGATTTTTTCTCCCAAATTGGCCATTGAGTTTTTTATCTGGTTTTTCGCCTCTCCCGGGAGATCACATGGGTTCGGGTGGGATGGAGAGTGATAGAAGATTTGAGGTTAGGATCAGATCAGCCATGATCTTATTGAATGGTGGAGCAGGCTCGAGGGGCCGATTGGCCTACTCCTGCTCCTATTTCTTATGTTCTTATGTTCTTATGGAGAGCTCTTTAAAAGAGCTGGCACAAGCACGATGGGCCGAATGGTCTCCTTCTGTGCTGTATGATGCAATGACCATTTTCTACGATAATGCTGCGGATACGTGCCGGGAGCACACAGCAGAATATCAGGTCCAGAGGATGGTGTGCCTGTTATGTATTGTGCCAGCAGTGGCTCAGTTGGCAGAAGGTTGTGGGTTCAAGTCCCCACTCCAGAGACTTGAACACAAAAATCTAGGCTGACGCTCCCAGTGCAGTGCTGAGGGAGTGCTGCACTGTCGGAGGTGCCGTCTTTCGGATGAAACGTTAAACCGAGGCCCCGCCTGCTCTCTCAGGAATTAAAAGATTCCATGGCACTAATTCGAAGAGGAGCAGGGGAGTTATCCTCGGTGTCCTGGCCAATATTTATCCCTCAATCAACGTAACAAAAACAGGTTATCTGGTCATTATCACATTGCTCTTTGTGGGAGCTTGCTGTGCACCAATTGGCTGCTGCGTTTCCCACATTACAACAGTGACCACACTTCAAAAAGTACTTCATTGGCTGTAAAGCGCTTTCGGGCGTCCTGAGATTGTGAAAGGCGCTATATAAATGCAAGCCGTTCTTTTATGTAGTTCTCTTGATTTTTGCCCTTTTGAAGGGATGGGGAGATACTCAGGTATGCTGTGTACCGGGTGATATGCGCTCTGTCCAGTGATGTCAGGAAGAAGTACCCCTATTATCAGTCAATTTTCTGCCATTCCCGCTAATGAATTTGTGTGGCACAAAATTTCCTGTGGCAAAATTGCAGTCAATGGGGATATTTCTGACTTTGGGTGGCAATGTAAGCGTCAGTGGAAATGAAAATGGGGAGAGACGTGTAACGGGCGGCTGATCCGATAGTGGCCATTTTATGCCATCGCCCAAAGTCAAAAGTACTCCCATTGGCCATTTTGCTTCATTCATTATTCCCAAGAAAAAAGTAATAAAAGGGGGGCAAGGAGGGGGATTACGATTGGCCAAACCCGCGACCTCTTCCACCTAGAAGGACAAGGGCAGCAGGCGCATGGGAACACCACCACCTCCAAGTTCCCCTCCGAGTCACACACCATCCTGACTTGGAAATATATCGGCCGTTCCTTCATCGTCGCTGGGTCAAAATCCTGGAGCTCCCTCCCTAACAGCGCTGCGGGAGCACCTTCACCACACGGGACTGCAGCGGTTCAAGAAGGCGGCTCACCACCAACCTTCTCAAAGGACAACTTTGGGTGGGCAATAAATGCTGGCCTTGCCAGCGACGGCCACATCCCAGGAACAAATGAAACAAAAAAAGCACCTGTGGGCCCAGGGAGGGGAAAATGAGCCTGGGTTCCCACTCCTGATCACTATTCAATGACTAACACTGGAAAACAGGCACGAGCGTCAGGACAAGATGGGCGCCCAGTGAGACCCCCCGCTGTGGAGAAATAGCCTGCCAACTCTACTGGGGGCACACACAGGAAGAATGTGTGAGGCACTCGAGAGGTGGCACCTGGGGAGCGGTCAACCAAAAGCAATCAAGAGGAGAAGGGAGAAAATGGGTGTGACAGTTCCCCGTCTTCACCTTCCCATTGTAGGTTCTTTACTGCTGAATGTTCTCTCCTCCTGTTTCTGCAAGGTTAACTTTCTTTTGACAGCTTCTCCTAAATGCGCACAAACTACTGCAGATACTGTGGCTGAGAATTGTCACTTCAGTGCTTCTAGCTTAATGGTTGGGAAATTATGGGCTGGGATGTGCAATTTTCTGATATTGGCTCTACGTGTGTGTGTGTGTGTGTGCATGCGAGGTGCACTGAAGAGGAAAATCCCAGCCTGTGTCTCTCAGAAGTGGTTCTACGGGCAAACCACACGGAGATCCTACCTTAACAGCTCGGCAGAGGAACAACATTTGCAGAGGAAGCTGATCAATGCGTTGTACAATGATACCAACAATCTCACAAACGGGACAAAACTAGCAACAAAGAAATACAGCCCTTGGCACAACAACAGTTTGAAGCATCAGGTCCTTTACCATCCCACACACCTAAGAATCGGGAACTCGAAGTAAAGGGCAACTGCGGGACACAACTTTTATTCTGCAGATAGCGTTAGATGAGGTAGGGCGGGAGGAGGTGAAGCATAAATACCGGGATAGCCTAGTTGGGCCGAATGGCCTGTTTCTGTGCAGACTGGGTGACCGCTTTGCGGAACACCGCCATTCAGTCCGCAAGCGTGATCGCCGAGCTTCCGGTCGGCTGCCATTTTAATTCGCCGGACCGCTGCCACTCTGACCTCTCCTGCACTGTTCCAATGAAGCTCATCGTAAGCTCGAGGAACGGCACCTTATCTTTCTATCAACTTTACAGTCTTCCGGACTCAACACCGAGTTCAACAGTTTCAGATCATAACCTCTGCCCCCATTTTTTCGGACGGCAGCTGTTGATGATTCTGCCATTCCCATTTACACCTCCTCTAGACCCATCTTTTGTTTCTTTACTTGTCCCATTTACATCTCCTTTTGCCTCGCACCATCATCCCTTTCGCCATTTATTCTCTCCTGCCTTCCGCCCTATCACAGACCATCCCTTTTGTTCTTCCCTCCCCACTTTCCCTGCCCCTACACCTGCTTAAAACCTGTTACATCTCTAACTTTTTCCAGTTCTGACAAAGGGTCATCGACCGGAAACGTTAACTCTGTTTCTCTCTCCACAGATGTTGCCTGACCGGCTGAGTATTTCCAGCATTTTCTGTTTTTTTTCCCAGATTTCCAGCATCCGCAGTATTTTGCTTTTGTATTGGCCTGTTCCTGTGTTGTACATTCTATGTAATTCTAGTTCCCCTCCACTTAAGTTCCTAATCTCAACCATATTTTTTAAAATTCGCTTATGGGATGTGGGCATCGCTGGCAAGGCCCAGCATTTATTGCCCATCCCTAGTTGCCCTTGAGAAGGTGGTGGTGAGCCACCTTCTTGAACCGCTGCAGTCCGTGTGGTGAAGGTGCTCCCACAGTGCTGTTAAGCAGGGAGTTCCAGGATTTTGACCCAGTGACGATGAAGGATCGGCCGATATATTTCTAAGTCAGGATGGTGTGTGACTTGGAGGGGAACTTGGAGTTGGTGGTGTTCCCATGCGCCTGCTGCCCCTTGTCCTTCAAGGTGGAAGAGATCGCGGGTTTAGGAGGTGCTCAGATCATTGTGAGGTAGGCTTGTTACTCTTTTTCCAAGTCCAAAGTCAGACAGGGCCAGGCTAAGGCTGGGATAATGGCTTGCTTTCTGAGTATTCCTGTCTTGGTGATAATAATGAATCGCAAAGCTTAATAAGCTCAACGATTAATGCTTCCACATCATGAAGCACACGATGGACTTCACAGAATCACAGAAACCCCACAGTGCAGATAGAGGCCATTTCGGCCCATCGAGCCTGCACCGACACATATCCCACCCGATCCCCGTAACCCCTACACCAACACATATCCCACCCTATCTCCGTAACCCCACACATTTTAATCCCCCTAACACTAAGGGTCAATTTATCATAGCCAATCAACCTAACCTGCACATCTTTGGACTGTGGGAGGAAACCGGAGCACTCGGAGGAAACCCACGCAAACACGGGGAGAATGTGCAAACTCCACACAGACAGTCACCCGAGGCCGGATTCGAACCCGGGTCCCTGGCGCTGTGAGGCAACAGTGCTAACCACTATGCTCTGGTGGTTACTTTACAATGCGAAAGTTTCTGGCTGGCCCTCTCATAAACGAGACCGTCCGACCCCGAAACTAGTTTGTTGGTATTCCTGTCACGGGGCGGTGCCAGGTGGGGATTGGTTGCTTCTCCCTCGAGAGCTGGTGCAACGTGGCAGGGCTAATCACCCTTGGGCTACTTTCTCAAGCCTCCTGGCCGTCAAGTGTTCAGGGCAGGGGCCTCGGGGAAAGTTTCCACCTGTCCCTCCGCTGGGGGAGAGCGAATAGTGTTTGGGGAGCCCTCCAGAAAGAGGAAAAGAAGGACGGCCTATTACCCCTTTAAAATAAATCGTCTGGTGCGAGTAAAGACGTGTCAGGAGTGAGAACATAATTATGGATGTAGATGTAAAAATACACATTGCACAATTTTTTTTTAATATTCCATATCTTCCCAACTCAGTCTGGCTGTCTAGAAAAGCCTCACTCCAGCTGGGAGCAGCATGTTGCAGTGCTGAAGCTAAACATTTTCAATCAAACCAGCCTGAATTAATCACTTTCTTTTAAATGCCAATAAAATTCCAGCCTGGTGCAGGAGCCCTGAGCCTCGGCATCAACAGCAGCCTTCTCTCTCTCTATGTATGTGTGTGTGTGTGTGTATATGTGTGTGTGTGTGTATATACGAGAGAGATTGAGAGAGAGAGAGAGAGAGAGCCAGCCAGCCAGCGAGAGACTACAGAGTGGAGTTAGCTGCTCAAGCACACATCCAAGCAGCGGCACTGCAGAACTCACAGCAGCTATTATCCATTCAGTCCTCAAAATTTCATTTAAGGGGATTTTTCCTTCACACGTTGGCAAGAGGAGCCATTTGTGGGTCAGCCTTGGAGATGGAAGCAGCCTTTCTGTCTAAGGTATAGAATATTTTTAACCTAGCTTTCTGAGCAAGAGGAAAACAAAATCTCTCTATTCCTCGTTTTTGCATGCAGTGCAAGTGTGTGTGTGTGTGTGTGAGACCTGAAGCTGCAAGTTCTCTTTTTTTAAATAAAGGATGGTTTGTGATATCAAGGATCTGGTTAAATAAAAATGAAAGCTCTCTTGGAAAAGGGGGAATGGTTTAAAAAAATGCAACAGTGGTTGACTAAAGTAGAAATAGCAGAGGAATGAATTATCAGCACGAGAAAAAAAAAGCATTATAAATTTGTGCCCATTATCTGACGTGGAATCTATTTGGTAAGCTGGCTACCCCTCAGTCAGTGGATTCACAGGGGCTGAGTGGTTGGTGGATTATGGTATTGTAATGAAATTTGCAAGTCTTAGGGCTTTTAAAACTGTGAGTACTGCACCTTGGCGAGAAGTGATTTGTGTGTGTCTGTATGTGTGTGCGTGTGTGATTTTGATTAAATGGAGCATGAATATGATTACATTGTATTCCTACCAAAAGATCTCATAATACTTAATTCAGGGGCTTGACTGATGATTGCACGGGTGATATATATTGCAGCAATCTTTTACTCTATAATGAAGGGACAGAACCTTGCAGCAAAACTGTGTATTTAAGAGGGAAAAAACCCCCCCACTCAGATTCATTGAGTTGGAATCTCCACCCGGGATCTTTCATTTCTACCTGTCAGTCAAGACTCAATGCCTGGGCTGTAAGTTTAAGTGACAACGGATTGAATGACCCTGCTCCGTGCAGTGTACAGATCTACTGACATGCACTGTAACATGGGACTGATGTGTTCAGCGGGCTAATGATTCATATTTGCAGTCACCCTGCTCCTAAGAATAGCCTTTGAATAGGTGATTATGAAGATAGAGCTACTACCTTGCATTGTACAAGCTAAATGCATCTGTATTGGGCACACATCTATTTAACTATATATGCATCAACTTACAACAAATACTATGGGTAGGTGGCTGCATGTATGGATGTGTAGCTACAGACTGTTGCATGTAGGAGATTGCATGTTATGTCTCGAAATCTATTTTGCATCATAACTAGTTAGACAAGATCGAGACTATGTTGGACCCAGGGAATGTTGGGGTATATGGAAGCACCGACCAGACGTCATATCTGGAATGATATGGAAGGGTGGATAGATAGATAACCAGATGTGTGGATTGATACATAGGCGCAGTTGGTAAAACAAAAAAGTTTGTGTCGAATGATTTTAACTTCAGGAACTTCACTGTTAACATCTCTCGGAAATCTGGTAACGGTGTGGAGTTCTTTAGTATTCTGCTTTAGTTACCAGATGTTGAAGACCTCTGATCTGAGACTGTTAAAACAAATTTGCAATGCTGTGCGCAGCCAAACAAGGGGAATCGTGATTTGAGAGTTCTGATCTATAATGCATGAATTGTAAGAATCACGGTACATGGACATAACTATCGGTTTGTTTATGCATGTATGTCAGCACCTGTATCTATTTAGGGATGTGTATAAATAATACACCTAATATATATTATTGATTGCTATAATGTGAGTGAAAACCTGTTAAATATGTGTTGTCTATAGGATGTTATGCATTATTTGCACTAAATATATATTGTATTAGATCTTATATATAATGTACAGAGAAGTATATATTCTGTCATGTCTATTAAGACAAAAGCCATCTACTGATGTACACAAAAAATCTGCCTGTCAATCTGTTTTGAAGTCTGTTTGGCTACATAAATTCTATCTATCTATATATCTGTTATCTATCTAACGATCAATCCACCTATTTATTTTTCTATCTATCCTTTATCCATCTATCTATCTCTTTCAGCATTTATCTATCTATCTATCTATCTATCTATCTATCTATCTATCTATCTATCTATCTATCTATATCTCTTTCAGCATTTATCTATATTTCTCTCTTTATCTCTATGAATGTATCTATAAATCTATATCTATCTCTATATCTCTAATTCTATCTCTATCTCTATTTATATCTATTCCACTATTTCTTTATTGCTGCATGTATCTAATTCTCTCTCGATGCATGTATCCATCTCTATTTCTCTCTATGTACATTTCCATTCATCTATCTATTTAGATCTCTCTCTCTCTGTATACATGTTTGTATCATCTTCCTCATTTACTGTCTGTGTCGTACTCTCGTGTTCTGAGTTGCTGTTTGAGGTAAGGTCTGTGTCTCTGCGATTTTATCAATTTTTTTTGGTAAAATTTATTTTCCTTGCAGGGTTCCAGCCTTTGGAACTGAGACTCAGACACATACAAGGACCCTGAATCCTTAAAAGGCAATTGAGTACCTTTTTTACTAAACAAAATAGACATTAAGAGGACCAGGGGATTTTAATCTGCTGTGATAGGAACTGAAACGCCCAAGGATATAATCGGTTTTGAACTTAAATAATCAAGAAGGTAAGACACATTTTAATATCTTGTCCATATAGCGCCTTTTCTATGATCCTTGAGTTATGTGTACAGACAAAGTCATTATATTTCCTTGTATGTCAGAAAAGCAGTTATTCCCTAGCCACAATGCATCAAATACTGTTTTAATACATAGCTATTGCATAAAAGGGCTTTTGCTGGTATTCTCTGGTGGTGCTTCATGTAAACAATGTATGACAGGGTTACAAGTGGACTGGAAAAATCCCTTCATGGTGTGGCTTGAGGGAAAGTTGTGATTGGCTGGGAGTCATTGTTAAGTCCGTGGGAAATGCATAGCATTTCTCGGAGACCCCAGACCCTCTGAGTTGCACCTGCTGCTGGACGATGAACTGAATTTCTTTATTCATTCATTTTATTAAAAAGAAGTTCGAATTGAAACAATACCGTGGTTAAGCAAACTTGTGGCGACGCGATGCCAGTGGGTTTCAGTCGCCTTGCCTTTAATAATCTTGATATAATAGAGGTGTTCAAAACTATGAAGGGTTTGGATAGAGTAAATAGGGAGAAACTGTTTCCACTGGCAGGAGGGTCGGTAACCAGAGGGCACAGATTTTAGGTAACTGGCAAAAGAACCAGAGGGGAGACGAGGAGAATTTGTTTTATGCAGTGAGTTGTTGTGATCTGGAATGCGCTGCCTGAAAGGGTGGTGGAAGCAGACTCAATAGAGACTTTCAAAAGAGGGAAATGGATATACACTTGGAAAGGGCCCCATTGCAAAGGGCTATGGGGAAAGGGGCAGGGGAGTGGGATTAATCAGAGAGCTCTTTAACGGGCTGAACGGCCTCCGACTATGCTGTACATTTCTATGGTCTGGATCTGAAGATGGCTGTCCCTGGGTTTGGTTCTTGCTGCCAAGTCCCGCTCACGTCTTTTAACTGTCCCGTTCGAATTGGGATTTTCCAACAACTAATTCGCCATTTCTATCGAGGAGGATCGTCAACCGTCCAGGATTGTCCTGGAGTATCCTGGAATTAAAGATTAGTCTTCTGAGAGAAACCCAGGAGAAAAATCATAGGGGAATGAAATAATTGCATGCTTTTATTTAATTTTCTTTTAACACTTTTGCCTTCTACTTATAAAAAATATTGCAGATGGGGGTTTGGGGGGGGGTGCGGAGAGAAAAGGCTGTTTGACTGGGCGGGGCAGTTGGAGGATGAAACTTTCAGGAATACTTCCAACAAGACTTGGCAAACCCTAGGCTCTAGTGTCGACCTGAATTGCAGGTCGAGAGAGGGGGCGATTTTAAGCCTATTGGCACAGCAGAAACCTGGCGGGCGGGCGGTTAAAATCCCCCCCCTGGCTCTTACCTGTCCGTAAGCCGCCACGGTCGCAACATCTGCAATTTTAACCTGCTGCCCTGAGCAGGCGGCATGGACGGGCGCCCGGAGCCAACGGGGTCCTTCTTTACACGTGTTGCGGCCCGATGACATCGTTGAGACCCGACTGTAATTTTAGCTCAGGCCTGAGCGGGGAATCCACCCGGAGTTAAAATCGGGGCCACAATGTTATAAACACATATAACATTGCACAACTGTGAAGAGATGTCAGATTGCCTGATAACTTTGGGACCGGTTTAGGTTAGATGGAGTTTTATTGAAGGAGGCTACAATATCCTTTAAAAGAGGAAAATGTTTGACGGTGCAAATCAGGCTGGAATCATTGAGCCCACTGTAATTATCAGAACAACTAAGGCTTCGAACAGCTTAAAACACGCAAACCACATTTTTGAACTGATACAGGAGTGGATGGGCTTATTGGCCATCTCCACGATTTTGGCTTGCAAGCCTCCCTTTATACCCCCTGCTACTTGGCACTCAGTTCGCTTTAGGTCATCAAGTTGATTTAGGGGAAGGTTTGGGAAGAAAGGGGTTTTTGAAACACGGAAGACTTATTTACATCCGTTTAATTGGTTAAGTAAATGGAGGATAATAGGTGACTGGCGGTGACTGATGAGGCAGCAAGTTAATCGAATAGATCTGACTGTGTCATCAGCTGGATTGCTATCTCAAACAGACTGACAGATATTACCGAGTCCCAATCAAATATAGTCCTTGTTTACTTACATTGGACATTTACATATTTTACCATTACATGGCAGGCGGGCGAGTGTGGGAATCAAAGAGCACAGAAGCTCCTTTCTCCAGCTCCCACACTAGTATACTGGGATGGGGGGGGGCGGGCAGGTGGGCATTGCTTCACTGGGATATGCATAATCCCACGTATGCTATACAAGACATGCTTTAGAGGATGTTCTTTGCAATGTACGGATAGACATGTACGGATTTCTTATTATCTCTCTGTGGCTCAGTGGATAGCACTCTTGCCTCTGAGTCATAGAAGACAGGAGCAGGAGTAGGCCATTCGGCCCCTCGAGCCTGCTCCGCCATTTAATGAGATCATGGCTGATCATCCAAATTCAGTACCCTGTCCTTGCTTTCTCCCCATATCCCTTGATCTCTTTAGCCTTAAGAAATATATCTAACTCCTTCTTGAATATATTTAATGAATTGGCCTCTACTGCCTTTTGTGGTAGAGAATTTCACAGGATCACCACTCTCTGGGTGAAGAAATTCCTCCTCATCTCTGTCCTAAATGGCTTACCCCTTATCCTTAGACTGTGACCCCTGGTTCTGGACTCCCCCGCCATCGGGAACATCCTTCCTGCATCTAGTCTGTCCTGTTAGAATTTTATAAGTTTCAATGAGATCCCCTCTCATTCTTCTAAACTCCAGCGAATATAAGCCCAATCGACCCAATCTCTCCTCATACGTCATTCCTGCCATCCCAGGTATCAGTCTGGTGAATCTTCGCTGCACTCCCTCCATGGCAAGAACATCCTTCCTCAGATAAGGTGACCAAAACTGCACACAATACTCAAGGTGTGGTCTCACCACAGCCCTGTACAACTGCAGCAAGACACCCTTGCTCCTTTACTCGAATCCTCTCGCTATGAAGGCCAACATACCATTTGCCTTCTTAACTGCCTGCTGCACCTGCATGCTTACCTTCAGTGACTGGTACCTTCAGTGACTGGTACACAAGGACACCCAGGTCTCGTTGCACTTCCCCTTCTCCCAATCTATTGCCGTTCAGATAATAATCTGCCTTCCTGTTTTTGCCACCGAGATGGATAACCTCGCATTTATCCACATTATACTGCATTTGCCATGCATCTGCCCAATCACCCAACCTGTCCAAACCATACTGGAGTTTCTCGGCATCCTCCTCACAGCACACATGTCCACCCAGTTTTGTGTCATCTGCAAACTTGGAGATATTACATTTAGTTCCCTCGTCTAGATCATTAATATATACTGTGAATAGCTGGGGTCTTAGCACCGATCCCTGCGGTACCCCACTAGTCACTGCCTGCCACTCGGAAAAAGACCCATTTATTCCAACTCTTTGCTTCCTGTCTGCCAACCAGTTCTCTATCCAAGTCAGTACCTTACCCCCAATCCCATGTGCTTTAACTTTACACACTAATCTCTTATGCAGGACCTTATCGAAAGCCTTCTGAAAGTCCAAATATACCACATCCACTGGTTCTCCCTTATCTATTCTACCAGTTACATCCTCAAAAAATTCCAGTAGATTAGTCAAGCACGATTTACCTTTTGTAAATCCATGTTGACTTTGTCCGATTCCGTCACTGTTTTCGAAGTGCTCTGCTATTACATCTTTTATAATGGACTCTAGCATTTTCCCCACTCCCGATGTCAGGCTTACCGGTCTATAATTCCCCGTTTTCTCTCTACCACCTTTTTTGAATAGTGGGGTTACATTAGCTACCCTCCAATCCATGGGAACTGTTCCAGAGTCAGAAGGTTGTCCCACTCCACGGGACTTGAGCACATAAATCCAGGCTGACACTCCCAGTGCAGCGCTGAGGGAGTGCCGCACTGTCGGAGGTGCCGTCTTTTGGGTGAGATGTTAAACCGAGGTCCTGTCTGCTCTCTCAGGTGGACATAAGAGATCCCATGGCACTATTTCGAAGAGGAGCAGGAGAGTTATCCCCGGTGTCCTGGCCAATATTTATCTCTCAATCAACATAACTAAAACAGATTATCTGGTCATTATCACATTGCTGTTTATGGGAGCTTGCTGTGCGCAAATTGGCTGCCGCGTTTCCCACATTACAACAGTGACTACACTCCAAAAAAGTACTTCATTGGCTGTAAAGCGCTTTGAGATGTCCAGTGGCTGTGAAAGGCGCTATAGAAATGTGAATCTTTTTTTCTTTCTTTCTCTAGTTTTCCTTTGTTGTTTTCTTCACCTTAGGAGTATCATGGCAGAGAGTGACAATCAGTTCTCACTTGTATTATATCACTAGCCAGAGGTACTGTATTAGGATTGGATTTCATTGTCTATATATATGTTAGGCAAGGTGCTATACATTGCATTTGTTGCTGGTATCAGTTGATCAACTTGACAAACCAACTGCTGTGCCGCAATGACTACATCGACTTTACAGCACAGAAACAGGCCATTCGGCCCAACTGGTCCGTGCCGGTGTTTATGCTCCACACGAGCCTCCTCCCACCCCTCTTCATCTAATTCTATCTTCTATTCCTTTCTCCCTCATGTAGTTATCTCGCTTTCCCTTAAAGGCATCTATGCTATTCACCTGAACAATTCCTTGTGGTAGCGGGTTCCACATTCTAACCACTCTCTGGTGAAAGAAGTTTCTCCTGAATTTTTAAAAAATTCACTTATGGGATCTGGACGTCGCTGGCAAGGCCAGCATTTATTGGCCATCCCTACTTGCCCTTGAGAAGGTGGTGGTGAGCCGCCTTCTTGAACTGCTGCAGTCCCGTGTGGTGAAGGTACCCCCACAGTGCTGTTAGGGAGGGAGTTCCAGGATTTTGACCCAGCGACGATGAAGGAACGGCCGATATACTTCCAAGTCAGGATGGTGTGCGACTTGGAGGTAGTGGTGTTCCCATGCACCTGCTGCCCTTGTCCTTCTAGGTGGAAGAGGTCGCAGGTTTGGGAGATGCTGCCGAAGATGCTGCAGTGCATCTTGTAGATGGTACACACTGCAGCCACGGTGGTGGATGGGGTGCCAATCAAGCGGGCTGCTTTGTCCTGGATGGTGTCCTATTGGATTTATTAGTGACTATCTTATATTTATGGCCCCTATTTTGGACTCCCCCACAAGTGGAAGCATTTTCTCTACATCTACCCTATCGAACCCCTTCATAATCTGAAAGACCTCTAAAGAATTGCTATGATTGGTTGCTTGGCTGGCATAGGGAGGGTCACTGATATCAGTCACGTGCATCCAGTACGCTGTGTGACCATTAGGAACAGGAGGAGGCCATTCAGCTCCTCGAGCCTGTTCCACTGTTCAATTAGATCATATGTAAGAAGTCACACAACACCAGGTTATAGTCCAACAGCTTTATTTGAAATCACAAGCTTTCGGAGCGCTGCTCCTTCATCAGGTGAAGTGGAGAGATACATATAGGCACAGCATATATAGTCAGAGAATAATGCCAGATGATTACAGGTAATCTTTCTAACTGCCCTTTATCACACCTCGGCAGAGAGATAATCACAGCAATCAAAGGTGTGAATGGTGTCCAAACAGGTCAGTCAGGAAAACATTACATCAAAGAACAATGAGGTGGGGTCACAAGGGGTCAAATGTTGCATGACCCAGGTTGAAACGCGTGGGTGGGCTAAGTCAAGAGATACTGATTAGGTGATGTAATACCTGAGTTTGACCTTAGACTGTAGAAGTCTGAGGGAGGTAAGAAGTTACTGAGAAAGTTAGAGCAGAAGATGGTTGAACGTGAGTAGGCCATTCAGCTCCTCGAGCCTGTTCCACTGTTCAATTAGATCACGGCTGACCTGTACCTCAACTCCATTGACCAGCCTTTGTTCCGTAACCCTTGATATCCTTACCCAACAAAACTCTAGCAATCTCAGTCTGGAAAAATTTCAATAGACCCTCAGCATCCACGGCCTTTTGGTGGGCCGAGTTCCAGTTTTCCACTACCCTTCCTGCTTTCAATTCGAAATGGCCTCGCTCTTGTTTTAAGATCATGCCCCCCTGTTCTGGATTCACCCACCATAGAAGGTAGTTTCTCTGTGTCTCCCCTATTTTACTATCAATGTTTTCTTTTATTATAAAGAAACCCGTCCCGAAAGGCAAAGCTCCATGGCCCAGGACGAGACCAGGTTGAAAGGCGTGGGTGGGCTAAGTCAAGAGATACTGATTAGGTGATGCAATACCTGGGTATGACTTTAGACTGCAGAAGTCTGAGGGAGGTAAGAAGTTACAGGAAACTCTCGATTTGCCGGCACCTAAATCTCTGTTAACCAGCAAAATTCAGGAGTAGGTTCAGGTTAAGTTTTACTTCATATTAGTGGCCGTTCCTGGATCTGTGGCTGTGTAACCGGGTTCCTGCACCTGTTGCTAAGCAACAGGGACGCCTGGATCTTGTGGCGGGGTTCCTGCACCTGTTGCTAAGCAACAGGGAAGCCTGGATTTGTTGCTGTGTACGGAGCTCTCGTACCTTTTACCATAATCCGGACTTTTTAAAACCGGCACCACGCCGGTCCCGTCGGTGCCGGATAAAAAAGAGTTTCCTGCACTGAGAAAGTTAGAGCGGAAGATGGTTGAACGTGAGTAGGCCATTCAGCCCCTTGAGCCTGTTCCGTCATTCAATTAGACCATGGCTGATCTGTATCTTAACTCCATCTATCGTTCCGTAACCCTTAATACCCTTGCCTAACAAAAATCTACCAATCTCCGTTTTGAAATTTGCAATTGACCCCCAGCCTCAACAGATTTTTGGGAGTGAGAGTTCCAGATTTCCACTGCCCTTTGCGTGAAGAAGTGCTTCCTGACATCACCCCTGAACGGCCTGGCTCTAATTTTAAGGTTATGCTCCCTTGTTCTGGACTCCCTCCACCAGAGGAAATAGTTTCTCTCTATCCACCCTATCAACTCCTTTAATCATCTTAAACGCCTCAATTAGATCACCCCTTAATCTTCTATACTCGAGGGAATACAAGCCCAGTCTGTACAACACGGGACGGGCTCGACGGGCCAAATGGCCTCCTTCTGTGCTGTAACCGTTCTAACACTGAAACTGATGGTGGAACAGGCTCGAGGGGCTCTATTCCTCTATTCCTATGCCCAACCATCTTCTTCTCTGACTTTCTCCGTGACTTCTTACCTCCCTCAGTCTGGAAATAGATTGGGAAAAGGGGAAGTGCAACGAGACCTGGGTGTCCTTGTGCACCAGTCGCTGAAGGTAAGCATGCAGGTGCAGCAGGCGGTTAAGAAGGCAAATGGCATGCCGGCCTTCATAGAGAGAGGATTCGAGTACAGGAGCAAGGATGTCTTGCAGTAGTTGTACAGGGCCTTGGTGAGACCACACCTTGAGTATTGTGTGAAGTTTTGGTCACCTTATCTGAGGAAGGATGTTCTTGCTATGGAGGGAGTGCAGCGAAGATTCACCAGACTGATACCTGGGATGGCAGGAATGACGTATGAGGAGAGATTGGGTCGATTAGGCTTATATTCGCTAGAGTTTAGAAGAATGAGAGGGGATCTCATTGAAACTTATAAAATTCTAACAGGACTAGACAGACTGGATGCAGGAAGGATGTTCCCGATGGCCGGGGAGTCCAGAACCAGGGGTCACAGTCTAAGGATAAGGGGTAAGCCATTTAGGACGGAGATGAGGAGGAATTTCTTCACCCAGAGAGTGGTGAACCTGTGGAATTCTCTACCACACAGGGCAGTTGAGGCCAATTCATTAAATATATTCAAGAAGGAGTTGGATATATTTCTTAAGGCTAAAGGGATCAAGGGATATGGGGAGAAGGCAGGGACAGGGTACTGAATTTGGATGATCAGCCATGATCGCATTGAATGGCGGAGCAGGCTCGAGGGGCCGAATGGCCTTCTCCTGCTCCTATCTTTTATGTTTCTATGTCCGCAATCAAACGCAGCACTAACATCATTCAAAATCCTTCTGCTTGAAAATTAGGCCGAGTAGCATGTTTGTGCTGAAGACGTTTTGAAAAGGTTGCAGACTCTTACTCACCTTGTCTCACTATAGGTAGAGATAGGCACTCGCAGTGGCTTTTGTCCTCACGACTAATGGTTCTGATCGAAGCCGGTGAGGGAGATGCAGAGGTGATTAAAGCACATCTCATGCTGGCCACGCTGGCTCACTTAGTAGCGATGCTCAATCTTTAAATACTGCCGATTTTCTTGGTAAGAATGTCGGTGGCATCCCTTGGTGTTCGATGCTCAGGGCACTGCCTGGTGTGGATCTGAATCATTGAGGCCAGCAAAGCCCCAGGTCTGTGCCGAGCTAGCTAGTCGGGCTGTCAGTAGGGTATTCTAATTGTCTCCAGGTCCCCAGGCTAGGGAACGGAAGCACCAGTGAGGGTTCCTGCTTCTGATTGCTACCCAGTGGTGCTTTTTGGAAAGTGTGTGTGTGTGTGTATGTGCGTGTGTGCATGCGTGCGTCTGTTTGTGTGTATGTGTATGCATGCATGTGTGCGCGAGTGTGTGTGCGTGTGTGTAATGGCATGCGTGCGTGTGTATGCGTGTATGTGTATGCATGCGTGTGTATGCATGCGTGTGTGCATGCGTGTGTGCGTGCGTGTGTATGTGTATGCATAAGTGTGTGTGTGTGTATGTGCATGTGTGTGTGCACGCATGTGTGTATGTGTGCGTGTATGTGTGAAGTGTGTGCATGCATGTGTGTATGTACGTGTGCGCGCGCGTGTGTATGCATGCATGTGTGTATACATGCTTGTGTGCATGCGTGTGCATGGGTGTATGTTTATGTGCAGGTGTGTGTGAGCATGCATGTGCATGCATGTTTGTATGTGCAGCTGTGTATGTCCTAGTGTATGTGCGTGCGTGCACGCGTGTGCGCATCCGATGAGGACAGGATTGGGATCATCTGTGCTGCCGCTAATATGGCGAAAAATGCCTGTCAACGCTCACGATCTGGGCGTGCACATGGTGAATAGAGGCTTGGGTGAAATATTGAGGGCGGCCAACGCTTGTGGAGTCGTGCTTCAGTACGAGTCAAACGTCTTTAGAAGAGGAGGGTTGAAAATTGACAAATAAAAAAGACACATAAAAGTGTTGAATAAATATATATAGTATATTAAAAAAGCATTGACTGGAAGTGACTCCAAGATTGCAATTCAATCTGGGACTGTTGATGTTGAGGAACTGCACGCATTTCAGTCTTGTAGTTAATTACATCATCAGAACCCCTTGATTGAATTACAGCCTTGCAGTTTGATCCCAAGTACCTGCAACTCTGAACACGCAGCACATATAGGAGAGGACACACAGCACAGAAGGGCCGAGTCATCTGATCCCTTCACGGCTCACCAAGTTTAGCAGGAGCAGCTGAGTCATCGGGAGGTTCCAGGTTCAATCCTGAGGCTCTTCTGGGTTAGCTATCCTCAGCTAGGCTGCTGCTATGGGCTCTACAATTAGCCTCAGCAACATAGGCTAGACGACAACACCAACTTGTCTTTGTATAGCACCTCTAACGTAGTAAAGCGTCCCAAGGCGCTTCACAGGGGCGTTATCAAACAAAATCTGACACACGAGACACATAAGGAAATATTAATACCCATGTCCTTTAGGGAAGAACATCTGCCGTCCTTACCCGGACTGCGCCTACATGTGACTCCAGACCCACAGCAATGTGGTTAACTCTTAACTGCCCTCTGAAATTCAAGAAGGAGTTAGATATAGTTCTTAAGGCTAAAGGGATTAAGGGATATGGGGAGAAGGCAGGGACAGGGTACTGAATTTGGATGATCAGCCATGATCTCATTAAATGGCAGAGCAGGCTTGAGGGGCCGAATGGCCTACTCCTGCTCCTATCTTCTATGTTTCTATGTTTCTATGAAATGGCCGAGCGAGCCACTCCATTGTAACAAACCGCTACGACGCAGTTCAAGAAGGCGGCTCACCTCCACCTCCTCAAGGGGCAACTAGAGATAAAAAAGAAAGAAAGACTTGCATTTCTATAGCGCCTTTCACGACCACCGGACGTCTCAAAGCGCTTTACAGCCAATGAAGTACTTTTGAAGTGTGGTCACTATTATAATGTAGGAAACGCGGCAGCCAATTTGCACACAGCAAGCTCCCACAAACAGCAATGTGATAATGACCAGATAATCTGTTTTTGTTATGTTGGTTGAGGGATAAATATTGGCCAGGACACCGGGGATAACTCCCCTGCTCTTCTTCGAAATAGTGGCCATGAGATTTTTACGTCCACCTGAGAGAGCAGACAGGGCCTCGGTTTAACATCTCATCCGAAAGACGGCACCTCTGACAGTGCGGCACTCCCTCAGCACCGCACTGGGAATGTCGGCCTAGCTTTATGTGCTCAAGTCCCTGGAGTGGGGACTTAAACCCTCAACCTTCTGATTCAGAGGCGAGGGTGCTGCCCACTGAGCCACGGCTGACACTCAATGGGCAATAAATGCTGGCCTTGCCAGCGATGCCCACACATCCCGAGAATGAGAAAAGAAATTAGGACAAGTGGTCACAGAGGTAGGTTTTAAGGAGCGTCTTAAAACAGGAAACCTCCATCAACTCCGACGTCTAAAATTTAAGGGAGCACTGTGAGATTGGAAGAATTTGCCTGGAATTTCTGTGGGGATTCTGTGGTGCGAGGTCAGTGGAAGTCCAAGAGAACTGGTATAAATGGTTATAGAATCATAGCACGGAAGAAGGCCATTCGACCCGTCGAGCCCGTGCCGGCCCACTCCGGCTAGTCCCACTCCCCTGCCCTTTCACCATAGCCCTGCAAATTTTTTTCCTTCAGGTACTTATCCAACTCCCTTTTGAAAGCCGTGATTGAGTCTGCCTCCAGGGTCAAAATCCTGGAACTCCCTACCTAACAGCACTGTGGGAGTACCTTCACCACATGGGCTGCAGCGGTTCAAGAAGGCGGCTCACCAACACCTTCTCGAGGACAATTAGGGATGGGCAATAAATGCTGGCCTTGCCAGCGATGCCCACATCCCATGAACTAACTTTTAAAAAGTGTGTCCGTTGACCAGTATGTTGGGATGGTACTGATGTAAGAAAACTACTAGGCACTTGGTCTAAGCGTTAAACAAAGCTTTAATCAACTGTTTTACAACATGGAGGTCTAGTTGTGTCCTTCACTAGTTCCTGTTAAGAATGTCCTGCGCAAGCTGGGCCCGTGCCCGAGTATTTATACTCTCCCTGGACAGCGCCATCCGCAGGCCGCTCAGTATTATTTCATAAGTCTTTCTTTCATGAATGACTGATTCATGTCAGCTACATTGAGAGAAACCCTACTTAGAATTAAGCATAAAGTTGGTTGTGTAGTGTTGGACAGTGAGTGGGAGTGGCACCGTACGTTGAAACCTTGACCATGCTGCCCTGCAAAGAGGAGGAGGGGGCTAGTCATGCCCAGGAACCCCTGCATGTTGACTTGCTGTACTGTTCTGATGAGGTGAGTCAGGCCTGTTACTTCCTCATAGGGAGAGAGGCCTGACATGAATCAGTCATTCATGAAAGAAAGACTTAGGAAATAATACTGAGCGGCCTGCGGGTGGCGCTGTCCAGGGAGAGTATAAATACTCGGGCATGGGCCCAGCTTGCACAGGACGTTCTTAACAGGAACTAGTGAAGGACACAACTAGACCTCCATCTTGTAAAACAGTTGATTAAAGCTTTGTTTAATGCTTAGACCAAGTGCCTAGTAGTTTTCTTATGTCAAGGCCAAATCAGGAAGGCACTTGCCTCAGATTCTCCTGCTGTGTATTTATGTAACCTGGAAACCTAGGTGAAGGGCCCAAGCTTCTAGTACAGGCCATCATCAAGAATGAAAAGAGTAGCTCGTGGCCAGTTTCAGCCGAGCATTGGGCTGGGAGTCGGGCACTTACTTGCCATCTCAGTTGCAGATGGTGCGATGCATAGGAGACTGGAGAATCATAGAATCGTGGAATGGCACAGCACAGAAGGAGGCCATTCGGCCCATCGAGTCTGCGCCGGCACTTTCGAAGAGCAATCCAGTCAGTCCCACTCCTCTCGCTCTTTCCCCATATCCCTGCAATTTTTTCTCCAAGTATTTATCCAATTCCCTTTTGAAGGCCACTATTGAATCTATAGCCACCGCCCCATCAGGCAGCGCGTTCCAAATCCTCACCACTCGCTGCGTAAAAAAAAGTTTTCTCCTCGTGTCGCCTCAGGGTCTTTTGCCAGTCACCTTGAATCTGTGTCCTCTGGCTATCGACCCTCCTGCCACTGGAAACTGTTTCTACAGAGAAGTGTCGAAAATACGCTGAAGGAAAAAGATGAAAAATCTGCACATCTAGAAACAAAGGCGATCCTGATCAATAATCTAAATGTAACGCTCATAAAAAAAAGTTTTATGTAAAGCTTGGCCTTTGACGTCTGCCATCGATCAGCAATTCTCAAAAAACCCCACCACGCTTGCATTTTCTGCTGTTATTTTTGATATTACCGAGCCGTCCAATCTGGTACGCAAGATGATGTATCATAAAATGCATTGCTATAGCAACGGGGTAGACTAGTCCAAGCTATTACCATAATCACCAGTAGTGATGTGCAAAGCCGGGACAAATATCTGAATCTCCCCAAATTTGGCCAGCGCCATCACGAAGAACAATGAACTTTCATTAGATCGCATTTCTGTTTTTTTTGTGATGAAGACGTGTAAAACTAATTTAAGTTGGCACCAAGTCCAACCTTTCCAAGCTGGCACTAAGCTGTGGAAGAGACGCGGACTTTAATTGGGTTGAATCAGTTTCAGGTTCAGCTGCCTTGGCGTGACTCACATGGAATGAAAGAGCCGTTACTGGTCGACTGTTCGTTATGTTGTTAAAACTCTCCCACCCCACCACCCTCCACCCCCCCCCACCCCCCCCCCAGCAGTCTCCGGATCGCACCATGACTGTAACCTTTTCAGTGCAGTCGGAGCTGTCAACACCGAACAAATCTTAAGCCTTTCTGTCACGTGCTGTGTTCCCAAGGCGTTGACATAGACAAAACAGAAATATGCCTCAACAGCAGCAAAAGCTGCTCCGTCGAGTGGGCCACAGCCGGAGGTTGGCCAAATGTCACAAATTTCTTCTCTTTCTTATCCTCTTCCCCCCCCCCCCGCACCTCTCTTTCTCAATGTTCTCTCTTTGTAGCATGTAGGATGGTCCTGCTTTTTCTCCTCATTTCTCGCACTGGATCGTGCTATTAAAGGCATGGGGACAAGAACCCGTAATTTCCGATCGGAGACTTCCTACGTGCGGACGCCTCCTAGCGGAGAAAAAATCTACGCTCTTTCCCGAGGGCTCCCGAGGTCCGGACACTTCCACTCCTGGACCTCTCCACAGTCGAAATGCGCAGGGCCCACGTATCCCCAGGGGCGCAGGTGGTTCGCAAACGTCCCTGGGATCACGTGGGCCAGGCCAGCCAATAGGAGAAGGGAATCTCCCTTCATACTTTTGACAGATAGACCTGTCAAATATATGAATGGAGGTCAGCCCAAAAACACTGTAAAACATTAAATAAATTTTAAAAAAACCATCACGTTTTTAAAATGAGTTAAAGTTACATTAAATTAAATATTTTAAACAAAAGTTTAATTTTTTGAAAAAATAACTAAAGTTTTTTATGGGGCTAAAAATAAACTTACCTTTTTTAAACGTGTTTTAAAATTATAAATGAGTGAAAAACATTTTTTCTTTACTTTTTTCAACTCTTATGCTGGTAAAAGCAGATCTTACGCCTTTTACCAGGCATAAGATTTCTCCGTGTTTTCAGCAAGTGGAGGTTCTGCGGAAAGTGGAACTCTCCCCCCCGCAGAGGCCCTTCTCCAGTGCAGGCGTCCGATCGGCCAAGGGCATTCTTGACAGATCGGAAATGCCAGTTTTCAGCGCGCGCACGCTTCGCATGCCTGAAACCGGCATTTCCAATGTCCCTACGGGTGGGTACACAGCCCGTACATACCCGTAGGGATCAGAATATACAGGCCATTATGGAGGCAGGGCTATCCCAGTATCCACACAGTTAGTAAAAGCCTTCTATTGAAACTGTTAGGCCTATACTTTTAATAGAGGGCTTTGAAAGTCACTCTGAATTTTGGGATAGCCAAACCTTCATCATGGCCTCTTCCTTTGTCTTATTCTCTGAGGAAAGAAACCAGGAGAAATGGCAGGAATTACCTTCACAGTGTGATGATGCTTGAGACTGCCACTCTGTGGTGGGAGGGTAAGTATCGCAGCGCTGCGATCCCCAAGCAGGAATTCTCTGGCATTTGGTTAGCACAGAATTGTCAAAGTTGCGGAGAGCTGGCGCAAGCTCAACGGGCCGAATGGCCTCCTTCCGCGCTGCAACTATTCTACCAATCTGTGAGTGTCTCTGTTCCCAGCTTCAGATCCACAGGAGTTCTGATGAAGGGTCCCAGACCTGAAACGTTAACTCTGTTTCTCTCTCCACGGATGCTGCCTGGCCTGCTGAGTATTTCCAGCATTTTCTGTTGTTATTTCAGATCAACAGGTATCAGTGTAGCTCAGGGCATCAGAATTGAGCTAAGCATTAGATTAACTGCCTAAAGCAGGACAGTTGGATTGTAAAACGTAAAGAAAAATGAAAGACTTGCATTTCTATAGCGCCTTTCCTGACCTCAGGATGTCCCAACGCGCTTTACAGCCAATGAAGTACTTTTTTGAAGTGTAGTCACTGTTGTAATGTGGAAACGCGGCAGCCAATTTGCGCACAGCAAGCTCCCACAAACAGCAATGTGATAATGACCGGATTGTAGCGGTTCGTGTAGATCGCCACTAAATAAGAGAGTTTGACTTCGACGAACTATAAATAAGTTGTTTATTTACAGGAACAGGTTAAATACATCAGGTAAGGTAGCCGGTAAGATGGCTGACTGTAGGAGCACCGTGGTGTAGGTCTTTCCCCAGCAGGGACGCCACGAGGACTGACTAGAAGTTTCCCAGCTCAACTGCCAGCAGGTTCCGAACCCAACTGCCAGCAGGTTCCGAACCCAACTGCCAGCAGGTTCCGAGCTCTACTGTTGGAAGGTTCCGAGCTCTGATGTCATGACGTCAGAGTACAGGAGAGAAGCCTGGGTATAGTAACAGACACATACAGTAAGGTAAGTTAAAGGGAATTATGTATCTCAATGTAAGGGACAACCAGTGGTACCGCCACATGGGCCCCCCCAGAATTCGCTTTAACGAAAGTCCAAGGATGAGATGGTCTGACGAGCTGGTGGTCTCGGTGGTCGTGCTGTCTCGGCTTGGCGAGCGAGTTCCGAAGATGCTGCTCTTGAGGGGATCCGTACGCGCGTCGTGGCGAATAAAGTGTATCCGTCAGGCGAAGGACCGTGGAGACGTGCGAAACAGCAGGCCTTGTCAGAGTGACGGGCAGGTTGGGCGGACGCGGGCGATGTCTCCGTTGACTGGTGAGCGAAACCTTCAGGAGGCTGGAACGTACGGAACAGTGCGTGCCATAATGCTACGACATTAACAGAACGGAGGGTGAAAAGTTGCTGTGTTGATCTGTGATCAGAGCAACTTCCACGTGTTGATCGCGGCCGCAGGATGCCCGTTGGACCCGTCCTCGATGTATACAGCTTCGGTAGACGTTTGCATTTGTTAAAGGGAAAACTGGAGAAAGGGCGGCAACGGTCCAGGTTGTTGTTGCTTTCGGGAGGGGTAAACTCTGCTTGGAGGGCGGCAACACTTGTAGTTGTTGTAGATTTAGGAGAAAACAGCCGTGAGGGCGGCAACGCTTTTCGTTCGCGCTGAAACGTGTAGTAGGTAACACAACCAGCAGGCTGACGGGCTGGTGTGTCGTCGGCGGGGAACGAGTCTTCGTGTTTCATGAGGGCAGGAACCTCGTGGTTCGCGAGGGATGGATCCTCGTGGTTCGCGAGGGATGGGTCCTCGTGGTTCGCGGGGGTGAGTCCTCGTGGTATCCCCGCAGGGCACGCTCCGATTTTGTGGGCCCGAACATGCTGTACCCTGTGCTTGGAGAGATGTATACTTGCTGTTGCTTTGGACGTAGAGGCGGACGTTCCGTGTGGCGGTAGGAAAAACGAGTACGGGGACCGTAAGCAAGTGCGTGGTCGGCGCCGCATCGATGTTCTCGTCGAACGGGGCTTCTACCTTTATAAAGTACGAGGGAGACTCTGGCTCCCTGGATTGTGGCAGCGACAGCAAAACGGCTGGTGCTTCCATGGCGTGCTTCTTTTGTGAAAATTGCTCACAATAAAACGGAGTCCGGTTGAGTTTTGTCCGTGTCAAACGGGATCTGCTCCAGACTGCGCTTACCTTGCGAATACGTTCGCAAAGACGGAGTCGCCTTTGGAGGAATCGGTGTTAGGCGGTTGCTGTTCCGTGGTTGTTCGTCGGTTGTGCGTCGGTCGTCTTGTGGGAAGACGAGGTTCAGGCTACGCGTTGCTACCGTGAAAATCGTTCACGGATACGGGGTCGTCAATTGTAGTATTGGAATTGATGAGCTCCAGTACTCACGTCGTTGGGTCACCAATGTAGCGGTTCGTGTATATCGCCACTAAATAAGAGAGTTTGACTTCGACGAACTATAAATAAGTTGTTTATTTACAGGAACAGGTTAAATACATCAGGTAAGGTAGCCGGTAAGATGGCTGACTGTAGGAGCACCGTGGTGTAGGTCTTTCCCCAGCAGGGATGCCACGAGGACTGACTAGAAGTTTCCCAGCTCAACTGCCAGCAGGTTCCGAACCCAACTGCCAGCAGGTTCCGAGCCCAACTGCCAGCAGGTTCCGAGCTCTACTGTTGGAAGGTTCCGAGCTCTGATGTCATGACGTCAGAGTACAGGAGAGAAGCCTGGGTATAGTAACAGACACATACAGTAAGGTAAGTTAAAGGGAATTATGTATCTCAATGTAAGGGACAACCAGTGGTACCGCCACAGGATAATCTTAGTGATATGGGTTGTAGGATAAATATTGGCCATGGTTGTCATGGGATCTTTTACATCCATCTGAGAGGGCAGACGGGGCCTCGGTTTAACGTCTCATCTGAAAGACGGCACCTCCGACAGTGCAGCACTCCCTCAGTACTGCGCTGGGGTGTCAGCCTAAATTTTGTGCTCAACTGTGAAAGGACGAGCTAGGTGAGGAGATAGGGAATGAAAAGAGGGATCGAGTGAGAAACAGAGAAAGAGAATAAAGGGGTAGGGGAGAGAATCAAGCTGACTCCATTCCATGTTGTTACTAATTTGTGAGTATTGACAACAGCTGAATGTGTTCTTCATCTTATTGTCTCTTAGCCAACACATACATTGAAAGAGGGGCAGCTGTAGAAAATACCACAAAGGACTTGACAGTTCACTCACATCTGGCGCTGTGTGACTGGAGCGTGTCTCAGTGGAAACTCCTCTGTCCGTTTGCCCTAAAGTGGGTGGGCTGCATACCCACCGCGGCAAATGAGCCAATAATTGAGAACAGGCTGCACCGGTGATGGAGGAAATTGCCTACCATCTCAGTTGCATTCCTCACACGAGCAGTGCCGATCTGCCCCGGTGCGAATGGCGTGGAACTCCTGCATGTCGACGTGTCGTGTACCAGTTGTCACTCTAATGCCGCGTGCATTGTAATTGGATGTCCTGAGAGATCCCGTTCAGTTGCATCATCCTGTCCCGATCTGAACACAGACGCTACAAGGCCACCTTATAAATGTAGTATAAGCGATATATCGAGAGGCCTCCAAATAATCATTAGACGCCAGTCATGAAGCTAATGTTTGTGCGTCTGAAATGGGTCTCCGCCATGATACCCCGAAGGTGAAGAAAACAACAAAGGAAAACCAGAGAAAGAAAGAAAAAAGGACTCACATTTCTATAGCGCCTTTCACGTCGTCAGGACGTCCCAAAGCGCTTTACAGCCAATGAAGTACTTTTGAAGTGTCGTCACTGTTGTAATGTAGGAAATGCGGCAATTTGCACACAGCAAGCTCCCACAAACAGCAATGTGATAATGACCGGATAATCTGTTTTTTTAGTGATGTTGATTGAGGGATAAATATTGGTCCAGCACACTGGGAGATCTCCCCTGCTCTTCTTCGAAATAGTGCCACGGGATCTTTTACCTGAGAGGGCAGACTGGGCTTCGGTTTAACGTGTCTTCCGAAAGAAGGCACCTTCGGCAGTGCGGCACTCCCTCAGTACCGCACTGGAGTGTCAGCCTGGATTATGTGCTCAAGTCTCTGGACTGGGGACTTGAACCCACAACCTCCTGACTCAAAAGTGAGCGTGCAACCACTGAGCCATGACTGACAGTGCTCCTATCTTCTATGTTTCTATGTTTCTATGAATAACCAGACAACACTCACTGTTGAGGCTTGTCCATGGAGAATGGCCTCTTGGCTGAGGTGCTGAAGGGCTGTAGGCTGCCACGGAACTGGTGCCAGATTATGAGTTTGTGCCTTCAGGAGGGGATTGGAGAGCACGAAAAATAATTCAATGTCTGCTGGCGGGATGAATGTTCTGGGAGTTGCACGGTTCATTTTCCAAGAGGGAGGAATGTTTAGCAAACGTGCGATTGGCACGCTGTTATAGAGTGCTCAACCAAAGAGAAGAACCTGCACTTGCGAACCTTACCAAAACACTTGGCTGAGAGAGCTTTCAAACTGAGGGGGCCTGGCCATGGAATAAAAACATAGAAACATAGAAGATAGGAGCAGGAGTAGGCCATTCATCCCCTCGAGCCTGCTCCGCCATTCAATGAGATCATGGCTGATCATCCAAATTCAGTACCCTGTCCCTGCCTTCTCTCCATATCCCTTGATCCCTTTAGCCTTAAGAAATATATCCAACTCCTTCTTGAATATATTTAATGAATTGGCCTCTACTGCCTTCTGTGGTAGAGAATTCCACAGGTTCACCACGCTTTGGGTGAAGAAATTCCTCCTCATCTCTGTCCTAAATGGCTTACCCCTTATCCTTAGACTGTGACCCCTGGTTCTGGACTTCCCGACCATCGGGAACATCCTTCCAGCATCTAGTCTGTCTAGTCCTGTTAGAATTTTATAAGTTTCGATGAGATCCCCTCTCATTCTTCTAAACTCCAGCAAGTACAAGCCCAATCGACCCAATCTCTCCTCATACGTCATTCCTGCCATCCCAGGTATCAGCCTGGTGAATCTTCGCTGCACTCCTTCCATGGCAAGAACATCCTTCCTCAGATAAGGCGACCAAAACTGCACACAATACTCAAGGTGCGGTCTCACCAAGGCCCTGTACAACTGCAGCAAGACATCCTTGTTCCTGTACTCGAATCATCTCGCTACGAAGGCCAACATACCATTTGCCTTCTTAACCGCCTGCTGCACCTGCATGCTCATCAGATCCAGCTATCTTTCTTTTTGGGTTTTCTATCATGGTGCAACTCATGGGTTTTACGAACATACGAACAAATGAATAGTGACGGACACTCTGGTCCATCGAGCCTGTCCCACACATTTGCGATATCTTGCTTATCGCAATGTATACACTCTCCACCCCACCCGAAATCCTGGGAGAGGCAAAAAAAGCAGATCTGGGAGAAAAATCTGGGATGTCCCTCTCCGACCCATCTAGGCGATCAAAACTAGCCCAGGAGACCACTCTGGCCCTGAATTCCCTGCAGTACCTACCTCCTGTAAGAAGTGATCTCCGCCCCAGCCAAGGGCCAGGTTTACTGAAACAAAGAATAAGAGTTACTTGCTGCCTCCAAGAAGCTTGATTTCCTCTTTCTTGCTGAATGCTTCCTTTTTCCTCAACAGCTGTTCTCTTTAAAGCCAAAGGATATCCCAAGACTTGAATACTGCTCCCATATCTAGCACCTCTTTCAAACTCCTGGACAGGATACAAGAAAATATTTAGTCATCGTGTCATAGAGTCATAATGGCACAGAAGGAGGCCATTCAACCCATCGAGTCTGTGCCGGCTCTCTGCAGAGCAATCCAGTCAGTCCCATTCCCCCGCTCTATCCCGTAGCCCTGCAAGATTATTTCCCTCAAGTGCCTATCCAGTCTCCCTTTGAAAACATTGAGGGCTAGAAATTCAGTAGGCTTTGCGCCCAGTTTTCGCCCAAAGAGGGCTTTTGCGCCACTTGCTGAGCTTTCGCCGATATTCAGCGCTGCGGTAATGGCGGCGTTAGCCAGTAGCGCTGCACCGCCACCGATGACGTCATCGGTGTGCGCAGTGCCCCGCTACCGCCCCGCTACCGGCCCGACCGCCATATTTAGTTGCGGCCGCCACTTCCGCAGCGGCCGCAAACAGCGATCAGAAAACGGGGCCGTCCTGTAGCGTTAGTGGGGCGAGTTAAGGCGGAGGTGCGGTCGGCCGCTTTTTCGGCGGTCGCCTGCCTGCACCTCCTTCCCCGGCCTCCTCCACCCCCTCCCCCCCGCGGCATTGCCGGCTGTTTTCCGGGAGCCCGGCACTTCTCCGTGGTGCCGGGCTCATTTGCCGGCACTAGCAAGCGGCGATCTCGCTGTTGCAGGCACCTCCCCCTTAAGAGAGGGAGGAAGGCCTGCAGTACTGCAGCCTGCCGCTCCGCAGCGGGTGGCGCTGCGGCACCTAGCGCGCCGATATTCAGTTTCAGCGCCCCAAGCGGGGGCGCCGAAACCCTTGAATAGCGGCCGCTTTCGAGTTGGGGCGCTGAAACTGAATTTCCGGCGGGCGCAAGTGGCTCCGCGCGCAGCGGTACTTTCTGGGCGCGAGCGAGCTGGCCGCCCCAAACTGAATTTCTAGGCCTGGGTGTCTCCGCTTCCACCACTTCCGTCGGCAGTGAGTTCCAGGTCCTCACTCACATTCTCCCTTGTATCTCTTCCCCAAAACCTTAAACCTGTCTCCCCTAGTCCTTGCAGCATCAACTAGTGGGAACAGCCTTTCCCTGTCTAGCCTATCCAAACCCGTCCTAATCTTGTACACCTCTATCAAATCACCCCGCAACCTCCTTTGCGCTAATGAAAACAAATCCAGCTTCTCCAACCTGTCCTTGTAGCTAAGAGCCCCCATCCCCGGAACCATTCTGGTAAATCTCCTCTGCACCCTCTCAAGTGCCTTCACATCCTTCCTAAAGTGTGGTGACCAGAACTGGACGCAATACTCCAGTTGTGGCCTAACCAGCGCTTTATAAAGGTTCAGCATAACTTCTCTATTTGTTACCTTACAGGCAATCTTTCTCTCACCACCTCTCTCTCTCTCTCTCTCTCTCTTTCCATTGCAATATTTTTTGTCTTTCTCTACTTAATTGAAAATATTATTCCTCTGAACTGTCTCCCCTTGTTCCTTTTAGGCTCCAAATATCTTACGTGCTCTTTCTCCTAACTGCATCAAGCATCAACGTGTGGTCTCCCACACCAGAGAGCTGCCTACCTCCCTTCCCTCTGGAATTTACAGGCTTTTGAAAGCCAGGCTTGGAATTATTTAAATACGACTGCTTAATTCATCTCATCTCTTTACAACCTTGATGCTGTCCACACTGTGCTGATTGACACTTCCCCCCACCCCCATCCCAGTTTTCAAATTAAAAAATGCTAATGCACGGCTTTGAGGAGATAGATATCTAAGTTCCAGTAACAAGGGGCGAATGCCATTTATTTGACGTTCCTTCTTCATTACAGACGAAATGATAGTTCAATAAGAATTAAATCTGGTTTCAAGAGTTTTAGTAAATCCCTAAACCTAAGTTGCACACAGGAAGCTGACAGCGTCTTGAAAATGATGAATCCCTTGTTAAAATTAAAATGCTCAAAAGGTTCGAGATCTTCAATCTGTAAAACTTACTGGAAAATTTATGTTGCTCCCCAGCGTGCAGTTTCACTGGCGAACACTTGGTTGGAGACTGAGCCATGCTCCTCATGTTAGTCGTTTATACCCGTGACATCATCCGAGAGAAACACCAATAGGGAGTGAATCTGAGTAACGCAGGTTAGCAAGGCCATAAAAAAAGCAAACCAAGCACTAGGGTTTATTTCTAGAGGGATAGAATTGAAAAATAATGAAGTTATGCTAAACCTGTATCGAACCTTGGTTAGACCACACTTAGAGTATTGCGTGCAGTTCTGGTCACCATATTATAAAAAGGATATAGAGGCACTGGAGAGGGTGCAGAGAAGATTTACAAGGATGATACCAGAAATGCGAGGGTATACATTCAGGAAAGGATGAACAGGCTGGGTCTCTTTTCTCTTGAAAAGAGAAGGCTGAGGGGTGACCCAATAGAGGTCTTTAAAATTATAAAATTTTTTGATAGAGTGGATACAGAGAAAGTGTTTCCACTTGTGGGGAAGAGCATAACTAGAGACCATCAATATAAGATAGTCACCAAGAAATCCAACAGGGAATTCAGAAGAAACTTCTTTACCCAGAGAGTGGTGAGAATGTGGAACTCGCTACCACAGGGAGTGGTTGAAGCGAATAGTATAGATGCATTTAAGGGGAGGCTGGACAAGCATATGAGAGAAATTTGAATGACGACCAAAATCTCCCATACCTACTAGGGGAAGAGAGAAATTGTGTAACACTAGCGGCACACTATGTTACAGCTTGCCATAAACAGAGGGACAACCACTAAATATAAGAAAAGAGTATATATAAATTATATGAAAGTATATTTATACACTCAGGGATATATCTGTTTATACACTGTATGGATAGATCTGTATTTTTGTGTACAAACATGAATGTTTTTCGATGCTTTGGCAACATAAGATGTAACTTGTCATGCCAATAAAGCGATTTGAATTGAATTGAATTGAATTGAATAGAGGGTTGTGCTGATAGATTTAGATGAGGAGAGACGGGCGGAGGCTCGAGTGGAGCATAAACACCGGCATGGACTGGTTGGGCCGAATGGCCTGTTTCTGTGCCGTAGATCCGATGTAATCCTATGTCACTTGGGGGTATGATTCACCTTCTGAAATTCATACTCCTCCTCCAAACTTCTTTGAAATGATGTGATTAGGAAGGACATGAAGGCTTTGGAGAGGGTATAGAAGAGATTTAGTAGAATGGTTCCGGGGATGGAAGAAGAAAGAAAGAAAGACTAGCATTTCTATAGCGCTTTTCACGACCACCGAATGTCTCAAAGCATTTTACAACCAATGAAGTACTTTTGAAGTGGAGTCACTGTTGTAATGTGGGAAAGGCGGCAGCCAATTTGCACACAGCAAGCTCCCACAAACAGCAATGTGATAATGACCGGATCATCTGTTTTTGTTATGTGGATGAGGGATTAGGATAGACTGGAGAAGCTGGGGTTGCTCTCCTTGGAGCAGGGAAGGCTAAGAGGAGATTTGATAGAGGTGTATAAAATCATGGAGGGTTTAGACAGAGTAAATAAAGAGAAACCGTTTCTGATGGTCGATAACCAGAGGGCACAGATTTAAGGTGATTGGTAAAAGAACCAGAGGTGACATGAGGAAAAACTTTTTTACGTGAGTGGTTATGATTTGGAATGCGCTGCCTGATAGGACGGTGGATACAGAGTCAACAGTAGCCTTCAAAAGGGAATTGGATAAATAATTGATGGAGAAAAAATTGCCAGGATCTGGGGAAAGAGCGGGGGGGAGCAGGACTAACGGGATTGCTCTTCGAAAGAGCCGGTGCAGACTCGATGGGCCGAATGGCCTTCTTCTGTGCTGTACTGTTCTATAATATTGATAATTTAGTGTCCAAGGCACGCCACTCCTGTGAGTCTGGGCTGCAGCAGCCATGGATGTCCTGGAGTATGATGCTCTGCGATATTATCGCTTAATCATAGAGAGTAGGAAACGGTTCAATGAGCCTTGATACAGAAAAGCAAGTTGAAAAAGCATTTAGGTTGCTGTATTTGGGGCTTAAAAGGAGCAAGTAGTTCATAGGAATGGTGGAGATAGTGTTATCAATGAAATAAAGATGAAAAATATCTGGTTGCAGGTTAGTGGTGAGAGGAAGATTGCCTGTAAGATATCAAATATTTTCTTGTATCCTGTCCAGGTGTTTGATAGAGGTGCGAGATATGGGAGCAATATTGGAGTCTTGCGACATAGTTCAGCAAATTCCACCGTTGCTATTTCAACAAAGACGTTTTGTTTAAGCTTATTAACATCTCCATTAAATACTGTGGCAACAAGAGCAGGTCAGAGGCCGGGTATTCTGCGGCGAGTGTCTCACCTCCTGACTCCCCAAAGCCTTTCCACCATCTACAAGGCACAAGTCAGGAGTGTGATGGAATACTCTCCACTTGCCTGGATGAGTGCAGCTCCAACAACACTCAAGAAGATCGTCACCATCCAGGACAAAGCAGCCCGCTTGATTGGCACCCCATCCACCACCTTAAACATTCACTCCCTCCACCACCAGCGCACCGTGGCTGCAGTGTGTACTGTTAAGTCTGTGTGTTATATTGCGAATCACTACACAGACCACAAGAGTAAACTTAAACAGGACTTTACTGGTTGAAGGTCAGGGCGGAACTGCCCAATAAATCATTACACAGCACTTATATACCGGTGTGGTCACCGCCGGTATTACAGTATACAGCAGCCAAGATAAAGTAGTGCAACTCTTAAAATAGTTCTCTTAAAGGTGGAACGGTTACTAAAATAGTTCTCTTAAAGGTGGAACGGTTACATACACTACAATCCTCCCTTTTTAGCTAACAGAATATATTCCCCATTAACATAGCATAACAACATATATACACAACTTCATGTAAAAACAGTTCACAGATTCAGTCTCTGAGGTAAAACAGTTCACAGATTCAGTCTCTGAGGCGGCGCCTCCTGCGCCTCTTGACTCGGTCTGGATAACGCCTTGGTGGTGTAGTAGTTTCTTGATGCTGGGGTGACTCATCTAATAGTCCTTCACTGAACTTAACAGTTTGAATTTTCGTAACCTCAGAACCAGCATTGTTGACTTCTAAAGGCTCGAGTACCTTGTGAAGTTTTTCTGCTTCAAGACTGATTTGGCTCAGTTCGGAGGGACCACGTGCGTGACAGCTCAAAGTAGCAGAATGCTTCTCTTCCGCTGTAATGTTCTGTAGTTCTTTGACTACCTTTGACGGAGGCTCTTTAATAGTCAGCCTCGCCTCAGATTTTGATTTCCCTGCGATAAACTGCAGCAAGCCGGTCATCTTACAAGTTGTTTGTATCAGAGTGAGACGATGAATAGTGCCACGATGCTCAATGTCCACACCTTTGGAAGTGTGAAGAATTTCACCATTTAATATCCATTTTGGAGGCTTCACGTCCGCAACTGAAAGCTCACACTCAAGAATGGCGTCACTTGGCTCTGTTACTTCCACATCACATATGGGTTTAATGATGGCAATTGATTGCTCTTCTACATATAACTTTGCTGTGCTTTGGTCATCTATGGCATCGCACATGTAGTTGCCTTCATCTTCAAAAGCGACATTATTAATAACGAGCTTCCTGTACACATCTTCACTCACAATCTCATATTTATTACTGGGATGAATCTCTTCGTCTTTGTAATACCACTTGACAGCAGCATTTGGCCTGGAAACCTTGCATTCGAAAATGACACGATGTTTCTCCATGCCAATCTTCTCTCTTAAGGGTTTCACAATTTTAACTGGCAATTCTTTAATTCGAAGCAAAGCTCTGGAAGTAGCGCTTCCAGCAACAAACTTGATCTCTGCAGTGTAGTGTATGTAACTGTTCTACCTTTAAGAGAACTATTGTATGTAACCGTTCACCTTTAAGAGAACTATTTTAGGTGTGGCACTACTTTATCTTGGCTGCTGTATACTGTAATACCGACGGTGACCACACCGGTATATAAGTGCTGTGTCAGGATTTATTGGGCAGATTCGCCCTGACCTTCGAATAGTAAAGTCCTGCTAAAGTTACTCTTGTAGTCTGTGTATTAATTCGCCATAATACCTACAGACTTTACATGCAGCATCTTCAGTTTTTGCCTCTGCCACCACTTCCCTGAGTGGCTTATTACTGCTGACACTGCTCACCAAAGGGTGCTCTTCTTAGCTTTCAACTGATCGATGAATTTGACATGTTCCCTTTCTTGCTCAGCTTTGATTCGTTTGGCCTCATCGCGCAGACGGTTTGTGTGTTCCTGCTCCATTTTCTCAATCAGCTGCTTCTGCTGTCTTCCCAGATTCTCCAACTCTGTGTCAAAGAACTTTTTCTTTGCATTCATCTCTTGCTCAAAATGGCGAATCATTTGTTCTAATTGCTGTTGTAGTTTGAGATTGAATTGAGTTCGAGCCCGGTGTTCCTCAGAAATGTGCATGTCTGTAGACTGGACAGACTCAGAATTCTCTGTCAAACTATGTTGTTGTTGTTCAGTGGAATCCTGTTCTGATACTTTGTTCTCTCCTGAAACATTTATGCTCTCCTTCGTTTTTCCATTATTAGACTGCAAGTCCATTTTAGACTTGTCTTTTGCACCTGGGCTGATCCTGGGTAGGCGGCAATCTTCCTCGCCGTCAAAGAAACTGCACGGCTCGAGTCTTCCCTCGCGATCGGACGTGATGACAGTTCTGGTGAAGTTGTAGTAGTATTCCATATCCTCGTCAGAAGACGTGCTTGGATCATCGGCTCCGTCTACCTGCCCTTGAGTTGACTGCTCTCCTCTTTTCTTCCCCGAAGGATCTCGGTAGAATGGAAAATCCTCTTCACCATATGACTTGTCACCATAAAAGGGAGTCAACCCGAAAAATGTAGTTGAGCGGGCCCGGGCACTGCGTCGGGGGTACCTCCTTTTGTTTGAATCATTATCCTGGGCTTTGTTCCCGTCACCATCCTCCTGTGAAGTCTGGTTTCCGCACTGCAGCACGTGCTTCTGAAACAGGTTTTTCACCCTTTGTTTGTAGACTTTGTTGCTCGTTGGACACCTCAGGACTTCCCGCTCATTTTCTGGACTTTCCGTCATTGCTTTTAGGGGGTGCCAGTCCATATTTATTTTCCTGATCCACTCCCGCCCCAGAAGTGGTGGACCTCCCTCAGGTAGTACATATAAGTCCATTCCTTGATGCTCTTTGCCCTTGTGTCTCACCTTGACTTTTATCCTTCCGATGGGGTATACTCTTTGCCCCGTGTATGTCTTTAATACTATCTTCGTATTCCGTAGGGGAATATGTGTGAATAACCTTTTGTAATCTTGCTTATTCATGACCGTCAACGCCGATCCGGTGTCCACTTCCATCTTCACCTGGACCCTTGCTATCTGAAGTGTGACCCAGATAGTTTGTCGGTCAGCTTCCTTACTCACATTGTGAATTCTCAGACTACCCAGTTCCTTGCTGTTGGAGTCTGAATCCGAATTCTGTTCATCCGAACTCTTCTCAGCCACCTTGTGTACCTTGCTGCACTTTTCCTGTGGTGACTTTTTGTTGTTGGTCTTCTTTCCTGACCGGCATACTTTAGCTATGTGACCAAGCTTGCCACATTTTCTACAGTCCTGGTTTTTAAACCAGCATTGATTCTGATCGTGTGTTGTCTTCCCACAACGATAACATTTCGTTGTACCCAAAGCCATTTGACCTACGCTGAGTACCGCTGCCTTCAGCTGCATTTCCGCCGTGCCTCTCGCTGCGGCTTCGTGCGATGCTGCAATAGTGACAGCCTTATCAAGTGTAAGATCATTCTCTTCAAGCAGCCGCTTTTGGGTTCCTTCTTTCGACAATCCGCACACGAATTTGTCTCTCAGTGCCTCTGTCAGACTTTCTCCAAACTGACAGTATTTCGCTAGCTTACGCAGTTCAATTAAGTACTCCGCGTTGCTTTCCTCTTTCAGTTGCGTTCTCGCATAAAATTTAAACCGTTCCGCTAACATCAGCGGTGTAGGGTTCAAATGACCCTTCAGGACAGCAACAATATTAGCGAAAGTCTGATCCGCCGGTTTAGCTGGTGATAGAAGATGCTTCAGTAGCCCGTATGTCTTCGCACCCATTGAGTTTAGTAAGGTTAATGCTTTATCGTCATTTGATATTTTATTTGCCTTACAATATATCTCTATGCGTTCTACATACGTGGCCCAATCTTCTACATCGGGATCGAAATCGTTGATGTTACCACGCTTAGGCATCTTCGCAACCTTCTTGAGAAACAAAATGGCGGTTTCCCGCGCTTGTCTTCTTCCCCGCCTACTTTCAAAATGGCGGTTTCCCGCGCTTGTCTTCTTCCCCGCCTCCGAAAATGGCGGCTTCCCACGTTTGCCTTTCTCCCCGCTGACTGTCTCTTGTCACTCCCGCTCGCTCGGTCTCGGTCTCCCTCGCTCGCTCGGTCTCCCTCGCTCGCTCGGTCTCGTTCCCCCTCGCTCGCTCGGTCTCGTTCTCCCGCGCTCGCTCGGTCTCCCTCGCTCGCTCGGTCTCTTCTCTCTCCCGCTCGCTCGGGCTCTGTCTCTCTCTCAGCGGTTTCCAATCGTGCCTCCCAGCCCCTCTTGCAGTCCGGTCCTTCCCCCCCCCGGCTGCGGCTGAGTTCTCCGCGGTTTTTTAAATTTTCTCCCGCGCCTTACGATCCCGGTCGCTGCGCCTCGCGGCCTCGGTAGCTGCCCGGCCTTTTTCACCGGTCGCGGTCGAGCTGTCTCTCGACGCTGTTGCGTCTCCCAGCCCGCTTGTAGCCCGGTCTCTCACACCGGCTGCGTTCTCGCTTGTAGCCCGGTCTCTCACACCGGCTGCGTTCCCGCTTTCACCGCGGCTTCCGTGCCCCACGCTGCCCCAGTCTCAGCGCCTCTGGCCCCGACTTCTGTCCGGCTCTTTTCCCCGACCGTGGTCGAGTTCTCCGCCCTTATATCCTCCGTTCTTTTGTTATTTTCTCCCCTACTCACAGTCAACGTGGCCGACTTGCTTCTCGTGGCTGATCGGCTCACCCACCACCGTGATAGAAGGGACGATCACTGCCTGTTGCTGATGGAAGGCTTTGTGTCAGAATTCTTCCTTCTTCCTTTGCTCTGCAGACCCGAGTCTTCTCCCAGCAGAATGATGAGGGCGGATGCCTCTTCTCGACGCCCGTCAACTGCCTTGGATGCCTCTCTGCCGCAGGGTAAGATCGAACTCGTCGCCACTGTTAAGTCTGTGTGTTATATTGAGAATTACTACACAGACCACAAGAGTAAACTTAAACAGGACTTTACTGGTTGAAGGTCAGGGCGGAACTGCCCAATAAATCATTACACAGCACTTATATACCGGTGTGGTCACCGCCGGTATTACAGTATACAGCAGCCAAGATAAAGTAGTGCAACTCTTAAAATAGTTCTCTTAAAGGTGGAACGGTTACTAAAATAGTTCTCTTAAAGGTGGAACGGTTACATACACTACATGTACCATCTACAAGATAAGAACATAAGAAATAGGAGCAGGAGTAGGCCATACGGCCCCTCGGGCCTGCTCCACCATTCAATAGGATCATGGCTGATCTGAATCTAGACTCACGTCCACTTTCCTGCCCTCTCCCCGTAACCCCTAATTCCCTTATCTGCTAGGAAACTGTCTATCTCCATTTTAAATTTATTTAATGTTGCAGCTTCCACAGCTCTCTGGGGTAGCAAATTTCATAGATTTACTACCCTCTGAGTGAAGAAGTTTCTCTGCAGTGCACTGCAGCACCTCCCAAACCCACAACCTCTCCCACCTAGAAGGACAAGGGCAGCAGGCGCATGGGAACACCACCACCTCCAAGTTCCCCTCCAAGTCACACACCATCCTGACTTAGAAGTATATCGGCCGATCCTTCATCGTGGCTGGGTCAAAATCCTGGAACTCCCTCCCTAACTGCACTGTGGGAGCACCTTCACCACACGGACTGCAGTGGTTCAAGAAGGCGGCTCACCACCACCTTCTCAAGGGGCAATAGGGATGGGCAATAAATGCTGGCCTTGCCAGCGATGCCCAGATCCCATAAACGAATAAAAAAAATAATTAAAGCAGCGCACAGAGGAATTTGGCACGAATGTGTTAAGATCACACTGTGCCAGATCCAGTGCTGTGGATTTTAATAAGTTACCTGCCTGTCAGAGTTTGAGCGAACAGGCATTGGCAGCGGAGGGGTTTACTGTGGAGAGATGTGGAAGGATGAGGCTTGAGGCATGCATGGATGACTTGATAAGGAGTCAGATGGATGAACGTTACAACGTAAGAGATTAAAGTCAGCGAAGTAGCCACAAACAAGCGGTTGTGCACACAGTGGCGGATAATTCCTGGCCCTGGATATCTTGAAAATGGAAGCTACAGTTTTTGAAGTGTAGTCACTGTTGTAATGTGGGAAACGCGGCAGCCAATTTGTGCACAGCAAGCTCCCACAAACAGCAATGTGATAATGACCGGATAATCTGTTTCTGTTATGTGGGTGAGGGATTAGGATCGACTGGAGAAGTTGGGGTTGCTTTCCTTGGAGCGGAGAAGGCTAAGAAGAGGCGTTTAAAATCATGAAGGGTTTAGACAGGGCAAATAAAGAGAAACTGTTTCCAGAGGCTGAAGGGCCTATAACCAGAGGGCACAGATTTAAGGTGATTGGCAAAAGAACCAGAGGCGACACGAGGCAAAACTTTTTTTACGCGAGTGCACAGAAACAGGCCATTTGGCCCAACCAGTCCATGCCGGAGTTTATGCTCCACTCGAGCCTCCTCCCGCCTTTCCTCATCTAAATCTATCAGCAAGTGCAAGACGTGCAGGCAATTTCTCGCCACATTAACAGTGGATAGGGGTTAGTGTTTGCACTAGTGGGGTGGGGCGGGGTGGAGGAGGAGTCTATGGCAGCGAAGAGGGAGAGACCTTGGGGCACCAATTGGGACACAGCCTCAGGATAAGGGGTCGGCCATTTAAGACCAAGCTGAGGAGGAATTTCTTCACTCAAAGGGTTGTGAATCTTTGGAATCCTCTGCCCCAGAAGGCTGTGGACGCTCAGTCGTTGAGTATAATCAAGGCGGAGATTGATAGATTTTTGGACTCGAGGGGAATCGAGGGATATGGAGATTGGGCGGGAAAGTGGAGCTGAGGTCAATGATCAGCCATGATCTTATTGAATGGTGAAGCAGGCTCGAGGGGCCGTATGGCCGACTCCTGCTCCTAATTCTTATATTCTTATGAAAATCATGAAGCACAACTAACTAGCTGGAGTTCCATCTGAAGCACACAAACCGCCTTGTTCCCCCATATTTAGTTCTCAGGACAGCACTTTAACTTTGCCCTTTGCACCTGGTGAGTTGTGTCGACTCAACTATGGAAGTCAACACACAGCAAAGTGTTTACTTCTGCCTCAGGAGATGACCCCCAAAAACACTGGCTAACAGGGTCTGCAACTCCCAATGCACTTATGTATGGAGAACAAAGCGTATTTAAGAACAAGCAGTAATTCTAATCCAAGTCAGCGACTGTCCACCTCTCGCTTCCCCTCTCTTCACCGAATCTTCTAGATTTGACCTTAAGAACAAACTCCCATTCACGTAGCACCTTTTGAAATGCAGTAGCTGTTGTAATGTAGGCAAATTCAGCAGCCAATTTGCGCACAGCAAGGTCCCACAAACTACAATGAGATAAGAACATAAGAAATAGGAGCAGGAGTCGGCCGTACGGCCCCTCGAGCCTGCTCCGCCATTCAATAAGATCATGGCTGATCATCGACCTCCACTCCACTTTCCTGCCCGATCTCCATATCCCTTGATTCCCCTAGAGTCCAAAAATCTATCTATCTCAGCCTTGAATATACTCAAAGACTCAGCATCCACAGCCCTCTGGGGCAGAGAATTCCAAAGATTCACAACCCTCCAAGTGAAGAAATTCCTCCTCATCTCAGTCTTAAATGGCCGACCCCTTATCCTGAGACTATGCCCCCCTAGTTCTGAACTCTCCAGCCAGGGGAAACAACCTCTCAGCATCTACCCTGTCAATCCCCTTCAGAATCTTCTATGTTTCAATGAGATCACCTCTCATTCTTCGAAACTCCAGAGAGTATAGGCCCATTCTACACAATCTCTCATCATAGGACAGCCCTCTCATCCCAGGAATCAATCTAGTGAACCTTCGCTGCACTCCCTCTATGGCAAGCATATCCTTCCTTAGATAAGGAGGCCAAAACTGTGCCCAGTACTCCAGGTGTGGTCTCACCAAGGCCCTGTACAATTGGAGCAAGACTTCCTCACTCTTATACTCCAACCCCCTTGCAATAAAGGCCAACATGCCAGATAATGACCAGGTGATCTGTTTTATAGTGGTGTTGGTTGAGGGATAACGTTACAGCGCTGAAACGTCACCTTAGATTATGCGCTCCAGCCTCCATAGTGCGGCTTGAACTCATCACCCGCTAACTCCTACGTTTTTGTCTTAGATATCCAACTGACCCCCTCCCCTTTGTCAGGAGCGGGAGAAGACACAACTCTGCTGTCCGAGAGCTATGTAACTAAGGGGGAGAAATTCAGTATCGCCCCGTTAACGGCGCAATTATCAGCCGGGCGCAAAGTTTAGCGCCTGGCGCTAATTATCGCCTCTGACTGCAAACTTGGCTTCTATTGCCTCTGGAGGTGATTGGAGCGCTAAATCAGGCGCTACACACCTCTCTTAAGGCGCTAACGCCGAGGAGCGAGGCGCTACCTCAGAGCGCTGGCGAAGCTCATGTGATGTCAGTCAGCAATGGAACACAGACACACTGGTGCCGGCCAGTTCTTAAAGGGGAGGGTCGATCTTGCTCTCCATCCACATCCTGCTCATTGCAGCCTTGAATCTTGGCCTGGAGAGACCTGTACATCAAATCTACTGGAAAGAACAATGGAGAGACCCAGGGAAAGAGCTCAGAGTGCAGCCCCCACAGTCTCTTCTAAATTGATACAAGGAAGGTCAAATCAAAATGAACCTGCAAAGTGCTGCTCAGTACCCAAAACTCCTTCACACAGCGTTGAATCTCTCCAGAAGTCTCTCTCCCTCCCTCAGAATGCGTGGTGCAAAAATGTTGCCGACAAAAAAAGGCAGGAAGTGGTTGCCTTTAAATAGCGCTCCCCCAGTCCCTTCCTGACTGCAAAACGCTCCCCTCAACCTGTCGTTGCTAGCAGCAGGCGGTAAGACAGGGGGCGACACTCAATATCCGGTCCGGGGCGCTGCCGGGGCGTTGCACGCTCGACTGACGTCACGATCTGTGGGTGCAGGAGAGCGTGACGGTAGTGTTTAGCACCGCCGCAAAATGTCTGGTCAATTTTGCGAGTGGCGCAAACTTCGCCGCGCCAGGGCGCTAGTTGCTTTGCGCCCCATTAGCGCCCTCTTAGGGTGCTAACGGGAGGCGCAAAGGAACCAAATTTCCCCCCCCCCGAAGAATCTTTACAATAATCATTCAAATAACAGAACATGGCCAGTCCAGGAGGCACATTATGAAAGGGTTAACCCTTATGCTTCTCATATGTAACACAGTAAAAACAGAGTTCTGCTAGAAGTACGAAGATGTGAATGTGCTAGAGGAGATAGTGTAGATTTATTTAACGTTTGGTGATATCATCAAATGTTGACCAGATTGAGTGAGATAGGTTTTGGAAACAGTGATTTGTTTATTCATAGAGTATATTTTCAAGGACAAAATTCTAATTTTTCAGTATTCCCTAAAGGAATTATGTCTGAGAAACAGCTTTTGATATGTGTTGGGTTGAATGTCAATTACAAAATTCTCATTAAGGATTATCATATTTCAATGAATTGTGATACGTCTCAACTGGGCTTTGTATCCTGCATAAGGGGATTGTTGAGGGCTTGGCTAATGCATTGCTTTTGAACTTTCACCTCTTGGACCTGGGTTAGAATCTAGCCTAGAACAATGGAATGAAGGTCTCCTCTCTCTCTCTCAGCTAACTGCAAGGTCCTACATGAACTAATCTTAGCCAGTACCAATCCCAATTGATTCCACAACACCTAAGCTGACACCTTTGAGGCGTTAAGGCAGAAATCATTGCATCTTTTTAAGGAAAAAATAGGTAAGCATTTGAAGCTGTTGAAGATACAGGGCTATGGGGAGACAGCACAAGAGTGGGGTTAGTCTTTGGATTGCTCCAGCAAAGAGCTGGCACTGACGAAATGGTCAAATCATCTACTGTGCGTCTGTGCTGTGAACTTCTGATGTTCCACATTAGCATAACATTGAAAGGCTACAAGGCGGCCCAGTGTGGGAATTGTATACTGTCACCTGGTGTGGTAGGTGGGAGCTTTTATGAGGCTGGTGACTGAGGTCCATTGAAGGCAGAAGAACGGAGGGAGTTTTGGTCTTTATTTGATTGTGTTGCATCTGACTTGGGAATGTTTGGTGTTGGCAACGATTGCCTGAAATGGGAAGTTCTTCTGCTACTTCAATGAGTACATTTCCAAGCACTCCAATGAGCACAACCGTTCACCCAAAAAAAGTGCACACAGGGACCCTGCTTCACAACTCCTTCAACGAGGAAACAAATGGGGAAAATTCGGTTGCCCTAAGAGGGCGCTAACGGGGCGCAAAGCAACTAGCGCCCGGGCACGATCTTCGGGAGCGCCCCCCTGACTTACCGCCGGACGCTATGTCCGATGGGGTCAGGGGGGGGCCTACCTGCGGCCAGGGAGGTGCTATTTAAAGGCGAGGTGCGGGGCGGCCATTTTTGTTGCTGGCCGCCTGCCAGCACCTGCCTCCGCTGCCGTCCCCGGCCTCCAGACCCGAACCCACCGCGGAGTGCCGGCTGCGCTCCAGGAGCCCAGCACTTCTCTTGAGTGCCGGACTCCTTTGCTGGCATTCCCGATCCCCGGGGGCCCAGCTGGGCACCGGGTCGCGCTGCGCAAGGCCCCTCCCCTTTAAGAAGGGGAGGAAGGCCTGCAGTACCGCGGCAAGTAGCGGCGCGATATTCCCTCGCAGCGCCCCAAGAGGGAGATGGGGCGCTTCCAGTAGCACCCCACTTCCCTCTTGGGGCACTACCGCTCAATTTTCATCGCGGGGGCGCTAATTTTTCCGGGGCGCTAAAAGTAACGGCCCAAAGGGGGTGCAACTCAATTTTTAGCCCAAATACTTACTGATAGGATAAAGCAGACCCTTCCACATTGACATCATGTTTGATCCATGGTTTGTACCGAGTTAGCTAATGCAAACCTACTGGCAGGAAAAAACCAGCAAGGTCCATCAAGTCTTCCCCACACTATGATGGCCAGACTATCATGGCTAAACACTTCTTCGCTCCCACCCCCAACCCCGCAGCAATGTAATCTCTTGAGAAAGGCAAAAAAAAGGAAAAAATACAGGACCAATAATAGAAAAAAAATACTCTGCAAAATTCTGATCTCGACCAGGATCCCAGTAGGGTTATTACAATTGGCGTGAATTGTACATGGGCCAGGGATCTAACCTCAATCACTATGCAGCAATCTCTCCCGGAAAGTGTGTGCATACAAATACTGTGTAAGAATAGGATCGGGCTCACATTTAACCCCCTCCCCATGGAAAAAATAGTACACTCAAAATGTAGGCTCACCCATGAATAATGGCCACTTGAATAAGGTACTGGAGGGCTGTCAATATCTATGGAACCACACCCCAGCATGACATTTTTTAAAATTTGCTTATGGGATCTGGGCCTCGCTGGCAAGGCCAGCATTTATTGGCCATCCCTCATTGCCCTTGAGAAGGTGGTGGTGAGCCGCCTTCTTGAATCACTGCAGTCCATGTGGGGAAGGTGCTCCCACAGTGCTGTTAGGGAGGGAGTTCCAGGATTTTGACCCAGTGACGATGAAGGATCGGCTGATATACTCCTAAGTCAGGATGGTGTGTGACTTGGAGGGGAACTTGGAGGTGGTGGTGTTCCCATGTGCCTGCTGCCCTTGTCCTTCTAGGTGGAAGAGGTCGCGGGTTTGGGAGGTGCTGCCGAAGAAGCCTTATGAAAAGAAAGACCACCAGGCCCATCAAGCTCATCCATTCCTGTCACTGGTGCAACCACCCGTACTGTTCGGCCCTCACTCAGTTGAGTCAGCATCCTCGAAAGAGATGGGGAGGAAAGGGAGGAGATCCGGGGGCCAAAAAACTGACCCTGGGGCAGTAAGATACGTTCCACCACACAGCGGCAACAAAGGTTCGCCCTTCATGAGCTTCACAGTTTTCCATGCTGCATATTGTGAGTGGAACCTAGCTACAGATACCACACAATAGCCAAATACTGCAGATGCTGGAAATCTGAAATAACAACAGAAAGTGCTGGAAACACTCAGCAGGTCAGGCAGCATCGAGGAGAGAGAAACTGAGTCAGCATTTCAGGTCAAACCCTTCGTCAGAACTGGGAAACTTTAGGGAAGAGAGATTTTTAAGCAGGGGCAGGGAGGAGGGGAGGGGAGGAAACGACAAAGGGAAGGTCTGTGATAGGCTAGAAGGCAGGAGAGATTGACTGACAAAAGGGATGATGGTGCAAGGCGAAAGGTGAGGTCATGGGACAAGTTAAGAAAGAAAAGATGGCTCTAGATGAGGTGTGAATGATGATGGCAGCAACATTAACAGCTACCATGTGAGGAAACAAGAGAGAAAAATATATATATAAAGAAATACAGGAGCCAATTTATAGTCTGAAATTGTTGAACTAGATGTTAAGTCCAGAAGGCTGTAAAGTGCCTAATCGAAAGATGAGGTGCTGTTCCTCGAGATATCATATCCTGAGACAGATAACAGCAGGATGAATCACTGTCATAAAATCATTGGATATCATAGGGTGCCGAGCTCTTTTGTGTCTAACCACAGCCACACTTTACAGGAGTCCAACACTTACTTTACAAGATGCACTGCAGCAACTCGCCAAGGCTTCTTCGGCAGCACCTCCCAAACCCGCGACCTCTGCCACCTAGAAGGACAAGGGCAGCAGGCGCATGGGAACACCTCCACCTCCAAGTTCCCCTCCAAGTCACACACATCATCCGGACTTGGAAATATATCAGGCCATTCCTTCATCGTTGCTGGGTCAAAATCCTGGAACTCCCTCCCTAACAGCACACACCACACGGACTGCAACGGTTCAAGAAGGCAGCTCACCACCACATTCTCAAGGGCAACTAGGGAATGGGCAATAAATGCTGGCCTTGCCAGCGACGCCCACATCCCATGAACGAATAAAAAAAAAGTGAATTTTTTGTGGTCAATAAAATAACGTAAGAGATAGGGCAGTTGAAAAAAATAAAGCCATGCATGTTTACTTTTACTGTCACAGGCCTGCATTATCCTGTTTATCCTCTATACATATATAGGGCTAAAAATTCAGTTTGGGGCGCCAAGCTCGCCTGGGCGCCGGAATTACCGCTGCGCGTGGAGCCACTTGCGCCATCGGGATATTCAGTTTCAGCGCCCCAAATGGAAGCCGGCCGCTAAACAAGGCTTTTGAAACTGAATATCGGCGCGCAAAGTGCAGCAGCGCCACCCGCTGCGGCACGGCAGGCTGCGGTACTGCAGGCCTTCCTCCCACTGTTAAGGGGGAGGTGCCTGCAACAGCGCGATCCCCGCTCGCGAGTGCCGGCAAATGAGCCCGGCACCAAGGAGAAGTGCCGGGCTCTCGGGAAACAGCCGGCAATGCCGCGGGGGGCGGTGTAGGAGGCCGGGGACGGAGGTGCGGGCAGGCGGCCGCCGAAAAAGCGGCCGGCCGCACCGCCACCTTAACTCGCCCCACTACCGCCACAGGTAGGCCCCTGTGTACCGGTCGCTATTTGCGGCCAGCACGGAAGAGGTGGGCGCGACCTAATATGGCGCTCGGGGCGGTAGCGGGGCGCTGCGCACACCAATGACGTCATCGGTGGCGGCGCAGCACTACAGGCTAACGCCGCCATTAACGCCCCGCTAAATATCGCGGTGGTTGTGGCCAGTGGCGCTAAAGCCTCTGAGTGGCCTCTTTGGGCGCAAACTGGTGGCGCAAGCAACTGAATTTCTAGGCCATAAAGTTTTGAGTCTGTCAAATTTCAGATGTCACGTTTGCGATGCAGGCCAGTACTTAATTGGAATTATTGGTAACAGCTTTCCGTGAGGTCAATAATCAAATCCAACTCCTTTCCCTTTCCACTATTGCTAATGGATGTCTCGACATTGTTTGATTGCTTTTATGCTTCCTATTCCCTTCAATTTACCTCAATAACCTTACGGTTAGGTGCAAAAAAAAAGTTTTGATTTACGATGGATGCCAGGAAGCATATCTTTACATAGAGCATGATCAATGGCTGGATTGGGTTGCCAGGAAAGATGGTTGAGACCAGGACACCGGACTCATTTATAACGCAGCGGGATGTTGTAATGGGAAGATGTTAGGGTTGAAATTCTGGAAGGATGAGAGCAAATGGGCCCGATTTTCCAACTCAACCCATCTTAGTTGCTAAATAGAAGTGATGCCCAGAGCAAGGTTGGTGGGCCATATAGGTCTGAACCATGGAACCTCAAGGCCATATATAAAGTTTAAATAAATGTTGTCATTAATTTTCATATATCTCAAGCTGCGAGCAGGTCTTGGTGTTCTGCTTTAGGATTTATCCACCAGTAAGACAACAGTGCCATAAACTGCCCGTTCCAAACCTCCAGACCCACCAAATCTAAAACGGGACAAACCAAGGAATATTAACCCAAAAAGGTCCAAATTGCTTGGGTTTTGCAGGTATCCCATGAACTGTAATTTGAACACCGTGGCTCTAAAGCAATGGTTCTCAAACTTTTTGGGTTGAAGGACCCCTTTTCAAATGGATTAGTAATCTCAGCTCCCCCCATCTAAATTATAACACTATATAATACTCATAATAATATGAAAGTGCTGCACGTAAAGCGTGTTTTAATAATGCTTTTAATAAAACAGGAATTTTTTTTTGTATTTGTTTTTATGGGTTGTGGGCGTCGCTGGCAAATCCAGCATTTATTGCTCATCCCTAATTACCCCTTGAGAAGGTGGCGATGAGCCGCCTTCTTGAACCGCTGCAGTCCGTGTGGTGAAGGTACTCCCACAGTGCTGTTAGGGAGGGAGTTCCAAGATTGTGACCCAGCAACGATGCAGCAACAGCCGATATATTTCCAAGTCAGGATGGTGTGTGACTTGGAGGGGAACTTGGAGGTGGTGGTGTTCCCATGCGCCTGCTGCCCTTGTCCTTCTAGGTGGAAGAGTTCGCAGGTTTGGGAGGTGCTGCCGAAGAAGCCTTGGTGAGTTGCTGCAGTGCATCTTGTAGACGGTACACACTGCAGCCACGGTGCGCCGGTGGTGGAGGGAGTGAAAGTTTAAGGTGGTGGATGGGGTGCCAATCAAGTGGGCTGCTTTGTCCTGGATGGTGTCGAGCTTCTTGAGTGTTGTTGGAGCTGCACTCATCCAGTCATTTACTTACAGATATCAGCAAGATGGGTGAGCCGAACTATCGTCAATCAACTTTTTGGCGCCCACCACCAGCCTTGGTAACTGCGGGTCTACCTGGCGATCTTCGTGCCGCTCTCAGCGCTCCTCCATGTGCGCACCCCTCCGAGGTGAGACAGCCAGCCTGCTCTGCGCTGCACATGTGGCAGCCGCACTCCGTTTCCATCTCCCAGCACGCATCAAGCCCGCCTCTGGCCGCCGCCCATTCGCTTACTCTTGACCACAGCGCCCTCTCACCCCGCTGTACATAAGAACATAAGAACATAAGAAGTAGGAGTAGGAGTAGGCCATACGGCCCCTCGGGCCTGCTCCGCCATTCAATAGGATCATGGCTGATCCGAACCTAGACTCACGTCCACTTCCCTGCCCGCTCCCCGTAACCCCTAATTCCCTTATCTGCTAGGAAACTGTCTATCTCCGTTTTAAATCTATTTAATGTTGCAGCTTCCACAGCTCTCTGAGGTAGCAAATTCCATAGATTTACTGCCCTCTGAGTAAAGAAGTTTCTCCTCATCTCAGTTTTGAAAGGGCAGCCCCTTATTCTAAGATTATGCCCCCTAGTTCTAGTCTCACCCATCAGTGGAAACATCCTCCCCGCATCCACCCGATCAATCCCCCTCACAATCTTATATGTTTTGATAAGATCGCCTCTCATTCTTCTGAACTCCAATGAGTAGAGTCCCAACCTACTCAACCTTTCCTCATACGTCAACCCCCTCATCTCCGGAATCAACCGAGTGAACCTTCTCTGAACCGCCTCGAGAGCAAGTATATCTTTTCTTAAATATGGAAACCAAAACTGTACGCAATATTCCAAGTGTGGCCTCACCAGTACCCTGTATAACTGCAGCAAGACCTCCCTGTTTTTATACTCCATCCCCCTTGCAATAAATGCCAAGATTCCATTGGCGTTTCTGATCACCTGCTGTACCTGCATACTAACTTTTTGTGTTTCATGCACCAGGACCCCCAGATCCCTTTGTACTGTAGCACTTTGCAGTTTCTCTCCATTTAGATAATAACTTGCTCTTTGATTTTTTCTGCTCGGCACTCACATTCTTTCGCAGACCCCCCCCCCGGAAAGTCTCTATGGATCCCAGTGCTCTAAAGAAGGCCCCAATAAGTATCCCACAAAGAAAAACGTCCCGACAAACTCGAGTGTGAAGATGCAATTACAGAGTGCAAAGGACAACAGACTCTAACTTTGTTCTCAGCCTCATGTTATAATCCATTCTGATCGGATAAGAGCTACAGTTGATTTTCCAAACTCAAAGCAGTCGAAAACAAATCATGAGACAAATACTCGCACATTAAAATTGCTTTTACGCGGGTCAGACTTGTTTGGCCTCATTGGCTTCCAGCCAACACTTGACCCTCAACCAACATCACTAAATTATCTGGTCATTACCACATTGCTGTTTATGGGACTTTGCTGTGTGCAGTTTTGGCTGCCGCGTTTCCCTACATTACAACAGTGACTACACTTCAAAGGTACTTCATTGGCTGTGAAACACTTTGGGACGTCCTGAAATTGTGAAAGGTGCTATATAAATGCAAGTTCTTCCTGTAAACGTCTCTCTGCTTCTCTCGCTCTCTCCAAGTCCTTCTGCCACCCTTTCTCTGTTTGCCTTCCACTCTTTCAGTTTCACTCTCTATCGGGCACTTTCTCTTGTGTATCTCCGTCTCTTTCCGCTTGTCTCCATCACTTTATCCCTCACTCTTTCAATAAGGAAGGTAAGCTGGCATTCTATTTTGAATAGGCCTTCAGGCCCTTGCGATGATACAGTTAGAGTACCTTTGCCAATGATTGTGAGTGTTGCCATGGAAGCTCTTTTTTCAAAAAAGAAGAAATATGCGTACATATCCACAAATTTAACTTTATTTCATTCCTGGATATATTTCCTACCAGTCATTCCGGGATGTTTGCTGCCAATTCAGCAATTGAGGAATTTCATCATTTCTGTTATTCTTATTTTGTAAAACGCTCACTTCACCAAGTGTGATAGACTGTCTAAATCGCTATCTCTCCTCACCATTCTCTAGAGGTTAACAACTCGTGCTTTCCATCTGCCAGTATATATCAAAATATTTAAACTCTTCAAATGATCACAACCATTAATCACAACCTCATCCTCTCGCCAAACTCCCCCTCACAGCTTGTTACTGTATCTAGGATACCACACACCTGCTATATGGTGTGGTAATATGGGATCGGTAGTAGAGTGGTTATGTTACTGGGTTAGTAATCCAGACGTCTAGACTAGCAATCTGTAAGATGTAAGTTCAAATCCCACCACAGCAGTAGGGGGAATTTGTAATTCAGTTAATTAAATAAATCTGCAAAAAGAAACACTTGCATTTAAATAGTGCCTTTCACAACCACTGGATATCTCAAAGCACTTTACAGTCAATGAAGTACTTTAGAAGTGGAGTTGCTGCTGTAATATAGGAAACACGGCAGCCAATTTGCGCACAGCAAGCTCCCACAAACAGCAATGTAGTAATAACCAGATAATCTGCTTTTGTTTAAAAATAACAACAGAGAATGCTGGAAAAACTCAGCAGGTCAGGCAACATCCGTGGAGAGAAATTTGAGTTGACGTTTCGGGTTGAAACCCTTCTTCAAAACTGGAAAGAAAATAAAAAGATCGAAGGCAAAGCTGCGATCGAACAAAAGAAGAAAAGAGACAATAAAAGGTATGCGAAGCCAGATGAGATGGTAATGGGCCCGTGGAGGCAAAAGGCAGCTGAGATTAGGTGTGAAGTGTACTGGCAGGTAAGAGACAGCTGCCAGGTGAGAGAGAGAAACAAAAGGAAAGGAGGGGGGGTGGGGGGAGAAAAAAAGGACCCAAAACAAAGGGGTGGAAAAAATTAAAAGGAAAAAAGTAATAGGGGCCGAGGTTATGATCTGAAATTATTGAACTCGATATTGAGTCCGGAAGGCTGCAAAGTGCCTAATCGGAAGATGAGGTGCTGTTCCTCGAGTTTACGTTGCGCTTCCATGGAACAATACAAGAGGCCAAGGACGGTGAGGTCCGTGTGGGAATGGAGCGGTGAATTAAAGTGACAGGCGACCGGAAGCTCGGGGTCACCCTTACGGACTGAACGGAGGTGTTCCGCAAAGCGGTCACCCAATCTGCGTTTGGTCTCCCCAGTGTAGAAGAGACCGCATCGTGAGCAGCGAATACAGTATACTAGATTGCAAGAAGTACAAGTGAATCGCTGTTTCACCTGGAAGGGGTGTTTGGGGCCTTGGACAGTGGGAAGGGGGGAGGTATAGGGGCAGGTGTTACATCTCCTGCGCTTGCACGGGAAGGTACCAGGCGAAGGGGAAGGGCTGTTGGGGGTGATAGAGGAGTGGACTAGGGTGTCTCGGAGGGAGCGGTCCCTATGGAATGCTGAAAGGGGAGGGGAGGGGAAGATGTGTTTGGTGGTGGGATCACTTTGGAGGTAGCGGAAATGGCGGAGGATGATCCGTTGAATGTAGAGGCTGGTGGGGTGAAAGGTGAGGACAAGGGGAACCCTATCGTGGTTCTGGGAGGGAGGGGCAGGGGTGAGGGCAGAAGTGCGGGAGATAGAACGGACACGGTCGAGGGCCGTGTCGACCACGGTAGAGGGGAATCCTCGGTTGTGGAAAAAGGAAGACATGTCGGAAGCACTGGTGTGGAAGGTGGCATCGTCGGAGCAGATACGGCGGAGGCGCAGAAACTGGGAGAATGGAATAGAGTCCTTACAGGAGGCGGAGTGGGAGGGAGTGTAGTCCAGGTAGCTGTGGGAGTCAGTGGGCTTGTAGTGAATATTGGTCGATAACCTATCCCCAGAGATGGAGACGGAGAAGTCGAGGAAGGGAAGGGAGGAGTCAGAGATGGACCATGTGAAGGTGAGGGAAGGGTGGAAATTGGAGGCAAAGTGAATGAAATTGTCTAGTTCGGGGCGAGAGCAGGAAACGGCACCGATACAATCATCAATGTATCGGAAAAAGAGGTGAGGGAGGGGACCTGAGTAGGACTGGAACAAAGATTGTTCCACATAGCCCACGAAAAGGCAGGCATAGCTAGGACCCATGCGGGTACCCATAGCAACACCTTTAATTTGGAGGAAATGAGTGGAGTTAAAGGAGAAGTTGTTCAATGTGAGAACAAGTTCAGCCAGGCGGAGGAGGGTGGTGGTGGATGGGGACTGGACGGGCCTCTGTTCAAGGAAGAAGCGGAGCGCCCCCAGGCCATCCTGGTGGGGGATGGAGGTGTAGAGGGATTGTACGTCCATAGTGAAAAGGAAGCGGTTGGGGCCAGGAAACTGGAAACTGTTAAAGTGGCGGAGGGCGTCCGAAGAGTCGCGGATGTAGGTGGGAAGAGACTGGACAAGGGGAGAAAAGATAGAGTCGAGATAGGAAGAGATGAGTTCCGTGGGGCAAGAACAGGCTGAAACGATGGGTCTACCAGGGCAGTCCTGTTTGTGGATCTTGGGAAGGAGGTAGAAGCGGGCTGTGCGGGGTTGGGGAACTATGAGGTTGGTGGCAGTGGGGAGAAGATCTCCAGAGGAGATGAGGTCAGTGACAGTCTTGGAAATGGTGGTTTGATGTTCGGTAGTGGGGTCATGGTCCAGGTGGAGGTAGCAGGAGGTGTCGGAGAGTTGGCGCTCAGCTTCCGCTAGGTAGAGGTCTGTACGCCAAACAACAACAGCACCACCCTTGTCAGCGGGTTTAATGACAATGTCAGGGTTGGATCTAAGAGAATGGAGTGCTGCGAGTTCAGAGGGAGGTAGGTTGGAGTGAGTGAGGGGAGCAGAGAAATGGAGACGGCCGATGTCACGGCGGCAGTTAGCGATGAAAAGATCTAGAGAGGGTAAGAGGCCAGGGGGAGGGGTCCAGGTAGAATGGGAATTCTGCAAGCGGGAGAAAGGGTCAGTCGTGTGGGGGGAAGACTCCTGGCTAAAGAAGTGGGCACGGAGCCGAAGGCGGCGGAAAAAGAGTTCAGCATCATGCCGAGCTCGAAATTCATTGAGGTGGGGACGTAAGGGGATGAAGCTCAGGCCTTTGCTGAGGACTGATCGTTCGTGGTCAGAGAGTGGAATGTCAGAGGGGATGGTGAAAACGCGGCAGGGGGTGAGATTGGGTGAAGGGGGGTCACCAACGCCCCTCCGGATCCTTCTTCCCCTTCACTTTCCTCTGACCCCCTTCACCCAATCTCACCCCTGCCGCGTTTTCACCATCCCCTCTGACCTCAGTATGTCCCGAACAACAATTTACCTCTAATTTGCCTCAGAATATCATGGCAATTAGACATTCTGGCCTTAAAGGGATAAGCTAGTCTATATGCACGCTCCACTTTAACAGACCAGTATTATTAAGGTGTCAGTTCAGTGGTTGGACTTGTGCCTCTGAATCAAAAGGTTCAAGCCCCAAACCAGAGCCTTGAGCACACAATGTTGGATGACACGCCAGTGCGGCACCAAGGTAGCGCTGCCTTTTAGGTGAAACATTAAACCGAGGCCATTTCTGCCCTCTCAGGTGGACATAGAAGATCCTGCAGCCCTATTTGAAGAAGAGCAGGGGAGGTCTTCCCGGTGTCCTGACCAGCATTTATCCCTCAATCAACACCACTAAAACAGATTATCTAGTCATTTATCTCACTGCCAATTTTGGTACCTTGCTGTGCACTTATTGGCTGCTGCTATTCCCTACATTACAACCATGACTATACTCCAAAAGTGCTTCATTGTCTGTGAATGGAATGCTCTGCTGTCATGCTATATAAATGCAAGTTGTTTCTTTACATGATGTAACTCTTCTGTCCTTATAAAACATCATCTGTGAGCAATGCCACGGGTGATTTGCTAGTTTCCTTTGACGGTATGGAAAGTTGTACATTATTGGTCAAGAAGGTACCATTAGCTTCAACGCTTCCAATGAGGCAGGGACTGTAGCAAATAGATATCAAAAGCTAGTATAAATCATGTCTTTTGTATGCTCATAATTGCATGAAAGGTTTATAATGTTCATTAGCAAAAATAAAATTTCTTCTTCTAACACTGAATTGGTAATTCCAAGAATAAATCATGTGGAAAGAGGCTTAATAGCTTGAGAAAATATGGCTGGGATTGAAACCTCCTCTGTCTATTGGCTGCAAGAGTTTCTATGTGAAATGAGTTTGAGTAATGGTAACCCAGTGCTTGTATCACGTAACCTCATGCATAAATTGACTCCTAATCGTGGTGCTGAAAGATCACAGGTCGGCTGCTCTGGGAAATCTCTTTTTTAAAATTCATTCATGGGATCAGGGCGCTGCTGGCAAGGCCAGCATTTATTGCCCATCCCTAATTGCCCTTGAGAAGGTGGTGGTGAGCCGCCTTCTTGAACCTCTGCAGTCCGTGTGGTGATGGTACTCCCACAGTGCAGTTAGGTAGGGAGTTCCAGGATTTTGACCCAGCGACGATGAAGGATCAGCGATATGCTTCTAAGTCAGGATGGTGTGTGACTTGGAGGGAAACTTGGAGGTGGTGGTGTTCCCATGCGCCTGCTGCCCTTGTCCTTCTAGGTGGAAGAGGTCGCGGGTTTGGGAGGTGCTGCCGAAGAAGCCTTGGTGAGTTGCTGCAGTGCACTGCCAATTTTGGTACCTTGCTGTGCACTCATTGGCTGCTGCTATTCCCTACATTACAACCATGACTATACTCTAAAAGTACTTCATTGTCTGTGAATGGAATGCTCTGCTGTCATTCTATATAAATGCAAGTTGTTTCTTTACATGATGTAACTCTTTATTTGATTGAATTTTTCGAGGGGGTGACCAGGTGTGTGGATGAGGGTAGTGCAGTGGATGTGGTTTACATGGATTTCAGTAAGGCTTTTGATAAAGTCCCGCATAGGAGACTGGTCAGGAAGGTAAGAGCCCATGGGATCCAGGGTGCCTTGGCACATTAGATCCAAAACTGGCTTAGTGGCAGAAGGCAGAGGGTGATGGTGGAAGGTTGTTTTTGTGACTGGAAGCCTGTGTCCAGTGGGGTACCGCAGGGATCGGTGCTGGGTCCCTTGCTGTTTGTGGTCGACATTAATGATTTGGATGTGAATGTAAAAGGTATGATCAGTAAGTTCGCAGATGACACAAAAATTGGTGGGGTGGTAAATAGCGAGGAGGGAAGCCTCAGGCTACAGGACGATATAGATGGGTTGGTCAGATGGGTGGAACAGTGGCAAATGGAATTTAACCCTGAAAAGTGTGAGGTGATGCATTTTGGATGGACTAACAAGGCAAGGGAATACACAATGAATGGTAAGACCCTAGGAAAGACAGAGGATCAGAGGGACCTTGGTGTGCATGTACATAGATCCCTGAAGGCAGCAGAACAGGTGGATAAGGTGGTTAAAAAGGCATATGGGATACTTGCCTTCATTAGCCGAGGCATAGAATATAAGAGCAGGGAGGTTATGATGGAGCTGTACAAAACGCTGGTAAGGCCACAGCTGGAGTACTGTGTGCAGTTCTGGTCGCCACACTATAGGAAGGATGTGATTGCTTTGGCGAGGGTGCAGAGGAGATTTACCAGGATGTTACCTGGGCCGGAGCGCTTCAGCTATAAAGAAAGACTGGACAGGCTGGGGCTGTTTTCCTTGGAGCAGAGAAGGCTGAGGGGGGACCTGATTGAGGTGTACAAAATTATGAGGGGCATAGATAGGGTAGATAGAAAGGAACTTTTCCCCTTAGTAGAGGGGTCAATAACAAGGGGGCATAGATTCAAGGTAAGGGGCAGGAGGTTTAGAGGGGATTTGAGGAAAAACTTTTCACCCAGAGGGTGGTTGGAATCTGGAACTCACTGCCTGAAAGGGTGGTCGAGGCAGGAACCCTCACAACATTCAAGAAGCATTTGGATGAGCACTTGAAATGCCATAGCATACAAGGCTACGGACCAAATGCTGGAAAATGGGATTAGATTAGACAGGGCTTGATGGCCGGCGCGGATGCGATGGGCCGGAGGGCCTCTTTCTGTGCTGTATAACTCTATGACTCTATTCTGTCCTTATAAAACATCATCTGTGAGCAATGCCACGGGTGATTTGCTAGTTTCCTTTGACGGTATGGAAAGTTGTACATTATTGGTCAAGAAGGTACCATTAGCTTTAACGCTTCCAATGAGGCAGGGACTGTAGCAAATAGATATCAAAAGCTAGTATAAATCATGTCTTTTGTATGCTCATAATTGCATGAAAGGTTTATAATGTTCATTAGCAAAAATTAAATTTCTTCCTCTAACACTGAATTGGTAATTCCAGGAATAAATCATGTGGAAAAAGACTGCATCTGCAGCCACGGTACGCCGGTGGTGGAGGAAGTGAATGTTTAAGGTGGTGGATGGGGTGCCAATCAAGCGGGCTGCTTTGTCCTGGATGGTGTCGAGCTTCTTGAGTGTTGTTGGAGCTGCACTCATCCAGGCAAGTGGAGAGTATTCCATCACACTCCTTACTTGTGCCTTGTAGATGGTGGAAAGGCTTTGGGTGTCAGGAAGCGAGACACTCGCCGCAGAATACCCAGCCTCTGACCTGCTCTTGTTGCCACAGTATTTATGTGGCTGGTCCAGTTAAGTTTCTGGTCAATGGTGACCCCCAGGATGTTGATGGTGGGGGATTTGGGGATGGTAATGCCGTTGATTGTCAAGGGGAGGTGGTTAGACTCTCACTTGTTGGAGATAGTCATTGCCTGGCACTTCTGTGGCGCGAATGTTACCTGCCATTATCAGCCCAAGCCTGAACGTCATCCAGGTCTTGTTGCATGCGGGCATGGACTGCTTCATTATCTGAGGAGTTGCGAATAGCGCTGAATAGTGTACCCTCTCTGGGGCCCTGACGTCCTTCCTAAAGTGTGCTGCCCAGAATTGTACACAGTATTGCAGCTGAGGCCTAACCAGAGATTTGTAAAGGTTTAAGTACGACTTCCTTGTGTTCAGTGCCCCAATTTACAAAGCCTAGTACTCCATATGCTTTCTTAACCGCCTTCTCAACTTGCCCTGCCACCAAAGGTTTGTGACTATGCACCCCCAGGTCCCCCTTCTTGCACGCCCCCTTCAAAACAGTAGTATTTAGATAATACTGCCTCTCCGTGCTGTTTCCCCCAAAGTGCATCTCCCAGCAATACATACACTCCCCACCCCACCCGAAAGCCATGTGATATCCTGGGAGAGGTGAAAAAATTAGATAAAAAACCCAGGCCAATTAGGGAAAACAATTCGGGAAAATTCCTCTTTGATTCCCCTTTAGGCGATCAAAACTCGCCCAGGAGACGACTCTGGCTCTGAGTAATCTTACACAACACCTGCCTTTTATATGAGTACAATTTCAAAAACACTTTGCACTTACCTCAGATACTCACCTCTACACTCTTGCACCCATCATTTACCTTCACACCACAATTTTGAACCCCCCCGACCCCCGCAGACCCAGGACTCGCCTCGCTGAGCTGGCGGGTTTCGGAGCCTTCGGGAAGCCCGCACTTGTGAGGGCAAAAACACAGTCGTCGCTAAGCAAAAGGAAAAATATCTGACATATTGGGCAGAAACAACAAAAACCCAAAGCAAACTCAATTGCTACTTGGCCCTAAACAGACAATACAACATAGCTGATTACCTGACCATGGTAAAGGACAGCAAACTGAGAAAAATCTTGACAATGTACAGACTTAGTGAACATAGCCTGGCGATCGAAAAAGGTAGACACAGGCAGACCCGGCTACCAAGAGAGGACAGGATATGCTCTCACTGCAGTCAGGGAATGGGGGAGACAGAGATGCACTTCCTCACAGCTTGTAGAAAATATCAGGGCATAAGGGAGAATTTCTACCCAAAATTTACAAAAATATGCCCGGAATTCAGAAATTTGAATGACGACCAAAAACTCCCATACCTACTAGGGGAAGAGAGAAATTGCGTAACACTAGCAGCACACTATGTTACAGCTTGCCATAAACAGAGGGACAACCACTAAAGATAAGATAAGAGTATATATAAATTATATGAAAGTATATTTATACACTCAGGGATATATCTGTTTATACACTGTATGGATAGATCTGTATTTTTGTGAACAAACATGAATGTTTTCCGATGCTTTGGCAACATAAGATGTAACTTGTCATGCCAATAAAGCGATTTGAATTGAATTGAATTGAATTGAAAGCAGGGACCGGGTACTGAACTACCTGTTAACAGGCAGTTAATAGGCTTTAACCCCTTCCCGCCTCCAAGGAGACGGGACCCGGCACGGGACGGCTACCCGCCTCCTGGGAAGATGGCACGGAGGCGGGTTGGGGGCGGGTTGGCCACCCGCCCCCAAATTCTGCTATTGTCCCGGCAGTCCCCCCTCCAAACCCGCCTCCCCAGGGCTGGCAAAATCGCCCCCCTCTGACCGCAATTTCCACCCCATTGCTTCCAACAATGGTAACAACTTCAATTACGAATACAGTAAAAGTTTTCCTCAACTTATAGCAATTTTGCTGTGGGCCTGGGCTTTGTGCCCCTCAATTTCCTCAGATGTTGAGTTCTCAATCTTTGCCGCGCTGTAAAAGTGAGGTGCTAAGTGAAGACTTCCGGTTCCGCATTATTGTAGAATATCGTAGTATAGAGGCTCCCCAGATATGGGGGAGGAATTCAAGTCGTGGACAAACGTCAGCTTTATGGAGCGTTAAGGGCTACTCAGGAAAACAAATAGGTGTGGAATGAAAGAAGAACAATTTTCTTGGAGGCAGTGTCAACAATGGAGGAGGTGGGGGAGCTCATTCTGAGATCAGAGAGAATAGTGAGGTGTAAAACAGTCTCCAGTAGCCAGACGACACAGGTCTAAGATAATTGGAAAAAGAACCAACGGAGGGAGATGAAGAGAATTTTTTTTTACGCAGCGAATGCGTTGCCTGAAAGGGCGGTGGAAGCAGATTCAATAATTACTTTCAAAAGGGAAATCAGATAAATACTTGAAAAGGAAAATATTTGCAGGGCTATGGGGAAAGAGCAGAGGTGGTGGGGGGGTGGGGGTGGAGTGGGACTAATTGGACAGCTCTACCAAAGAGCCGGCACGGGCACGATAGAGCGAATGGACTCCTTCGGGGTCAGGTCGGGGAATCCAGAACCAGGGGTCACAGTCTAAGGATAAGGGGTAGGCCTTTTAGGACAGAAATGAGGAGGAATTTCTTCACCCAGAGAGTGGTGAACCTGTGGAATTCTCTACCACAGAAGGCAGTGGAGGCCAATTCGTTAAATATATTCAAGAAGGAGTTGGATATATTTCTTAAGGCTAAAGGGATCAAGGGGTATGGGGAGAAAGCAGGGACCGGGTACTGAATTTGGATGATCGGCCATGATCGCATTGAATGGCGGAGCAGGCTCGAGGGGCCGAATGGCCTACTCCTGCTCCTATCTTCTATGTTTCTATGTTTCTGTGCGGCACGATTCTAGTCTATAAGAATGACAGACGATGAAGAAAGATCAAGGGTGATGACTTCAAAAGTAAGAAGGTGATAGCTGTTGGTTGGACTCGTCAGAGACATGAAGGAAGAGACCTGGAAGAACTGAGGTAAGTTTAACAGAATCAAAGCCTGCACCTGGTTATTTTTGATATTAAAGATCTTTTTGAACTGTTTAAAAAAAAAAAAATCAACATTCATAATAAGCCTCTTCCAAAAAAAAATCTTGCGGGTTGCGATCACACTGTGTGGTATCGGTAAAGGATATGCCAGCACATTTATATGAAATTCCTCCGACTGCTATTTTAATGGAAGTGTTGGCCCATTTAAACTAAATGGGTTAGCATCTTTGTTATAAAAAAAAGTGGACGAAGGAATTTCATATGAGCAAGTTAATGCATTTGTTACTAACATTACTCCTGGTGCATGTCTCATCTGAGTCCCTTAATCAAACTCGTCTCCTAACCAGGTATATCAATGGTAACGGTTAGTGCTGTTCACTATTTTAACAAAGGTGTTAATATGTTTCTCCTAATAATGATTTCGATGTGAACCCCATTGCGCGCTCCCATTTTAGAAATCTGATTGAAGTAATCTGTTGGCAGAGCAAAAATTGGCAACTGCTCTTGGTCCTTGAAAAGAAGTCATTTATCTCCATTGATTGCTCCTTTCTCTAGTTAAAGGGGTACCAGACCACAGTGAGGAATCGATTGCTTCCACTACATTATTCAATCTCCTCTCCATTAAAATCAAAACTAAACCCCAGCGGTTCGCTCACGCCTTTCGTTCGTGTGAAACACGCACGTCATTCGCATTTAAATAAACGATTTTAAAAGCAATAAATATCTTTTGGAGTTTAAGCTCATCTAACACTGACTGGTTGGGCTGGATTTTCATACTCCCACAGTGCTGTTAGGGAGGGAGTTCAGGATTTTGACTCAGCGACGATGAAGGAACGGCCGATATATTTCCAAGTCAGGATGGTGTGTGTGACTTGGAGGGGAACTTGGAGGTGGTGGTGTTCCCCTGCGCCTGCCGCCCTTGTCCTTCTAGGAGGTGGGGGTCGCGGGTTTGGGAGGTGCTGCCGAAGAAGCCTTGGCGAGTTGCTGCAGTGCACCTTGTAAAATAAGTGTTGGACTCCAGTAAAGTGTGGCTGTGCTTAGACACAAAAGAGCTCGGCACCCTATGATATCCAATGATTTTATGGCAGTGATTCATCCTGCTGTTATCTGTCTCAGGATATGATATCTCGAGAAACAGCACCTCATCTTTCGATTAGGCACTTTACAGCCTTCTGGACTTAACATCTAGTTCAACAATTTCAGATTATAAATTGGCTCCTGTATTTCTTTATAATTTTTTTTTCTCTTATTTCCTCACATGGTAGCTGTTAATGTTGCTGCCATCATCATTCACACATCATCTAGAGCTATCTTTTGTTTCTTAACTTGTCCCATGACCTCACCTTTTGCCTTGCACCATCATCCCTTTTGTCAGTCAATCTCTCCTGCCTTCCATCCTATCACAGGCCTTCCCTTTGTTCTTTCCTCCCCTCCTCCCTGCCCCTGCTTAAAAATCTCTCTTCCCTAAAGTTTTCCAGTTCTGACGAAGGGTTTGACCCGAAATGCTGACTCAGTTTCTCTCTCCTCGATGCTGCTGGACCTGCTGAGTGTTTCCAGCACTTTCTGTTGTTATTTCAGATTTCCAGCATCTGCAGTATTTGGCTATTGTGTGGTATCTGTAGCTAGGTTCCACTCACAATATGCAGCACGGAAAACTGATCGGAGCACAAGCTCGTGAAGGGCGAACCTTTGTTGCTGCTGTGTGGTGGAACGTATCTTACTGCCCCAGGGTCAGTTTTTTGGCCCTTGGATCTCCTCCCTTTCCTCCCCATCTCTTTCGAGGATGCTGACTCAACTGAGTGAGGGCCGAACAGTACGGGTGGTTGCACTCATTGAGGAGTCGGGTAGGAGGCGGGACTACAACTTTCTGGGTTGTAGTCCCGCCTCCATCGAGTTCTAGCCAACCCACGTAACAACAGGCAGGAAGTAATTCATTATTTCTGGGAAGATGCTAAATAAATGGAAATCTTTCTTTTCAGATTTTCTTTTTGCCAATCAATAAATCACACTGATATTAGGTTCTTTTACAATACCAGTAAAATTGCCTGCATCATTGTTCATGGTCAATTGATGAAAGTACGTTTTTCATATAAAGAAGATGGCGACAGAGTTGGATGAGAGACGATAGAAACTTGCTCCACAGCATCACTTACTGGCCAGAGCCTGAAACTACACGATAGAACCATAGAAGGAGGCCATTCGGCGGCTCGAGTCTGTGCCGGCTCTTTCGAAGAGCAATCCAGTCAGTCCCACTCCCCCGCTCTTTCCCCATATCCCTGCAATTTTTTCTCCTTCAAGTATTAATCCAATTCCCTTTTGAAGGCTACTATTGAATCTGTATCCACCGCCCTATCAGGCAGCGCATTCCAAATCCTAACCACTCGTGGGGTAAAAAAGTTTTGCCTTGTGTCGCCTCTGGTTCTTTGGCCAATCACCTTAAATCTGTATCCTCTGGTTATCGACCCTTCAGCCATTGGAAACAGTTTCTGTTTATTTACTCCATCTAAACCCTTCGCGATTTTAAATGCCTCTGTCAAATCTCCTCTTAGCCTTCTCTGCTCCAAGGAGAACAACCGCAGCTTCTCCAGTCTATCTACGTAACTGTAATCCCTCATCCCTGGAACCATTCTAGTAAATCTTTTCTGTACCCTCTCCAGAGCCTTCACGTATAGGATTTATAAATGTTTCAATAGGCAGTTTCAATGTTGAATATTGACACAAAGCATGGCCAAAATCATGAGAAATGGTGGATAGAAAGTGTGCGTATGCCCATGATATTTTAATAATATATAGATGATACTTGCTTTCTCTCCATTTCCATTTTCTCATGGTCATTTTCAAACTGCAATTTTTTCCAAATGAATTAATTGGATTTTTTTTCCAATTAATCTCCAATTAATGAAGATTCAGATTTTCATTACTGAATGTTTCTCATTATAGTCTAGCCTTCAAATGGCGGGTTTGGTTAGCACGATTTCATTGGGGAAAGAGATGGAACAAATCCTCTAATTATTGAGTGCTGTCCCCTCCTTCTCTGAAGGCAATGGCTTTTTGCGGCGATACAATTCTACCGGCGGCAACAACCCACCAGTAGCTCACCCAAGTGACCATTCTTCCTGTACGAGCCCAGATAATGAGGGTCAGCAGGCTATTCTAGAGCTGAGGGTGGCAGAGCCAAGCCCAACCCTGTCTTTAATGGTCTCCACACACACACGGGCTTTTCAGCAAGGGCGACTGGCTAGCAATCAGCAGAGGACCTGCGGGAAGGAGGGAGGAGGACAGTAGCAGTATGTTTGTGTGTGTGTGTGCTAGGCCGATGTAGCAGAGCCTGGTCTCCAATTGTCTTGAATCCCCTTGCCATTGGACCGAGACCTTGCTCTGTCAAGCCCGTGTGGTAGCTGGTGTGCAACGGCCACCCCACGTTAAAAGAATTCACGCACAGGCATCTTCCACCCTTTAAAATGAAGTTCGGGACCTGGAACATCAGGACCTTCATGGTCCCTCATTGGACTCATCAGTCACCTGAGAACTCACTTTAGTGTGGAAGCAAGTCATCCTCCATTCCGAGGGACTGCCTAAGAAGAAGAGAAAATAAATTGCCTTCCTGATTAATAGGTAGTCAGACTACTTGTAGCACCTCAACTGCTACATTGGATGACCTTAAAATGCGCTCATTTTTAACTTCCTTTCTGGGTTCACAGTTCTGGCTTAATGGCAACCCTTTCATAATGGTTTTGACTTATTATATGGACTACCACAAGTGAAAGAATTCCTCCAACCCATGATTGGTGCGGTCAGCCATTGCTCGCGATGCTGTGCGTCATCTCAGTCTTTTGATTAACTTCTACACTCGTACTCAGCTCTATCTGTGCTCGTGGTTGATTCTGGTTTCAGAGAAGGTTCAGATGTGCAAAAATATTCAGCAGTGTATATAAGGGATTATAGGAACGATTGGACAGGCTTAGGCACAAGTGACTATAATATGATTGAATTTTACATTAAGTTTGAGAGTGATGTAGTCCAATCTGAAACCAAGGTCTTCAATATAAACAGAGGAAACTACAAGGGTATGAGAGACAAGTTGGCCATGGTAGATTGGGAGACTACACTAAAAGGTATGAAGGTGGACATACAATGGCTAACATTCAAGGAAATAATGCATAATTTGCAACAAACATATATTCCTCTAGGGCATAAAAACCCAAAAGGAAAAGTGATCCAACCATGGCTAACAAAATAAATTAAAGCTAGTATTAAGTCAAAGGATGAAGCTGATAAAGTTGCCAGAAAAAGCGGTCAGCCTGAGGATTGGGATCTTTTTAGAAATCAGCAAAGGGGGACCAAGAAATTGATAAACAACGGGAAAATGGAATATGAGCACAAACTAGCGAAAAATATAAAAACGGATTGTAAAAGCTTCTATAGGTATGTGAAAAGAAAAGACTGGTGAAGGTGAATGTAGGTCCTTTACAGTCAGAGACGGGAGAATTTGTAATGGGGAATGAGGAAATGGCAGAGAAATTAAATAAATACTTTGTTTCTGTCTTCACAGAGGAAGACACAAAAAACCTCCCAGAAATATGAGAAAACCAAGGGTGCGGTGAGAATGAGGAACTTAAAGAAATTATTATTAGTAAAAAAACAGTATTAGCAAAATTAATGGGACTAAAAGTCGATAAATCCCAAGGACCGGATGACGAACATCCTAGGGTTTTGAAAGAGGTGGCCATTGGGATAGTGGATGCATTGGTTGTCATCTTCCAAAATTCTATAGATTCTGGAACTGTTCCTGCAGATTGGAGGATAGCAAATGTAACCCTGCTATTTAAGAAAGGAGGGAGAGAGAAAATGGGGAACTACAGACCTGTTAGCCTTAAATCAGTAGTTGGGGAAACGCTGGAATCTATTATAAAGGATGCAATAACTGGGCACTTAGAAACTAATAGTAAGATTGGGCAGAGTCAACATGGATTTATGAAAGGGAAATCCTGTTTAACAAACCTATTGGAGTTCTTTGAGGATGTAACTAGTGGAGTAGACAAAGGGGAACTGGTAGATGTGGTGTATCTGGATTTTCAGAAGGCCTTCGATAAGGTCCCACACAAGAGGTTGGTGAACAAAATTAGGGCACATGGAATTGGGGGTAATATACTAGCATGGATTGAGAATTGGTTAACAGACAGAAAACAAACAGTAGGGATAAACGGGTCTTTTTCAGGATGGCAAGCTGTGACTAGTGGGGTACCGCAAGGATCGGCGCTTGGGCCCCAGCTATTCACAATCTATATCAAATATTGGATGAGGGGACTAAATGTAACATTTCCAAGTTTGCTGATGACACAAAGCTAGGTGGCAGTGTCAGTTGTGAAGAAGATGTGAAGAGGCTTCAAGGGTATCTCGACAGGCTCAGTGAATGGGAGAGAACATGGCAGATGGAATATAATGTGAGGTTATCCACTTTGGTAGAAAAAACAGAAAGGCAGAGTATTTCCTAAATGGTGAAAGATTGGGGAATGCAGATGCTCAAAGGAACCTGGGTGTTCTTGTACATGAGTCACTGAAAGTGAATGTGCAGGTGCAGCAAGCCATTAGGAAGGCAAATGGTATGCTGGCCTTCATTACAAGAGGATTTGAGTACAGGAGTAAAGAAGTCTTACTCCAATTATATAGGGCATTGGTGAGACCACATCTGGAGTACTGTGTACAATTTTGGTCTCCTTACCTAAGGAAGGATATACTTGCCATAGAGGGAGTACAACGAAGGTTCACGAGATTGATTCCTGGGATGGCGGAACTGTTGTATGAGAAGAGATTGAGTAAACTAGGCCTGTATTCTCTTGAATTCAGAAGAATGAGAGGAGATTTCATTGAAGCATACAAAATTATTACAGGGCTTGATAGGGTGGATGCTGGGAGAATGTTTCCCTTGGCTGGGGAGTCTAGAACCAGGGGCCACAGCCTCAGGATAAAGGGTAGGCCATTCAGGACTGAGATGAGAAGAAATTTCTTCACACAGAGGGTGGTGAATCTTTGGAATTCTCTACCCCAGAGGGCTGTGGAGGCTCAGTCATTGGGTATATTCAAAACAGAAGTCGATAGATTTCTGACTAGTGTAGGGGGACATCTTTTACCTGGTTTATGGTAATTTACCTGGTCAGCTGCCTTTGCCTGCACTGTGACCAATTCCAATCTTTTACCTGGTTTACGGTAATTTACCTGGTCAGACAGCTTTTGCAGTGCACTGTAACCCAATTTCCAAACAGCGGTTTCGAATTGCTAAACCCCACCTTCCAGTTCTGACTGGAGGAACTTAAAATTAATGATATATTAAAATGGACAAATGGTCTGGATGTGAGAAAGTCAAATTTTATTAACTAAAGAAAACTACACCACACGATCAAAGTAATAAAGAAACTACACCACACGATCAATGTAAAATTGCTTAACAGGGGAAGGCAGACGGCAAAGATGAGGGATAAATGGCTACAATGTAAGTCTTACAATCTTAGCAATTTCCCTTAAATTACCACCCCTCTAACTCCTTACTAGATTGCCTCGCTGAGGAGTCAGAAACCTGCTCACCTGTGGTCCAAAGAGAGAGAAGAGCTCACCTGCAGTCCAAGGAATAAGAGAGAGATGCTTCTGAGAAGCTATCTTTATATCCTGTGAGCTCCTGCTGTTTTGGCGCTGAAAAGGTCTGTGTGCAAATTCGTGCCGAAAAGTTCGAATACACAAGAGAAAGGCCACGATTGGCTGATTCAAACGGGCTATTTCCCAGTGGCCAAACTGCTCCCATTGTCTGGAATGGGTTTCGAATAAAGCTTGGGGTGGTTTGAATGTGTCTTCATTCTGGGGCTGAAATGTTCCCGCCCACATCCGGAGTTCATCTGGCTAAAACAAAAGGGACCCAACTGCCCTATTGTCTGAGTACTGGGTGATTCAAACCCATTCATTCCTTTTCTTAGTCTAAAAAAAATCTCTTCCGTAGTTTAGGTGTGTCTCAATTGTGTGCTGGGTTTTGAATGGAGTTGGATTACTATGTAAACAGAAGCCCCTTTGTCCTGTGGTCACCAAAACTGCAGTCTCAAGTGGATAATCCCTTATGTCAACATCCTGAACAAACATTGCCTCTGTAGGGAAGGGAAACTCCCTTTTTTTGATTGACAGAATCTGACTGCCACTGCTTCATCCTCCCACTTTTCAGAGACATCCACGAGCTGCTTCTAAGCCTTTTATCCTTGGCCATGCTTTTCTGACGGCCATTTTTAAACCTCTTTGCAATTTACACAGTTCAAAACTCAAGAGTACATTTTTAAAATAAAATGTGCTGTCTTAAAGTGTGCGAATTTTTCCACGAAGTTCCTTGATTCCGGTGTTGTCCACGTGCTGCCCATCTGAACGCAGCCTTTTGCGGTTCTGGGCACGTTTTAAAACATTGTCCAACCCAGAGACAATTTAAAATCATGCACAGTCTCCGTCCACGATGTGGATTAATATCTCCAGTATCTTCGGGGCTGAGGGATTTTGTGAACCCCTACATTAGTAAGGGCATCAAGGGATATGGCGATAGGGCCGGTGAGTGGAGTTGAGGCAGAAGATCAGGCATGATCTCATTGAATGGCGGAGCAGGCTCGAAGAGCCGAATGGCCGACTCCTGCTCCTATTTCTTATGTTCTTAGGCTGGGGCTCTGTTCGCAAGAAAAGAGAAAGCTGAGGGGTGACCCAACAGAGGACTTTAAAATTATGAAGGGGTTCGATAGGGTAGACGTAGAGAAGATGTTTCCACTTGTGGGGAAGTCAAAAACTAGGGGCCATAACTATAAGATAGTCACTAATACATCCAAGAAGGAATTCAGGAGAAACTTCTTTGCCCAGAGAGTGGTGAGAATGTGGAACTTGCTACCACAGGGAATAGTTGAGGCGAATAGCATTGATGCATTTAAGGGGAAGCTAGATAAGTACACGAGGGAGAAAGGAATAGAAGGTTATACTGATGGGGTGAGATGAAGTAGGGTGGGAGGAGGCTCGTGTGGAGCATAAACGGCGGCATAAACCAGTTAAGCCGAATGGCCTTTTTCTGTGCTGTAAGTTCTATGTAATTTCATAGTAAACATAGAAACATAGAAGATAGGAGCAGGAGTAGGCCATTCGGCCCCTCGAGCCTGTTCCGCCATTTAATGAGATCATGGCTGATCATCCAAATTCAGTACCCTGTCCCTGCTTTCTCCCCATATCCCTTGATCCCTTTAGCCTTAAGAAATACATCTAACTCATTCTTGAATATATTTAATAAGCTGGCCTCACCTGCCTTCTGTGGTAGAGAATTCCACAGGTTCACCACTCTCTGGGTGAAGAAAATCCTCCTCATCTCAGTCCTAAATGGCTTACCCCTTATCCTTAGACTGTGACCCCTGGTTCTGGACTCCCCCTTACCCCTTATCCTTAGACTGTGACCCCTGGTTCTGGACTCCCCCTTACCCCTTATCCTTAGACTGTGACCCCTGGTTCTGGACTCCCCCTTACCCCTTATCCTTAGACTGTGACCCCCTGGTTCTGGACTCCCCCTTACCCCTTATCCTTAGACTGTGACCCCTGGTTCTTTTCTAGAGCAAAGAGCCGCAGCCTGTTCTGTTTTTTGTGATAGTTCTGTGTGTTCTCAGTTGTTAACACACGATGTTGAGGAATTTGGGAGTAGGAAGGGAAATCAAATGGAATGCTTCACATGAAAGATATCAATGTTGAGGAATAAATCATCGATGAAGGTTATTGAGGTGGACTATGGTGATTCCTGGAGAGTGAAGGGTTTGAGGGATCTGGGGAGTAGGCGGAGTAGAAAAAGGGATAGCCTTGTTGAGCCTAATGGCCTTCTCCCATTTCTGAAAATATAGTCACCTTCTTAACTACTGAAACTTTTTTAATGTTAATTTTCTCAAGGATACAGACTATCCATTAGACAGTTATCAGCACTGATATAAATCCAGTTTGCTCGCAGTTGCAGTCTGGTTATTGGAATGGAAAAATAAAGACTGGCTGATAAGAGGAAACACTTGGAGGGTGTTCAAAGGAAGAGAACTGTTGCACGTTGCAAGAATTTGATTTACATCCAAAACAGAGCAGCTGTGGCTACCTCTTGGTTTTTCCAACCTATCGCTAACTAGCCCTCTTTATAATTCAAATGTCAAAGCCTAATCCATCAAAATATATAGCTCTAAGGGTCAATTCGCTCATTCCGCACTCCAAGTTTGGAGGCACGTTTGACAGAGCGCCTTATCAGAGATAGGACTGCAAAATTATAGCACTAGGGTGATAACAAAAACCGAGAGGTTATAACTATCACAAAAAACAGAACAGCCTGCTGCTCTTGGCTCTAGAAAGGAGAAGGCTGAGGGGCGACCTGATCGAGGTCTTTAAGATAATGAAAGGGTTTGATAGGGTAGAAGTGGAGATAATGTTTCCAAAACTAGAGGCCATCAATATAAGATAGTCGCTAATAAATCTAATAGGGAATTCCTGAGAAAGTCCTCCACATGAAGAGAGGTAAGAACAAGGAGTAGTTGAGGCGAATAGCATCGATAGATTTAAGGGGAAGCTAGATGAGGGAGAAAGGAATAGAAGGTTATGCTGATGGGGTTAGCTGAAGAGGGGTGGGAGGAGGCTCGTGTGGAGCATAAACGCCGGCATAGACCAGTTTTTGTTTATTCATTTATGGGCCTCGCTGGCAAGGCCAGCATTTATTGCCCATCCCTAATTGCCCCTTAAGAAGGTGGTGTTGAGCCATCTTCTAGAACCGCTGCAGTCCGTGTGGTGAAGGTGCTCCCACAGTGCTGTTAGGGAGGGAGTTCCAGGATTTTGACCCAGCGACGATGAAGGAACGGCCGATATATTTCCAAGTCAGGATGGTGTGTGACTCGGAGGAGAACTTGGACGTGGTGGGGTTCCCATGCGCCTGCTGCCCTTGTCCTTCTAGGTGGTAGAGGTCGCGGGTTATTGAGTTGCTGTCGAAGAAGTCTTGGCGAGTGGCTGCAGTGGATCTTGTAGATGGTTGCAGCCATGTTGCGCTGGTGGTGGAAGGAAGGAATGTTTAAAGTGGTGGATGGGGTGCCAATCAAGCAGGCTGCTTTGTCCTGGATGGTGTCGAGCTTCTTGAGTACTATTGGAGTTGCATTCGTCCAGGCAAGTGGAGAGTATTTCATCACAGTCTTGATTTGTGCCTTGTAGATAGTGGAAAGGCTTGATGGGTCAGGAGGCGAGACACTCACAGTATTTATGTGGCTGGTCCAGTTAAGTCAATGGTGACCCTCAGGATGTTGATGGTGGTGCATTCAGCGATGATAGTGCCATTGAATGCCAAGTGGAGGTGGTTATGTGCTCTCTTATTTGTGATTGTCATTGCCTGGCACTTGTGTGGCACGAATGTTACTTGCCACTTATTAGCCCAAGCTTAGATGTTGTCCAGGTCTTGCTGCATGCAGGCACGGACTGCTTCATTATCTGAGGGATTGCGATTGGAACTGTGCAATCATCATCGAACATCCCCACTTCCGACCTTATGATGGAGGGATTGATGAAGCAGCTGAAGATGGTTACTGCCCTAAGGAACTCCTGAGGCTGAGGTGATTGGCCTCCAACAACCACAGCCATCTTCCTTTTTGCTAGGTATGACTTCAGCCAGTTTTCCTCCTGATCCTCATTGAATTCAATTTTACTAGGGCTCCTCGGTCAAATGCTGTCTTGATGTCTAGGGCAGTCACTCGCCTCACCTCTGAAATTCAGCTGTTTTGTCCATGTTTAGACCAAGGCTGTAATGAGGTCTGGAGCTGAGAGGCCCTGGCAGAACCCAAACTGAGCATCGGTGAGCAGGTTATTGGTGAGCAAGTGTTGCTTGATAGCACTGTCGACGACACCTTCCATCACTTTGCTGATGATTGAGAGGAGACTGATGGGGTGGTAATTAGATTTGTCCTGCTTTTTGTGGACAGGGCGTACCTGGGCAGTTTTCCACATTGCCGGGTAGATGTCAGCGTTGTAGCCGTACTGGAACAGTTTGGCTAGAGGTGCGGCTAGTTCTACAGTACAAGCCTTCAGCACGACAGCCAGGATTAGAGTAGAAGAGTAAAGAAGTCTTACTACAATTACACAGGGCATTGGTGAGGCCACACCTGGAGTACTGTGTACTGTTCTGGTCTCCTTACCTAAGGAAAGACATACTTGTGGGAGTGCAGCGAAGGTTCACTAGACTGGTTCCTGGGATGAGGGGATTGTCCTATGAGGAGAGATTGAGTAGACTAGGTCTATATTCCTTAGAGTTTAGAAGAATGCGAGGTGATCTCATTGAAACATATAAAATTCCTAAGGGGCTTGACAGGATAGATGCAGGGAGGATGTTTCCCCTGGCTGGGGAGTCTAGAACACGAGGACACAGTCACAGAATAAGGGGTCGGCCATTTAGGACTGATATGAGGAGAAATTTCTTCACTCAAAGGGTTGTGAATCTTTGGAATTCTCTACTCCAGAGGACTGTGGATGCTCAGTCGTTGAGTATATTCAAGACAAAGGTCGATAGATTTTTGGGAACGAAGGGAATTATGGGATATGGGAAGAGTTCGGGAAGGTGGAGTTGAGGTAGAAGATCAGCCATGATCTTGTTGAATGGCGGAGCAGGTTTGAAGGGCCAAATGGCCGACTCCTGCTCCTATTTCTTATGTTCTTATGTTATGTTCTCAGTGCCCATAGCCTTTGCTGTATCCAGTGCACTCAGCCATTTCTTGATATCATGTGGAGTGAATCGAATTGGCTAAAGACTGGCTTCTGTGATGGTGGGGACCTCGGTGGGAGGCTGAGATGGATCATTCACTTGGCACTTTTAGCTGACGATGGTTGTGAACGCTTCAGCCTTGTCTTTTGCACTCGCCTGCTGGGCTCCACGATCATTGAGGATGGGAATGTTCATGGAGCCTCCTCTTCCTGTTAGTTATTTAATTGTCCATTCATGACTGGATGTGGCAGGATGGCTGAGCTTTGATCTGATCCTTTGATTGTGGGATCGCTTAGCCCTGTCTATAGCATGCTGTTTCTGCTGTTTAGCATGCATGTAGTCCTGTGTTGTAGCTTCCCCAGGTTGGCACCTCATTTTCAGGTACACCTGGTGCTGCTCCTGGCATGTTCTTCTACCCTCCTCAATGAACCAGGGTTGTTCGTCAGGCTTGATGGTAATGGTAGACTGAGGGATATCTGTCTATCTCTCTCTCTATCTATCTCTCTCTATCTGTCTCTCTCTATCTATCTATCTATCTATCTATCTATCTATCTATCTATCTATCTATCTATCTATCTATCTATCTATCTATCTATCTATCTATCTATCTATCTATCTATCTACCTATCTATCTATCTATCTGTATGTCTGTCTATCTATCTATCTATCTATCTATCTATCTATCTATCTATCTATCTATCTATCTATCTATCTATCTATCTATCTATCTATCTATCTATCTATCTATCTATCTGTATGTCTATCTATCTATCTATCTATCTCTCTATCTCTCTATCTATCTATCTATCTATCTATCTATCAATTCAATTCAATTCAAATCGCTTTATTGGCATGACAAGGTACATCTTATGTTGCCAAAGCATCGAAAAACATGAATGGTTGAACACATAAACACAGATATATCCATACAGTGTAAAAACAGACATATCCCTGAGTGTATAAATATGCATTCATATAATTTGTATATACTCTTTTCTTATATTTAGTGGTTGTCCCTCTGTTTATGGCAAGCTGTAACATAGTGTGCCGCTAAGGTTACACAATTTCTCTCTTCCCCTAGTAGGTATGGGAGTTTTTGGTCGTCATTCAAATTTCTGAATTCCGGGCATATTTTTGTGAATTTTGGGTAGAAATTCTCCCTTATGCCCTGATATTTTCTACAAGCTGTGAGGAAGTGCATCTCTGTCTCCACCACTCCCTGACTGCAGTGAGAGCATATCCTGTCCTCTCTTGGTAGCCGGGTCTGCCTGTGTCTACCTTTTTCGATCGCCAGGCTATGTTCACTAAGTCTGTACATTGTCAAGGTTTTTCTCAGTTTGCTATCCTTTACCATGGTCAGGTAATCAGCCATGTTGTATTGTCTGTTTAGGGCCAAGTAGCAATTGAGTTTGTTTTGGGTTTTTGTTGTTTCTGCCCAATATGACAGATATTTTTCCTTTTGCTTAGTGACGATTGTGTTGGGTCGAATTCTTTGTGTTACGATGTCACTGTCCTGGGGCTGGTTATTGTTAGTAGTGTTAGTAGTTACTTCACTGAGTCCCAGGACTAGTTGACTGAGGGTATTCTTCTTTATGGTCCTCTCTTGGCATTTCAGGGCTTCGTAATGATAGCAGTGGGGGTTGCTCATTTTTAGGTGTTTCTAAAATTTGGTGGCTCTTTTTTGGATAGTGATTATTAATGGATATTGGCCTAGTTCTGCCCTGCATGCATTGTTTACGGTTTTCCTTTGAGTCTGGAGGATACTTTTACAGAATTCTGCATGTAGGATCTCAATTGGGTGTTTGTCCCATTTTGCAAATTCTTGTTGTGTTAGCGGTCCCCACACCTCACTGCCATAGAGTGCAATTGGTTCAATTACTGATTTAAAAATTTTGAGCCAAATGCTAATTGGGATTTCTATTTGGATTGATTTT